>NC_090270.1:20100027-20413241 GCF_040414725.1 Anabrus simplex | reverse complement strand
CTCTGAGCCAGCTTTCTTTCCTCTGTCCACATAAGTCAGCTGGTTCCTGTGTTCTTTCTACTCGTAAGTGACGTTGGTAAAATTCTCCACTGGATGCTTACCGAGACTGTGGGCGGTCATGCGGGATCCCCAGTTGTTCCAGATCCGACTTGACGGAAGAGATCCACTTCTTCCTGGATGCCTTTCCTCTACCTGCCACAGCGAAGATCCTGTTGGTAAGTGGGTTAGGTGCCCATAGAAGTACTGGCGCCTTTTTCTTATATAAGTAACGATGTATTTCTGACTTTTGTATAACTCATGGTTGTGCAGAATTCTGTAGGTGCCTCCATCTTCTCTTTCGGGTTCCAGTATTCTCCTCAGGATCTTCCTTCATTTGAGTTCTAGTTTCCTGAATGGGCCTTTCGTGGTCATCACGAGACACTCAGAAGCGTAGAGAATAGATGGTTTTACAACCGCATTATAGTATCTGAGTTTGAGGTTCTTGCAAAGGTACTTTGATGCGTAGATACTTCTGCAGGAGTGATAGGCGCTCTCAAACTTGGTGTCACCTGGTGTCTATGGCTAGATTCTCACTCTGGTGTGCAGAGATCCACTCTCCTAGGTACCTCACGCCAGCACATTTCTCGTGGTGGTATTCCTTCATTTTACACCGCACACCCAACTTTTTCTTTCCATAATTTACTTTGCAATACACTACAACAGTCTTCGCAAAGTTTCCGGCTTTAAACCTGTGGCGTTTGTCTGTTAAAACTAACTTCAATGCGGATAATGATCTCTACAACTACGGATGTGACAGGACAGTAACTGAATTCAGGAGCGAGTGTAGCTAGATCCACATTTTCACTACCAGCCATATATGTGTTTATAGCTCGTAGCCCGGATTTCGTTTAGGTACATCGCAATATTTTGTTTGCAGACGGAGTCGGAGCTTAACGGCGATTAACCTTCCGTTTATCGTTTCACGTTCTCAATATTATCCAGCGAATCACCTGTTTCCAGCTTCTTGAATGATTCTGGTATGCTTTGGAAGTGTATCTTGATAAGTGCCAGTTCCCTTTGAACCGTTCCAATGCCGAAAGATTTCACAGCAGTAATAACTTTAGATTTTCTTTAAGACCGCAGGTAATCACGTTAAAATATGCATAGTAAAAGTAGTAAACATGCACAATAAATCCCAAATGTATGCATTAATCTCAAATGAATGGAATTATGCATATAAATATGCACTATTAAACTTAATAATTCGTCAAGTTTCACCTTCAAGTGCACTTTTTTGTCGGTTTTGGAGGTCTACATATTGACAAACAAAATACAGATTTGCAAGCAAATCCCATGTCTATTAATGATGACAAGAGTGAGGGGAATTTCCCTAATTGACGACCTCCCTGGCATAAGGATGTAACCAAAGATGTTGTGAAAAGTGATATTTCAGTGGAAATATGGTGTATCATCACGCCTCTATGCTGAGGTGTCATCTTATGTCTTGTATTGGTTCATCACCAGGTGTAATAGATCTTTTAAACAAAAGCCATAGATGAAACCACAGCGCTATTTTGAAATGTTTTCTTGACATTTTTATTGTTAAAATAATATTATCTACTGTCATTTGAAGTGCGTGTACATAATTTTTATTCTGTTATGTGCAAACGTTAGACATGAATACAGATTATTTTCTATTGCATCACTTCCAATTCGTTTCTTATGTTTAAAACCTTAAGTTACAACAATAAAACAGATATACAGTGGAAGGTCGATATCTCGAATCACCTCGGGAGCTACATTTTATTTCGAGTTATCGAAATTTTGATATACAGAGGATACTGTTTTGATCATGTATAGCACAGAACTATGGGCTCATACTGAATACATTATGTTTAACAGTGCTTAAAATTATACCAACAAACTCCTTTTGACGGCATCACTTCAATTATAACTTTTATTATAGTAACTTTTTAGAGGACATGATACAGTAGTGAAACAAGGAAAAACTCCTTTGTAAAAAAATTATTATCCTTTTCTGTTTGTTACGGTTAGCCTTTCCTCCGTTCAGAGTGAAACTTCTCGTCAATACCACGCAGCCGAGATTCATAAATGTAGTTTGTCGTTCGCGATTTCGGGAGGGTCGCTTTCGTATTTGAGCGGTAATTAATTCATACCCAAGAACAGCGAGGCTTCGTCGATTTTCCGATCACTTTCGGTTCCCGTCATATTAGCTCCGACCATCACTGTAACCCTTTCTTTGCTTGTTAACTGTTCCTCACAAACCAGAAATGCCGTATTGCACAGATGTTGCACAAAATTCGAGTTAGAGTATTTTTGGCTTCAAGGGAGGAAATGTGTGCTTCGAGAAATCGAGAAATTCGTGTAACCGAGTTTCGAGTAATAGGGAAATAAATACACTTGAAGGATGGGAAAAACAGCCGGGAAATTTAAGTTATTCGAGATACAGAAATTTCGAGTAATCGAGGTTCGAGATATCGACGTTCCACTGTAATAGATACAATAAAAGAACGATAACTTCAGAGCAAAAATCAGACACTATACCGAAAAAACCAAACCAAATCCCACGGCATTTAACGCCCTTGAAAGAGCTTTGGCCTTCCCAGCCACCGGTGCTCAGCTTGAAGTCCTGCAGATTACGAGGGGCCATGTGGTCAGCACGACGCATCCTCTCGGTCGTTATTCTGGGCTTTCGAGACCGAGGTCGCCATCTCACCGTCAGATAGCCCCTCAATTCTAATGACGTAGGCTGAGTGGACCTCGAACCAGCTCTCAGGTCGAGAGAAAAATCAATAATCAGGCCGGGAATTGAACCCGGGACCTCCGGGCGAGAGGCAGGCACGCTACCCTTACACCACGGGGCCGGATAGACACTATACCGCGGTTATAAAACCAAAGGGACTTTTCAGTTCAGAATGTCTGATACTGAATAAAAAAGGTGAAATGGATGAACTAGAAAAGAAAGAAGGAAAACTCTTGGGAAATACCTTAGAACCCGTTGGTACATGGAGGAAGAGGAGAAATGAAGGTGTATATACCACACGTAAGAGGAGACTGAGGTTTTATGAGCACCTCACAAGAGTCGACGAACAAAAAAACAATAATAATAACTATATCATCAAATTAAAAGCAACTACTAAGTGGGTAGAAGAAACAAGAAAAGACATGCAGGAAGTTGGCATCAATTCAAAAGAAATCTTTAATAGATGTATGTTTTGAGCTAGTCCGCCTCTGTGGTGTAGTGGTTAGCGTGATTAGCTGCAACCCCCGGAGGTCCGGGTTCGATTCCCGGCTCTACCACGAAAATTTGAAAAGTGGTACGAGGGCTGGAACGGGGTCCACTCAGCCTCGGGAGGTCAACTGAGTAGAGGTGGGTTCGATTCCCACCTCAGCCATCCTCGAAGTGGTTTTCCGTGGTTTCCCACTTCTCCTCCAGGCGAATGCCGGGATGGTACCTAACTTAAGGCCACGGCCGCTTCCTTCCCTCTTCCTTGTCTATCCCTTCCAATCTTCCCATCCCTTCACAAGGCCCCTGTTCAGCATAGCAGGTGAGGCCGCCTGGGCGAGGTACTGGTCATTCTCCCCAGTTGTATCCCCCGACCAAGTGTCTGAAGCTCCAGGACACTGCCCTTGAGGCGGTAGAGGTGGGATCCCTCGCTGAGTCCAAGGGAAAAGCCGAACCTGGAGGGTAAACAGATGATGATAATGATGATGATGATGATGTTTTGAGCTAATGTGGATAAAAACGGGTTTAAGGAAAAGCAAAATGGAAAGTCGAAGGACGAGTGGTCAGAGGAAAGGAAGAGGAACCACAGCGAAATGATGAAGAAGTTCTGTACCGAACTCGATAGCTGCAGTCGCTTAAGTGCGGCCACTATCCAGTAATCGGGAGATAGTGGGTTCGAGCCCCACTGTCGGCAGCCCTGAAGATGGTTTTCCGTGGTTTCCCATTTTCACACCAGGCAAATTCCGGGGCTGTACCTTAATTAAGGCCACGGCCGCTTCCTTCCACTTCCTAGGTCTTTCCTCTCCCATCGTCGCCATAAGACATATCTGTGTCGGTGCGACGTAAAACAAAATTGCAAACAAAAAAAAAAACAAAAAAAAAGATGTTCTGCGGAGAAAAGAAAGACTAATCAGCAAGTGTGGTCCAAAGTCCAAGAAATAATAATAATAATAAAATCGTTTTAATAGATGAATAATAGATATGGAATTGGTTTATGAAATAAACACCAAAATAATATTCCTCACTCCTCAGAATTTGTTGGTTACATCTTTATTCTCCGAAGCTCTCCCCCTGTAGGTGGGGGCGGTAGAATAACACCCACGGTATCCCCTGCCTGTCGTAAGAGGCGACTAAAAGGGGCCCCAGGTGCTCTGAACTTTGGAGCGTGGATTGGCGACCACGGAACCTTTAGCTGACTCCTGGCATTGCTTCCAGGCTCCTCACTTTCGTCTATCCTATCTGACCTCCCTTGGTCAACTCTTGTTCTTTTCCGACCCCAACGCTATTAGGTTTGCGAGGGCTAGGGAGTCTTTCATTTTCAAGCCCTTCGTGGCCCTTGTCTTCCTTTGGCCGATACCTTCATTTTTCGAAGTGTCGGGCCCCTTCCATTTTTCTCTCCGATTAGTGTTATATAGAGGACGGTTGCCTGGTTGTACTTCCTCTTTAAAACAATTATCACCACCACCACCACCATCTCCAAAGCTCTTCAATAATAAATGTTGTTGATGTAGAGATGCCACCTGTCCGATTTTGGGGTCCTTCTTCCTCCATCCGGCGCTACTTTCAGCCGGGTGATGTTTTTTTCCTCCTTCCGGTAAGATTTTAGTTAGTTACAAATACGTTAATATAGTCGGTAGGGGACTTTGATTGTGAAATGATGATAGTGATGAATGAAATGAAATGACGTACGGTTTTTAGTGCCGGGAGTGCCCCGAGGACAAGTTCGGCTCGCCAGGTGCATGTCTTTTGATTTGACCTGCGCGTCGTGTGAGGATGAAATGATGATGAAGACAACACATACACCAAGCCTCCGGGTCAGACCTTTAACGAATGATGGTTAAAATTCCATACCCTGCGGGAATCGAACTCGGGATCCCTGCGACCAAAGGTCAGCACACTAACCATTTAGCCATGGAGCGGACATGATAGTGACAATGAGCTAAGAACAACCTACAACATCAAGGAGCCTGCTCACTGGACAGACAAACCATTTCCCGCACCATATGAATACTATGGGCAGGTGTGGAACTGAATCCACGGTTTTGGTACGTAATCTGCCGCTCAACATGCTGAGGCGATATCTTTTTTACCAACGGGATTCGAACTGGCCAGCTGCCATGTCTGATCACAGAGACATGACGTTTAATGATCATGGCAAGCAGGCGGGAACAATAACAGTACTTTTGTTTGCAAATTAAGTTTTCTTCTTAGAAAAATCAGAAACTTTATCAACGTGCTATTTCAAGCACATGGTAGTCGTAAGTGAAGTAACTGAACAGAGAGGGAATCTTTTTCCGTTGTTCAAGTGTTCGTCATCTCACCAACACACGTCCGCAATGGGGGAGAGGCCAGCAGCGCCGGATAGTATTTCACACTCTCTCAAAGAGACTCACATCTTCGATTGTAACTGGGACCTCCTCTCACAGAGCGCTATACATCTTCTATTGATTTATACGGTACGATTGTTCATTCTTCCTGCCTCCGACCGCCTCACGTGTCCCTCGAGTTACTCAAGTGCAACCAATTCCATCTACTCTTCAACGCAATTGGATGGTATTTCTAGAGTAATGAATTTGGCCGCCACTGCAGACGATCTCCTTTCACTATAGCGTCTGTTGACTCTGTGATGTGCGATAGAACATAACCGAAACATACATAAAAAATTAAATTTCGACGAATTTGCAGAGAAACTGAAGAACGATTGTAACAGTCATATATTCTGTTAGTTCTTACCGTATATCAAGAATAGTGTGTGAATACACTTCAAAGGAAGATTATAATAAATACCCATTCCGATAGGCTGTTCCTGAGTAATGGCGGCAATGGCGACTGGCGCAAAGTGTTTCAGGGTCACGTGACTTCTCAATAAACATTCATGTTTTAAGGTTTTAAGTTCATAAGGAAGGTGAATATTACTTGTAAACTGCGAAATCTGGCTTCAGGATAGAGGCTAAAATAGTTTATATCAGCTCCCGATCACAACCCTCATGTGACCGTGCAGCAGACGTGTAACGGGGTGAATAAAAACAAATTTGAATTTTGGATAAAAAATGTACTTATTGTTTGTTAATTTAAAACAAAGACGCTACCCGAAACTCTGGTCTGTATTGTCCCTATCAGCTTATGATAAAAGCAAAGTCACCTCCGTACAGGCCGTGAAGGCCCTTCGAGGAGTGGAGGTAGAGGCTTCCACCAATGTTAACCTCGGCACGTGATGGGGTCGAGTGGTTAGCTCTAAGCCCGGCCACATTTTCCCCCAGGAATTAACCTGGTACTCATTTTTGGTGTAGGCTGAGTGAACCTCCGAGCCATATGCACCTCCGGAAGTGGAAATCTCGTTTCTTAAATTTTACGACTTCCTGACGGGGATTCAAACCCACGTCCTTCCGGGCGAACCGAGCAAACCTTTACCGCCTCGGCCAGGGAGCCCCTTCAGCTTATGATATTACTATTAAATTATTTTATTTCAATAAAATTTAAAAAAATAAAAGCATGGTGTTTCTAATCACCCCGCTGACAGCAGTGAATAGAAATTATGAAGTATATATTTTTCTGTTAGGAAATGAATAAACACTTATTTCACAAGATAATGGTTTATTAATGTATTTTTTTTTGCTAGTTGTTTTACGTCGCACCGACACAGATAGGTCTTACGGTGACGATGGGACAGGAAAGGGCTAGGAGTGGGAAGGATGCGGCCGTGGCCTTAATTAATGTACAGCCCCAGCATTTGCCTGGTGTGAAAATGGGAAACCACGGAAAACCATTTTCAGGGCTGCCGACAGTGGGGTTCGAACCTACTATCTCCCGAATACTGGATACTAGCCGCACTTAAGCGACTGCAGCTATCGAGCTCGGTGGTTTATTAATGTAAAAAGTAAGTAAAATATACAAAAAAATGTTTATGTCACAGGGTTAATGCATTTAAACGTAAGGCGAACAAACAGACCCTGGTACTGTATCGTAAATAAACTGTTAAATCAGACAGATAATACTCAAGACATAGCATATACTGTATTTGAAACGTGCACTGAACTGAGAACTGGCCACGACAGTTTTCAGACGGTATCGTTTCTCGTTACAAAATAATCTTCTTCACTCATTGTGAACTTTTTGGTTTGAGGAACTATTCTAAAAAAATTTCCAACAAAACCATCGTTATTAAGGTAACTAACTTTGCAAACATAACATCTATAATATGTTTTCGCTTTTCCATATACCTTGACCACCATATAGTCACCTTGGCTTATGGAGATACCAGTATTTTCATCTTGATCAGAAGAATCTGAAGAGGACGAAATCAGGTCTTCATCGCTGTCCTGCAGAGTAGGCACCATCATTAGTCCAGTCAAGATGTACATCCGTGCTTGCAAAAGGTCCAGTCGTTCTGAATTTTTTATATGTTGTTAGGACCTAAACCAATAATAAAAAAACAGATTTGCAATTTCCAAAGTGCTGTGCGAGCGGCGGTGTACCCAAAAAACCATGACTTTTCGGACTTTTTTCAGGTTTTGCTCAATACCTTAGTGAAGGAAGGGTCTGACTGGAATAGTCACTCTATGTGCTTTTAAAGTAGACTAAATTTTCTACAATTTGAGACCAGGGCGAGCTCTATGCAGCCATTGGTTCCCAAGATACAGTTCTTTGAAAATAGGTCATTTTTTCAAAAAAGTGAAATTTGTTTGAATTGGTCATTTATTTTGTGAAATATCTTCTAAAATATGTATCCCGCCCCAAATATTACATAGAATGAAGTTGTAGTAAATTTAATTAGCTTTCATTTGAGACCAGATTGGTACCTGTAGGCCCAGTGGTTCTCTCCAAAACATCAGAAACAGTCATAAGTGGGTTTGGGGGGAAAATACAAATAAACTGTCCTCACGTCTTTTTATGGTTTTATTTATCAAACAGTTAAAATTTATTTATTTTTGTTATTGTTGTTATTTTTATGGTTTTATTTATAAAACAGTTAAAATTTATTTATTTTTGTTATTGTTAGAAAAAAAATTGATGAAAAAATAAAAAGATAATATACTTATCGGGAATTACGTCATCATCAAACATTGTTTTATATACATACATACTAAAATGCTTGTACAAACATCATGGTACCTACTATAAGGACAAGTTACATGTACACAAAAAAGAAAACTAATATAAATCATGTAGGTATAGTGTTTTGGTTGCCAAATCATGACTTTTGGTCTTAGATGGCCCTGGCATGTGCTCGCACGAAGACGGTGTCTCGATGGCTGTGATGGACGCTAAGAGAAGCGCCCAGTCTGTAGTCGGGTCATCTTCATCGTCAGAACATTTCAGCTCCACATCCGGGACGTTAATGCACAATTTGCCACCGCATGTCTGTCAGAGGACTGAACAATGGAGCCCAGCCTTTCTGCACGAGCAGCTCCCAGAGCACCCTTTCTTGCATTTACATGAAATTTTTCGCAGAAGGGCAGGAGGTGCGGGATCCATGGTGGTGGGAATGGGGGTGAGTCCCTGAGAAGACAGCTTCTACCCCCAATCAGTGGGATTCAAATTGACTCCCCGCCACTTCTGCACTTGGAGGTAGCACCTTGCTGCATGGTGGCCTGCGGCATCTTCCGTCGGTGGCAAACGGGCGAGGTTTATTCTCGTTGAAGTGACAAACACCTTATACCTCAGGAAATCCAAAGTATCCCTCGTGATGTCACCCCCATATAGAGCCACAAAGCACTTGAAGCCTGCTTCTCTCACAGCTTGTGGGGTGGAGTCTGGCCGAAGGAAGACCTCCACTTGCTCAGCAAGGTGTTCACTCTTGCTCAGGAGTATGGTCATTTTGGTCTTTCCTTGGCTAAACGGTGCTGAGGTGGTATCGCACCCGGTAAACGCGTGGATGAATAGTACCGTCCCTGGCGATCTCTGGGAGCCCTGGTGGTTGTAGGAGGTCGTAGAGTAGTGACAGCAACCAGCTTCGCCCTTCGTGCTCTTCTGAAGGTAGACGTTTGTCTCTTCAGCGCCTAAACCATTGAGAAGAACGAGCAGGTCGACGTCTTCTCCCACTATGACGACCCGATCGGCTACTGCTTTTCTTGAAAGCGCTGTCATGACGATCTCTCGATCCGCATCTTCTTCCGCAACAGCCACTTCTACTCCCTCCTTCTTCCATGCTTCAAGGAGGCCATGCTTGTTTTTGAGAACAACAGTCTCAAAAAATAGCTGTACTGACTCAGGGATGACAGAATCAACATTGTTGAAGAAATCGTCCGAGAGGGGATACTGACTGGTGTCATACACTTGCGTGCGGATATCTTCCACGATGATTTCTGCCGCTGCCTTCACAACTCTCAACCGCTCTTGCTGCGCATCGCCTTTTTGTTCCTTGTACCAATGATCATACAAAATTTTGTGGCCGGTGTTTTTGAAGCAGACGAGTGTCCCTTTGTTGGAACCCATCTCCACTATGACTATGTCATCGCCAAAACGTTCTTTGAGGTTAGTTTTCGCTGTTCTGACATCAGGGATACAATCACCCTTAATTTGCTGCAGAAGGTGTGATAAAGAAAACTGGCATTCATCACTGTTTTCCAATAGGTAATCGTACACACACTCCATCGCTTCTTCAGTATTACTGGCTGGACGATACCCTCTCTTATTCCCAGAAGCAGGTAGTATTATAAACAGTCTCCTATAGCACAATCTGTGGTACGTCCCGTCTGCAGCAACCAGGTCGTCAATGGCGAAGAGGCGCTCCTCAATGGCCCTTCCCCAGTCGTCACCTCGGCGTTTAGCAGCATCTAAAATAGTTTGCCTCGTGCCCAACTTTGAACTGTATAGACCACATTCCTTCTTGCCAAGGGCAGTTTTCTTTGTTGCTGGAGAAATGCTTCAGTGATTGCATAACCACACAAAAAGCAAATCCCTCTCAAGGTAGGAGACAGTTTACTTGATAATCTTGTCGATGGAGTCTTCGGTTGGGAAGCAGAATCCCCTCCTCTACGAACTGAGGCTTCAACGTTACACACAGCTGTATATCTCTTCCTGCATGCATCATGAACGCTGACTTGGTTGCAATTTTGGAGGTAATTTTTATTTTCCGTGAGACCACGTTTTTTACTCACTTCAATTAGTGTTCGAAATCCTCGTTCTTTGATTATCACAATAGGACCTGTGTCGAGGTCCTCACGACACAAGAAACACACGCCCGGACGGATAGACATGTCGCAACACACTGAGAGCTGCCCTGGAAGGGCCGGGTGCGGGTAAGGAGGTCAAGGGAGGGGACAACGAAAACACTTGGGGAATTCCCTTTGAGGCGGGAACACCTGCGAGGGCTATTTCCTCTCTCTGTCGCCTGTCTGTCTTTCTCACACCAGTACGAAAGATTAGGACTGGTTCTACTACGCGTCCTAAAATAGCCTTCCTTGCAAGATTAGCAGATCTTCACGATCCAAAAAGAATGTTATCGCCACGGGGTCCTTCATTTGTCTGCAACTGTTCCCAATTGGTTCTGTAAAAAAAAAAACTCCTAAAATTATGAAGTTATTAGTCACATGGATTGTACAGTCTACCCGACAGGTCTCAAATGCATTTTTAACAATAACAAAAATAAATTTTAACTGTTTGATAAAAAACATAAAAAGACGTGAGGACAGTTTATTTGTATTTTCCCCCCAAACCCACTTATGACTGTTTCTGATGTTTTGGAGAGAACCACTGGGCCTACAGGTACCAGTCTGGTCTCAAATGAAAGCTAATTAAATTTGCTACAACTTCATTCTATGTAATATTTGGGGTGGGATACATATTTTAGAAGATATTTCACAAAATAAATGACCAATTCAAACAAATTTCACTTTTTTGAAAAAATGACCTATTTTCAAAGAACTGTATCTTGGGAACCAATGGCTGTATAGAGCTTGCCCTGGCCTCAAATTGTAGCAAATTTAGTCTACTTTAAAAGCATATAGAGTGACTATTCCAGTCAGACCCTTCCTTCACTAAGATATTGAGCAAAACCTGAAAAAAGTCCGAAAATTTCATGGTTTTTTGGGTACACCGCCGCTCGCACAGCACTTTGGAAATTGCAAATCTGGTTTTTTAATATGTGTTTAGGTCCTAACAACATATAAAAAATTCAGAACGACTGGACCTTTTGCAAGCACGACCCTCTTTTCATGCTTAACTTGACTGGACTACATCCTCTGAACATGAATCAAGACTTTTCTGTTTTTCTTGGAATTTTTTTTTTGTTGGTTTGGCCCGTTTACAAGGGTTTGGGACACTGTAAAGTGAAGTAAGGCGGGTTACATCCTCCCCATCCACGCCCTCAAAGTCATCAACACTAACACTTCTGCCAAGTTGGACATTTACTTTTGTCCTTTTTTTCCTTGGTTTAAGAGTCTGGTCTTGCCTAAGACTTTGAAGGAGTTCTTTAGAGCTATTATCAAGAACATTAGCGGATTCCTCAAGGTTGTTCATATCCTCGTTAATGTCTATAACAGTACTGATACCTGGGAGGACTGACAACACCTTATTGCGCTCTAGAGGCATGATCCTGCATTTCCTAAAACCTGCAATAACTTTTCTTCCTTCAAGGAGTCACACAACGTTTTCAAAAGCAGAGGAAATTTATCCGTCTCGTTTCTTCCTGATCCTTTCTTCTATTCCCCTAATATTAGGCGCCAAGTAGTTTTAAGACGATGAAAAAATGTCACGGCCAGTGGTTGTGTTAGATGTGTTGAATTTGCTGGTAGGAATATAAACCTTATGTCATTGTCTTGGCACAGCTTAACTGATTCTAAAGACAGTTTGCGAAGATAAATTGTCTCCAATAAGAAATTTATTCCATTGTAGCTTTTTTTTCAGATATGGGACAGCAACTGTAAGGACCCAATCCTCGAAACAGAACGAATCAATCCAGCCATATTTCTCCCAAATACATCTTGCATATTTTAGCCTACCTTCGGTGCAGCTTTGATATAAATGCAAAGCCTTATGCACAACATAGTGCCGTCTGCAGCGGTTGTAAACTTCACGGACGTTGATGCCTTTGAGGAGTTCGTGACCCTTTCAGGATATTTAGTTCCCCTCCGTGTGACTCTTTCGTTTTCCAGGATCATCCATATGGTTGGTCTCGTCATAATTTATTATATTAGACGGGGGCACATTCTTTATTTCGTTTGACACTTCATCGAGTTAAATGTTGATGGTTCATTGACTTGTATTTCCGAATGTGCTGTTGTAGCTGTGTAGCGTTTTATATTTTGGCGCTTTCGCGCTGCCAGTTGATCATGATGTCGTCTCATAAATGATTCAACAAAATGACGACCGAGGTTATTATCCTTAAATCTTTTCACTTTCTTCCCCCTGCTGTCCAGAAAATCCTTTACTAGAAGTCTTATAGATTCGAAAGGATAGCCTTATTCGATGCATATTTTCAGTCTATCTACAAATAGCTTCTCACCTTCAAAAGACAAGGCAGTTTGTCCACCCTGCTGTTTAATGTTCGGGCCTCTTTTTAGGTGTCTTTATAGTATACTATAATGAATTCCATGTTTTTCAGATGCTTTCCGCAGGCCAACGTAAGATTCAATGTCACAGAGGGCATTTTTATATGATAAGGACTGTGTTTTTGTAACCACCTCCAACAATGGGATTGTATTTCCGTGGCAAATTTGAACAGGAACTTTGAAACACCACAGATATGTTAGTTATGCATATAATATAACTAGATAATAGGTTTTTTAATAATATTGTATTAGATTTTTTATTAAATCTTGCCGTTGTGGAGTGAATAGCAACACCAAAATTGTTATGATTCTTGTTCCGGGGATACCCGTGGAGCAGAAAGAGGTTAAAGAAGGTGCTGGAGTGAATGGGTCTATCTACAATATCAAAATTGATTTAAAACTTGAACTGAAGGTTATATTTTTCCTGAAAACAATAACTTAACAATTTTCACTTGGTGCAGATAAAAAACATATCATGTGCAAAGCGATCTTGAAACAAGACTAGGAAAATTCAAGATTATTGATTTTTACAAATTCTGGGCTACAAGCCCCTAGTTTTACAATTTTAGAAAAGGAAGGGGTATTATTTAGTGAGAGGCAGAAATCCCCTAAATCAAGAGCACTTCCTCCCTAAATCACAATATCTAGCCTCCCAGAGGCACATTTTACAGTTACAAAACTTCAAAAAGAGCAAACAGGCTCTCAGGTTTCCAAGCCTACTCAAGGCAACATTGCATGAAAAGTGACAACTCTGGCCTTTCAAGGCACTATTTACAAATTGAAATATTATTACACAGAGGTATCTCGTACTCAACCTACAGGGCCTTTGAGAAAAAGAACA
The DNA here is from genome assembly GCF_040414725.1 of Anabrus simplex. NCBI lineage: Eukaryota > Metazoa > Arthropoda > Insecta > Orthoptera > Tettigoniidae > Anabrus > Anabrus simplex. The sequence continues at coordinate 20,399,683 of NC_090270.1, read as the reverse complement.
GGTTAAGTAAATGGCCCGAAACACAAACTGAATGAAGGCGAACACTGCGCTCCAGATAATGAAATATTAAAACCTATAGAGCTCTCGGCCGAAGAAACAGGGGCTAATCCCAAGCTACTGAGGTGGCGCGGATGGAAATAACTTTTATACATTACAGAAACGAAAGGTTGTGAAAACGTCGCCACCTCAAACCAAGATGAAGGGGAGCTCGAGAGGGTACATCACTCTATATCCCCGATTTACAGTTAAATATTTTATGAAATTTTTACATTATCCGGAAGAAAGTTACATTTTAGAAACGTAGGTTACATGGTTAAGGATTCGGATCTTCCCCTTGGAATAATCTGCGGAGGTAGCTACGACAAGGAAGATATAATTTATATGGCCATTACCTTATAGATGTCCTGCTGCCGGCGAAAGAGGGCACCCGCCTCCTGCTTAACACACACACTCAGATAGACGACGATCAATTGGCCCAGAAACGTGAAAAGCCGCAGTTTATAAACCCTCAGGGAAGGTTCGAGATCATTCATGACTAAACCAGCCACACCCTCTCAAAGTTCTAAGTTCCTATTGTAGTAGTTTCCACCTTAGTTCGATAGAGGAGTTCATTAAGGCGCTTATTTTGACTGCGCGGCGTTGAAGTGTACCTCCCGGTACAATTCTAATCACCCGACAACTTTTGAAATCCTAACCGAAAAATATGAACATTCTCAGAGCTTATTTTGTTAAAATTAAGACAAAAACCAACAACCCTTACTGTTTTTCTTGATGTTATGTCATTAACTATCACATATTTAATACATGTTTACTTACCAGAGAAGTTCAAAGTGAGTGGGAAAACCTCTTGAAAACAGACACTAGAATAAACGTCAACCTACAGTGCTGCCAACCTAAAAATATTTCCTATTAATGATATATATAATATATTCAATGTAATATATGTATATGAAGTTTTGTTTCTATTCACCCCGTTTTACGTTGCATGGTGCATGGTGTACAATCGTTGCCCCTGGCTACGTTTCTTGAGGGAGAGGCGTGCTTTAATGAGAGAGCCTCGGTCACAAGCAAACAGTGACCGAGAAGGGTAGCAATAGTTCTCTGGAATAAAGAAAGCTACGCAATTCATTGACTTGTATTTCCGAACGTGCTATTGTGAATACGCGCCAAACATTCGGTCCGGGAAAAACCGCTCCGTTACCACCACTACTTGCAACACCGCGACAGGCTCCTTACAAGAGGCTGAAGCAAATTATTCAAAAATTATTACAGCAACCGAAGTTGGTATCAAAATATCACTTAAGTTACAAAATGATACTTTCTTGCAGTGGAGGTTGGTGACATTTTACTCTGGCAGGACTGTGCCTCCAATAATAATAATAATAATAACAATAATAATAATAATAATAATAATAATAATAATAATAATAATAATAATAATAATAATAATAATAATAATAATTGTACCGGGCGTATTCTTCACCTATTTTTCTAGTCCCGAAACCCCAAGGTGGCTTCAGGCCTGTCATTGATTATAGGGCTCTCAATCGGAAGGTGGTGTTACAATCTGTGCCCCTTTCTGACCTTCATTCTTGTTTTTCATGGTTTCGTAAAGCTAAGTTCTTTACCATCTTGGATCTAAATCAGGCCTATAATCAAATTCCTCTGGCTGAAGAATCTAAACATCTTACAGCGTTTGCCACGGATTGAATCTATATGAATACAACCGCGTGCCTTTCGTGCTCCCAACGATAAAATAGTTTTTTTAATTTGTATTCGTACGTAGAGGAACTGACATTCCATTGTATCTAGCAGCAGTTATCGTAGCTGTGTTGAATGCAACACAGCGCAGCTTGCAACTAGCGCTGGCAAGCGAAGGCGGTTCTCCGTTGATTGAATCGGAGATACGACTGAAATGCCCCATCCGGTTACCTCCGGTACTACCGACGAATGGCGAGCATATTTACGGAGGGGAAACGGAGAGCGTTGGTAGTAAGATGGGTATAGAGAGGGGAGGGCTTCCGGAGGTGAATCATACGATTCGTCACTAGCCAGTGCTCGGAGACAGGTTTGCGAAGTATAGACCAAGTAACTTACAGCTGGGCACGAAGTTCTTTATGCGGTCGGTTGTATGCAACAGGTGGGGGGACATCGAATCTTCTGGACCATTTAAGACGTTTCCATAAGGAAAATATTGAAGCAAATGCTGATAATGATAGTGGTAGCACCGTAGTGATGTGTTGCGAAGATAACGAGGAAAAGAAAAAGATTGACGAAATGCTAAGGAGATTCATTGCACGTGATATGTTGCCATTTATTCTGCGTTAAGGAAAATACATCGAAAGGTCTAAGTAACGTAGCCCTCCGGTATCTTCCTGTTCCAGCCACCTCTGTACCTGCCGAAATATTTTTTTCAACGGCTGGGTAGATCATAACGAATCGGCCGTACTTACCAGACTGCTAGATAGGGTATTCTCCGACATCAAATTTGAGTACTTGTACCACTATCTGGATGATGTCGTCGTATTTTCGGAAACATTCGATGAACACCTAGATCATCTGCGAGAAGTTCTCAATCGCCTTCGCAAAGCTGGGTTAACTGTGAAATTGTCCAAGGTCGCCTTCGCTAAACCCTCTATGTCATTCCTAGGGCATATTGTCTAGCCCGATGAATTAGCGGCGAGGAGCTTCGATTTACTTACTTACAAGTAATCTGCCACGCGGTAATTTCAAATTCTTACTGATACATTTACTACAACGTAGATTGGATAGGAGCATGTTCTAACAATGTTGTTGGTATCATATAAACGAAAGTAACGCAGTACAGTGCCAAGTAGCTTACATACAGATCACAGTAAATGCAAAAACAATAATGTTGTATCTACATTACTGCTGACTTTGAAAAATTAAATAAACATGGACCTACGTAATGTGCACGAATCAAACGAACTGTGTGCATTGTTTGGTTAAATGTTCCCGTTCAAAAAAATTAACTTATTAGCTGATTCTGGAGAGAGTGTCGCAGTCGATCACTCTAGAATACAGGCCATCCGTGATTTCAAGCCTGCCAAGGACATCAAAGGTATTGCCAGGTTCATTGGTATGGTGAATTTCTTCAGGAAATTTATTCCTAACTTCGCTAATAGAGCGGCGCCCTTGAACCTTCTTCGTAGGAAAGGCATAAAATTCGAGTGGGGGCCTTCGCAACAAGCCGCTTTTGAAGACCTGAAATTAGCTCTCTGTAATGCCCCTGTCCTTGCTATGCCAGATTTCTCGAAGAAATTCATCGTCCAAACCGACGCGTCGTCGTCGGCGGTAGCTGCAGTTCTTCTTCAAGAGACTGAACTAGGGAGGCGACCCATCGCCTATGCCTCTAGGACTCTATCGGCTCAAGAAGCCAAGTATTCCATCTATGAGCTTGAAGGTTTGGCAGTTTTATTTGCCTTAGAAAAGTTCCGTCTCTATTTGGAACATGTCAAATTCGACTTGGAGATTGATAATCAAGCCCTAAGCTGGGTCTTAGGTAGGCCGCGTCGTACTGGTCGTATAGCCAGGTGGGCCATCCGAATTTCTGCCTTCCAATTTGATGTTAGGCATATCAGAGGTACTGAAAATGTTGTCGCAGACGGACTCAGCCGTATGTTTTCCAACGACGTCGAGACCCATGAACTGCTCGATAGTTCATCACCTCCCGAGTCCATACTATCTGAGGTTAATGCCATCTTAACAGACGCTCCCATGCTCTTTAGGGATATTTAGAAATATCAACGTGAAGATCCAACGCTGGCTCCGATCATAGAAACCCTTTCTTCTGGGGAACATGTTGTCCCTTATGTACTGAGGAATGGTGTTTTGTTGCCCTTCGAGGCATGATAAGATGATGAAAGTTGTAGTTCCAGCTGTTCTTGTACCAATGATCTTCAAGTACTATCATGAGACCCCATTAGGGGGGCATTTAGGCATCTTTAAAACCCGTGAAAAGATCCGTGAAATGTTTATCTGGAAGGGTATGGACGGTGAAATTCGTGAACTAGTAAAGGCTTGTAAATCTTGCTTGCTTAGTAAACCCACCATGTCTACCAAGATAGGCCTTTTGCCCTCTCATTAAGCGTCGCGCCCAATGGAATGCCTGTATATTGATTACGTAGGAACCTTCCCCCAGTCAAAGGGGAATGCCAACAAGTTCATCCTTCTATGTGTAGATGGTTTTACAAGAATTTTTTGGTTATTCCCGACTAAGCTGGCTACCGCTCAGTCCACCATTACTTGTTTAAATTCAATCTTTGCTTCTTTTGGTCCGTGTCAATATATTGTGTCTGACAATGCTAAGGCTTTCACATCCAATCTATTTCGTAAATTCTGTTTTGATCTGTCCATATCTCATGTGACTACTTCTGCTTATTATCCCCAACCATCTCTTGCCGAAAGAGTCAATCGTAACCTCAGGTCGGCTCTTATTGCTTATCATCATGAAGACCATTCCAGGTGGGACACGTCCCTGCATTGGTTAGCTTTTGCTTTGAATTCGGCGGTTCATGAATCTCATAAGTTTACTCCAGCTTCTTTGATGTTCAAGTTTGTTCCCAACACGCCGCTCTCCAACCTTTGGTCTTTGAATGATATTCTACCTGAGACAATAGATCCAGATAATATTAAAGATCTTTGGAAGAAGGCTAAAGCCAATCTTAAAGTGTCTCATGAAAAGGTTAGGGAAAGATATGATCGTGGACGGAGACCCACCAATTTGAAGGTAGGTGAGCAGGTGATGGTCAAAAATTTTGTTCCCGCGGGCAAGCTTGCCGCCAGATTTCATGGGCCGTGTATTATTCTCGGTTTCCTTACACCCGTTACCTTATTGCTAAGCAATCCAGCCACCGAGAGGATATTTGGGGTTCACCTGTCGCAGGTGAAACCTGTGTAACTTCCGCGCTAACGTAGCGGATTTTATATTTGATTTTACATTTTTGAAAGAATTCGGAAGGTTATATCTTTTTTTTGGTTGCATTTTGAGGCCTTCTGCCCTTGGAGTCAGGTTCTTTGTATTTAAGCATTTATTGTACACCTTCCCCGACCAGTTAAACTGCCATCCTGTCCTTGCCATGGCCATTACCATGCTCCCGTCTCCTGCTCACATAAAACTGTGGCTAATTGGAATGAAATAAATATCCCCACGCCGCTGGCCTATCAACTTCACCACAAAGCCTGTACCCTAAAATCATTATGGTCCAACAAATTCTGCCGCCGAGATCTTAATGTTTCAGTGCCCCCGCAGCAGCGCGGCGCCGTACCGCCACTGAGGTGGGGTATGGGCCCGCCCCTCTTCAGTGAGGCCAACCAGTGTACGGCGAGCCTGAGCCCTTCTCCCGGCCAAGGCTGATGTGCGACGCACAACCTGCAACTAGCCCGCGACCTGTATGTTCGCCGCGGGCGCGGCGTGCTTCAACTCCACGACTCCTCTCATAGTGCGGGCGAGCGGTATCTCAGGGTACTTGAGGGGTCCGAGCGGCCCCCTCTGGACACAAGCAGCGGCGGCCGGTCCGGCCGTCAACCTTAATCAACATTGAATGTACTTAATCAGCTACATGGACATTTAATATCAACAATACTACATTTTTGGATTCAACTGCAATATTTGGTGGACTTAGAAAATTTTTCTTCCCTTTCAAGAATTAAAAGTTTTTCCTTCTGAATTCAACTTCTACAAGCATAAAGACATTACATCAAAAGTAACTACAAAGAATTTTGAAACTGGATCCAATCATTTAAGAAAATTTGCTTGTAAATACTTCTGCAATTAACGTCTATATCAACATCATAACTTGGACCTTATTTTAAAACAAAGTTTATGTTCTTCTGTGTTACCCCTGGGAGGGACTTTTTGGGGGAAGGTCTGTACCAGGCGGTACACCTCCTCGCCGCTAATTCAAACTTTGCGCCAGTTGAAACTACTCTACTGGAGGAAGCCTGAGCTCTAACAACCATGTTAATTCTAAAGGTTATCAGAAGATGTCGCTATCTGTAAATATTGAAGAGTTCTGAACTGTGTCTTTTTCGATTTATTTTTGTTTTCTCTGTAGTGAGAAGTGTGAACATTCTCTTCTAGATGGCACTACTGAAGAAATACAACGGTGTACCCTAGTGCGAAGTGAAAGAACTTTTTTTTGAAGAATTTTAGTATGCATAAGTTTGTTCTTTGTTAAATTTCTTTCAGTCATTGTTTAGGTTGGCTGTATAACCCTTCTATTTCCGCCAGTTTTTAATTCGACCAATGAGTAATTTTTGTAATTAATTTTCCACCAATCCTAGATGTCTTCTTCAGTTTTGACTTGTAATCTTTTGGCCGTCCAATAAAATGCTTGTGGGCGGGTGTTATCATTCATGAAGCTGCCTCTGTGGATTAGCGGTAGAGTGTCGGCCTCCGGATCCCAAGATAGCGGGTTCAAACCCGGCAGAGGTAGTCGGATTTTTGAAGGGCGGAAAAAAGTCCATTCGACACTCCATGTCGTACGATGTCGGCATGTAAAAGATCTCTGGTGACACATTTGGTGTTTACCCGACAAAATTCATTAAATCTCAGCCATAGACGCTCAAGAGAGTTTCGGTGTACTCGGTCTGCCATCTAGTGGGGGCCTAGAGTAAAACGGAACGTCGAAATTGACGAGCAGACCGCCAGATGGCGTCAAATTGAAATGTCTGCACACGGTAGCTGAGGCCATACGATTATTATTATTATTATTATTATCATTCATGAGAGGTCTCGAATGTTCCGCGAGGGTATATAAACTGCTGATTTTCGGGTCCCTGCGCCACTTCAGTAACATCTATCATTGTGTAAATTATGTAGCAGGGGGCGGGAAGCGCCTCTTTCGTCGGGCAGCGGTTCATCAATAAGGAAATGGCCTCTTAATAACTTCTTTTCTTGCTAGCTCAGCAGTTTAACTCTCGGGGCAGGTTCGATACCTTTTATCATGTAACTATCCTCTAAAATGTAATAGACTCTTGGTATAAATTCTATCTCTTTAAACTACAAATTGGGATAGAGAGTGCCTAACCCTCTCGAGCTCCCTTTCATATTGTTTTTGAGGTGACTACGTTTTCTCAACCATTTTTCTTCGTTTCGTAATGTAATAAGTTTTCCTATCGTGTCACCTCTTTAGTATGGGATTAGTCCTTGCATATGCGGCCTAGTGCCAAATAGGTTTTTAAAGATGGTATTTTGGAGGCCATGTAATTGACCTGTTTCTTAACTTAATAGGCCTCAGTAGGTTGGGTATTTTTACCCCTGTGTCTATGTCCTTGGAGGACAGCTTGAAGGTCGAGTTTGGTGTGGCCTTTAATAGGCTGGAACTTTGAGAGCGGGTTGCTCTTCCAAAAAATGTGTTTCTGTGTGCCTCGAGGAGGCTTTACTGTGTAATTGGGATCAAGAGCTCCTGGGAATGATTGGGGTCTTCTGCCCCTTTGTTGAATATTGTATATGGATAAAGTTGGGCTTATAGCTCAAGGATTGTAAGTCTGGGTCTCGAAACCCAAATCCTGTAACCTCGGTAATTGTACAATCTTCATTGTTTGCTATGCTACTGAGTACCTGTTATATTTGTTACTTCTTGATCTTAAAAAGAAAATATAACCTTGTTAAATTTTAAATTAACTTCAATTTCGTAAGTTGAGACCTGTTCATCCCAGAACCTTCTTTCACATCTAACTACCACGGAAAACTCCGTAACAATAATAATAATAATAATAATAATAATAGTAATAATAATAATAATAATAATAATAATAATCGGATGGTTCATGTTTGTGGGTTACTGTAGTCACGTCCTAGTTCGTGAACCATGGGCAAAGGCTGAGTGGCCTAGCAAGTGGTCCTGAGAGACGGGATACCAGTTGCTATGGAATGGGAGTGGGCATCTCGGACATATTCTGAGTCGTGGCCCTCCTTGTGCTCAGGCGGCTAGGACTATACAATTCACCGGTGGTCCATAACCCGTCAGAGGAGAGATCCTCACTTGGACTATGTGCAAGTAGGGCGGCATCCTGCTTCATGAATTTACCGAGCTCGGAACACTTTAAGCAAGCCTCGGACCTATGGGAGTAATGGAGTCCCACTCCCATTTGACAGGCGAGGGACTACTTGGAAACAACTTGGCGAACGAAATGGAATTCGATGGGGAGCTATCAATATTAATGGGGCTTATGGAAGAAAGAAGGTAGAACTGGCTGAATCAGCAAAGAGGATGCATCTGGATGTGCTAGGAGTAAGTGATATTCGGGTAAGGGGAGATAACGAGGAAGAGATAGGAGATTATAAAGTGTACTTGACGGGTGTTAGAAAGGGAAGAGCAGAGTCTGGGGTAGGGCTCTTTATCAGGAACACCATTGCACGCAACATAGTTTCGGTTAGGCACGTAAATGAGCGAATGATGTGGGTAGATTTGTCAGTGGGAGGAATTAGGACAAGAATTGTGTCCGTGTATTCACCATGTGAGGGTGCAGATGAGGATGAAGTTGACAAGTTTTATGAGTGACATCGTGGTCAGGGTCAACAGCAAGGATAGAATAGTGCTAATGGGCGATTTCAATGCGAGAGTTGGGAATAGAACTGAAGGATACGAAAGGGTGATTGGTAAATGTGGGGAAGATATGGAAGCTAATGGGAATTGGGAGCGTTTGCTGGACTTCTGTGCTAGTATGGGTTTAGCTGTTACAAATACATTGTTCAAGCATAAGGCTATTCACCGCTACACATGGAAGGCTAGGGGTACCAGATCCATAATACACTATATCTTAACAGACTTTGAATTCAGGAAATCTTTTAGAAATGTACGAGTTTTTCGGGGATTTTTCGATGATACAGACCACTATCTGATCTGTAGTGAACTACGTATCTCTAGGCCTAGGGTAAAGAAAGTGAAATCTGTCTGCAAACGAATAAGGGTAGAAAATCTCCATTACGAGGAAATTAGACAGAAGTACATGGATATGATTAGTGAGAAGTTTCGAACAGTAGACAGTAAGCAGGTTCAGGATATAGAAAGTGAATGGGTGGCATACAGGGATGCTGTAGTAGAAACAGCAAGGGAATGCCTAGGAACAACTGTGTTTAAAGGTGGGAAAGGGCGAACATCTTGGTGGAATGATGAAGTGAGAGCAGCCTGTAAACGTAAAAAGAAGGCTTATTAGAAATGGCTCCAAACAAGGGCCGAGGCAGACAGGGATTGGTACGTAGATGAAAGAAAGAGAGTGAAACAAATAGTTGTTGAATCCAAAAAGAAGTCATGGGAAGATTTTGGTAATAACCTGGAAAGGCTAGGTCAAGCAGCAGGGAAACCTTTCTGGACAGTAATAAAGAATCTTAGGAAGGGAGGGAAAAAGGAAATGAACAGTGTTTTGAGTAATTCAGGTGAACTCATAATAGATTCCAGGGAATCACTGGAGAGGTGAAGGGAATATTTTGAACATCTTCTCAATGTAAAAGGAAATCATCATGGTGGTGTTGCAAACAGCCAAGCTCATGGGGAGGAGGAAAATGATGTTGGTGAAATTATGCTTGAGGAAGTGGAAAGGATAGTAAATAAACTCCATTGTCATAAGGCAGCAGGAATAGATGAAACTAGACCTGAAATGGTGAAATATAGTGGGAAGACAGGAATGAAATGGCTTCATAGAGTAGTAAAATTAGCGTGGAGTGTTGGTAAGGTACCTTCAGATCGGACAAAAGCAGTAATTGCACCTATCTATAAGCAAGGGAACAGGAAGGATTGCAATAACTATCGAGGTATCTCATTGATTAGTATACCAGGCAAAGTATTCACTGGAATCTTGGAAGGGAGGGTGCGGTCAGTCGTTGAGAGGAAGTTCGTTGAAAACCAGTGTGGTTTCAGACCACAGAGAGGCTGTCAGGATCAGATTTTCAGTATGCGCCAGGTAATTGAAAAATGCTACGAGAGGAATAGGCAGTTGTGTTTGTGTTTCGTAGATCTAGAGAAAGCATATGACAGGGTACCGAGGGAAAAGATGTTCGCTATACTGGGGACTATAGAATTAAAGGTAGATTATTAAAATCAATCAAAGGCATTTATGTTGACAATTGGGCTTCAGTGAGAATTGATGGTAGAATGAGTTCTTGGTTCAGGTTACTTACAGGAGTTAGACAAGGCTGTAATCTTTCACCTTTGCTGTTTGCAGTTTACATGGATCATATGCTGAAAGGTATAAAATGGCAGGGAGGGATTCAGTTAGGTGGAAATGTAGTAAGCAGTTTGGCCTATGCTGACGACTTGGTCTTAATGGCAGACTGTGCCGAAAGCCTGCATTCTAACATCTTGGAATTTGAAAATAGGTGCAATGAGTATGGTATGAAAGTTAGCCTCTCGAAGACTAAATTGATGTCAGTAGGTAAGATATTCAACAGAATTGAATGTCAGATTGGTGATACAAAGCTAGAACAGGTCGATAATTTCAAGTATGTAGGTTGTGTGTTTTCCCAGGATGGTAATATAGTAAGTGAGATTGAATCAAGGTGTAGTAAAGCTAATGCAGTGAGCTCGCAGTTGCGTTCAGCAGTATTCTGTAAGAAGGAAGTCAGCTCCCAGACGAAACTATCTTTACATCGGTCTGTTTTCAGACCAACTTTGCTTTACGGAAGCGAAAGCTGGGTGGACTCAGGATATCTTATTCATAAGTTAGAAGTAACAGACATAAAAGTAGCAAGAATGATTGCTGGTACAAACAGGTGGGAACAATGGCAGGAAGGAACTCGGAATGAGGAGATAAAGGCTAATTTGAATGAAGTCGATGGATGAAGCTGTACGCATAAACCGGCTTCGGTGGTGGGGTCATGTGAGGCGAATGGAGGAGGATAGGTTACCTAGGAGAATAATGGACTCTGTTACGGAGGGTAAGAGAAGTAGAGGGAGACCAAGACGACGATGGTTAGACTCTGTTTCTAACGATTTAAAGATAAGAGGTATAGAACTAAATGGGGCCACAACACTAGTTGCAAATCGAGGATTGTGGCGACGTTTAGTAAATTCTCAGAGGCTTGCAGACTGAACGCTGAAAGGCATAACGGTCTATAATGATAATGTATGTATGTAATAATCGAAACCTACTTTCAACCTATTAGGTCGTGTTACGTACATTTAGTACGTGTTGAAGAGATGTTAAGTACAGAACAAAAACAATGCGGTCGTGAAAATTCAATATTAAATAATAATAATAATAATAATAATAATAATAATAATAATAATAATAATAATAATAATAATAATAATAATAATAAATTAACTACACTGCAATGGCAATTATGCACATACATTATCAGGCTAACAGGCTAATGCAATCCCGACTACTATGGCACTGCACTGTTTCACCGATCTCAATCATAAGTGATAATAAGAACTTTCATGAAAAACAAATAAACAGCGCATTCCCGAATTTTTCTCTCTCCTTGCTGAGATTTCAAAGCATTAGAACTTATTTAACAATTTAACCACCCTGCAAATCGTGTCGTCACGTTGTGGTTATATTTTGAATCTTTATTTTAGCTTCTGTATAGAACAGAATTGTTTAAATAGTCACTATAATGGAATTCATTGCTTTGTAAAATGTTTTGTAATTAGTCTCTAACAACAATTAATATAAGAGGTGGAGGAAAAGATTAGGTAGATTGCAAAGCGGTTGGCGATGTTGCTTAGGGCTCTACCGCTCAGTGCTCACACCCGCCTGCACTCTTCTTATCCCTGACAAGCCCATATCGTCCTTCCAGGCACCGCGCACACTTGCAAGATCTCTGCTGCCACATCCGAGCGTCTCCCGACTGGACAGCAGCCATGGACCAAAAGCTTTACTATTTTCTTGAAAATAGGAAATCAAGATATTCACAGCCGTAATAAGAAAGGTGACATTGTATAACTGAGTAGCACACCACATAAGTCTGACTTTGCTAAAATTGTCCATTTCTTTATGTAATCAATTACAGAGTGAAATAACGTTAAATGTTTTGAAAAAGGCCGCGGGGCAGCGCCCAAAGCCCTTCATGCACGAACCGCCACTGCTTTCTTGGTGTGTAGTGTACCTGAGATTGTATTAAGCACAACATTCGCTTATCATGTAACATATATTCGACAACAATGTATACTTCCTACAATGACTTGAAGTAGTAACAATCGATCCAGCTCTCTTTGAAAAAGGTAACATGGTGCACTTACACCGTGGATAATTATAGCCTGATCAGTTGTGCGGTTTTATATTTTTCAAACTTTATTTGAATAGTGTTTGATTCAATTTCGTCCGTATATTTTTCTGGGTTGTAATATTTTTTTTAATAACTGTGATTGAAAATAAATAAGTCCAAAACAAAAGTAATGGAGTGCAGTCGAACGAAGGTAGGTGATGTAGGAAATATTAGATTAGGAAACGAAGTCTTAAAGGAAGTAGATAAATATTGTTACTTGGGTAGTAAAATAACCAACGATGGCAGAAGTAAGGAGGACATATAATGCAGACTAGCACAAGCAAGGAAGAGCTTTCTTAAGAAAAGAAATTTGCTCACTTCAAACATTGATATCGGAATTAGAAAGATGTTTTTGAAGACTTTTGTGTGGAGCGTGGCATTGTATGGAAGTGAAACATGGACGATAACTAGCTCAGAAAGAAAGAGAATAGAAGCTTTTGAAATGTGGTGTTACAGAAGAATGCTGAAGGTGAGATGGATAGATCGAATCACGAATGAAGAGATACTGAATCGAATTGGTGAGAGGAGATCGATTTGGCTAAATTTGACGAGAAGACGAGATAGAATGATAGGACACATCTTAAGACACCCAGGACTTGTTCAGTTGGTTTTTGAAGGAAGTGTAGGTGGCAAGAACGGTAGGGGTAGACCAAGGTATGAATATGACAAACAGATTAGAGCAGATGTAAGATGCAATAGTTACGTAGAAATGAAAAGGTTAGCACAGGATAGGGTGGCATGGAGGGCTGCATCAAACCAGTCTATGGACTGATGACTCAACAACAACAACTGTGATTTCCGTATCGGTTACAGAGCTTAGTTGTGTAGTTACTGAAGCCACTTTTAAGTACGAATATCTGAACGGTGTACGCTTCAGCTGCTTGACGTTAAACCACAGAGACATTCACGGAGAACGTATTAAAACATTATTATTTTAATAATCTTACAATAATCCCTTTGTTCATTTAATTTGGCACTATGTTGCTGTAATTACGTTTGTATGAGATACTCACAGGTTTTACATTTAATTTGAGGAGGGCCGAATTTTTGTTTTGGCAGGCGCGCCCGTTACGCTACTGCATTACGCCATTCATCCAAACCCAATTACTATGTTGGATGGCCGATATTCTCCTCCAAACACGAGGCCGATTCTGTAGTAGAACGCGTCGAAATGGGTGAAATGACCTAAATTGGTCATTATGCAGCCAAATGCTTACGGTTTGTGTAGATTCACGAACATCGTTTGCCCTCAAGGAGTCATCTCATAATTGCTGAGCGGTCGAAGTTGGTCTTCTCTGCACTGTTACACGCGTTATCAGCCTCGGTCTGTCAGTCACACTGCACTTCGTGTCACCCTTACGATGCGTGGCACTGCTGCTTGTGTTTGTCCATCCTGAATCAGTGCCACAATTTTGGCTGAAGCTGAAGCTCGTACTGATCTGTACACACTCTAGCAGTCTTCATCTGAAACGGCATAGTTCTCCTCAGGCTCAACGCCTGTATTATTTCAAATGTGGAAAAAGACACGTCCTTGATACAATTTATTAAGAGATGAAGAATATGGAGGGAGGTGTTAAAATACAACTTATACATATCAATCAATCAATCAATCAATCAATCAATCAATCAATCAATCAATCAATCAATCAATCAATCAATCAATCAATCAATCAATCAATCAATCAATCAATCAATCAATCAATCAATCAATCCATCCATCAATCAATCAATCAATCAAACATCTGCACTTAGGGCAGTCACCCAGGTTGCAGATTCCCTACCTGTTGTTTTCCTACCCTTTTCTTAAGTATAGGCATTGAGGCTTTCACGACCAGCCCTACAAGCCGGCTCAGGCCGTGGTGTAGGAGCATGTGATGGTCCCGATCTTTCACCGAACGCGTTCGGCATTGTCAAATTTCTTAAATAATTGCAAAGAAATTGGAAATTTATTTAAAATCTCTCTTGGTAAATTATTCCACCCCTAATTTCCCTTCCTATAGACAAATATTTACCACAATATGTCTTGTTGAATTCCAAGTTTATTTTTATATTGTGATCTTTCATAATTTTAAATGCACCTTCAAACTTATTCGTCTACTAATGTCATTCCACGCCATCTCCGCTGACAGCTCGGAACATACCACTTAGTCGAGCAGCTCGTCTCCTTTCTCCCAAGTCTTCCCAGCCCAAACTTTGCAACATTTTTCTAACGCACTCTTTTGTCGGAAGTCAACCATAAGAAAGCGAGATGCTTTTCTTTGGATTTTTTCCAGTTCTTGATTCAAGCAGTTCTGGTGAGGATCGAAATACACTGTAACCATACTCCAGTTAGGGTCTTACCAGAGACTTATATGCCCTCTCGTTTACATCCTTAACACAAACGATAAACACCCTCATAACCTCCAGCCTTCTCGGTAGAAATATTTTCCTTCCCTTTTCAAACTGACTTAGGACTGTCGCTAAAAGCAAAGTCATCTCCGTAAAGGTCATGAAGGCCCCTGGAGGGGTGGAAGGTAAAGGCTTCCACTATCCATGACTTCGGTACTTGGTGGTGGTAGAGTGGTTTGCTCTACGACCGGCCGCCTTTGCTCTCGGGAATTATCCTGGCACTCATTTTTAGTGTAGGCTGAGTTAAACTGAGGACCATGTGCACCTGCGGAAGTGGAAATCTCGTTTCTTCTTCCTCTGCTTCTTCTTATTATTATTCGTTTACCGCCATTTGAGAAAAGGGTAAGCAACAATCACACATTACTGGAAGCCTTCTTTGCAGCCTAAAATCTTAGCATTCTTTCCCTGATGGTCTGTCTTCTTTCCTATGTCGACTCCCTGCCAGTTTTCTGTTCATCATGGAAGCCTCTGAAGTTGTCGATCACTGATCTATACTTCGTTCGTTACGTCATTGTATGTAATTGCCAGGAGATCGCAGTGATAGACTGGCTGCCAAATATATTGTTGCTTGCTTAGCACCACCCAGGGGTCACGTGTCGTGTATTATGAGGTTAAACCTACGGACGTGAGCATCTGCACACTATGTTTTCGAATGCCAAACTTCGAAATGGATTTCAGCTACCACGTAAAACATGGTCTGTTCTGAACAGAATAAGAACAGGCCATGGCAGGTACAGAGACATGTTGTTTAAATGGAACAAGATGCCGAAACCCGCGTGTGACAGCGTAGCTGCACGACAAACCATACGCCATATTGTCAGAGAGTGTGAAACGCGGGCATACACAGGTAGCAAAGTGGATTTTCTGATGGCAACTCCAGAAGCAATACAGTCGATCAATGATCTTGACATTCAGTTGTAAGGAGTCTTCTCTTATTCATTTTTTTTTTGCTATTGGTTTTACGTCGCACCGACACACACAGGTCTTATGGCGACCATGAGATAGGAAAGGGCTAGGAGTGGGATGGAAGCGGCCGTGGCCTTATTTAAGGTACAGTCCCAGCTTTTGCCTGGTGTGAAAATGGGAAACCACGGGAAACCATCTTCAGGGCTGCCGACAGTAGGGCTCGAACCCACTACCTCCCGGATGCAAGCTCACAGCTGCGCGCCCCTAACCGCATGGCCAACTCGCCCGGCTTGTTCATTGTTTTCTTGTATGTAAATATGTAGATAATTTATTTTTGGACTCAGCTTGATTGTATGGGCCACTGGCTAAGTAAATAAATAAATAAATAAATAAATAAATAAATAAATAAATAAATAAATAAATAAATAAATAAATAAATAAACTTCGTTCGTTTTTCGATTTCGTACCGATTTAATCCAGTCTACTCAAGATCATTTCTTACCTTCCTGAACCATTTGTCGGAAACTTTAGTTGTATAAAAAAAATCTGTTTTGTCAACCTCTTCTCATCCATTCTACATAGATGTCCATAAAATTTGAGTCTTCTTTTCCTCATTGACTCAATCAATATTTCGCTTTCCTGGTAAAGCTCTCCAATTCTTCGTAAACTATAGTGGTCGTCCACGGTTTTTGGACCCGCTATATTGCGGAGGACCTTTCTCTCCAGATTTCTCGGCTTCTCTTAGTACCGACATTCCTGTCATTCACTAGTGCAGAGGTCGCTCGCCCGGAGATGTATAGAGCATAACGTGTCCTGCGAAAACTAGTGGCTATATTCTAGCCCTTGTTTTCATTATATATATGTTATATGCGGATAAGCCATTTCATCCCATTAAGACTACGCAAAGTACTTAGAGGAGAGCATTTGCCTTCCTTTGTGACCATATTTATTTCATTCTTTTACTGTCGACTTCCTTTCTGTCTTCAGACCAAGTTGTTCCAGTTTTCTTCTTTGGTCTTTCCTCTTGGTCAACTTGGCATTTGTGAATTTTGGATCTGTAGATTACCATGTTTTGGACATCTGCTGGTGTAATTCCTGTCTGTTTCAAATCGGTAATTATTTTGCCAATTCATTTCAATGTTTGTATTTTAGCTTTAATTCTGATTTCATATAATTCGACTCTTTGTTTAGTAAGTCTGTCGGGATGCATTCTTTTGATATGACCATAGAATCTTAGCCTGCGTTTTCTAATTTCACTGTGAATTTTTGTGTACTGTCCGCCTCTAAGTTGGTATTGTCCGTTGGTGAGTCTTGGGCCTAGAATTTCTCTTATGATTTTGCGTTCCTTTTTCTCACTGTTTCGAACGTCTGCTTTCCTGTTCAAAATTAGCGGCTCTGATAAATAAAGACATTCTGGTTTAATGACTGTATTGTATGTCTTAGTTTTTTGGGCTTGGAGATACATTTTTGTCATAGATATTTTGGATTAGCCGACATGCAATTTCCATCTTTTGGCATCTAAGTTCATTGGCTTTTGTTTCGAGTCCATTTCCTGAATTGTTTTACCGAAATACTTAACTTGGGATAATCGTTTAATTTTGCCATACTTTGTCTCCATGAATTATTATTATTCTTATTCACTACTCTACCCCATGACATTCATGAGTATAATAACACTTGTGTGCAGCATCTAATTTACGACTTCTTTCTTTGTAATTTTCGAGAGCTTTTGTGAGAGCTGACCAAATATGGAAGTCTATGCGTAGAGCCAAAATTTATGAAATGTAAGAATAATTCGCCAGGGATTGCGAGAACCGAACTAGAGATGGAATGAAAAAGAACAAACAAGGCAGCACTGGAGGTGAATCTGAAGGAAATGTGTTCTTCTCGGAGTAAGCAAATATAAAATTGTGTTGGCGTGGAGGGGTGGAGCCACGGTCGATACGAGCGTACCTCAGACTAAGGAGTTGCACTGCAGCACAACTAGCTCTTGTTGATGATCGTGGCAAAGCCAGTCAATTTTAGGAGTTGGAAATTAACGGTGAGAAAAACAGCATTTTGACATAAAAACGTCTTATTGCGGCGGATCATCTGAAACTGTGTGACGCGATGGTACAGGCTGTGTTTGATGTTCAAGGCTAAGAGAGGCGTTAGTGTACAGATGGTCGATGTGATATTATAATTATGCTATTTGCTTTACGTCCCATTAGCTACTTCCACGGTTTTCGTAGACGCCGAGGTGCCGGAATTTATTCCCGCAGGAGTTCTTTTTACGCACCAGTAAATGTACTGACACAAGGCTGACGTATTTGAGCATCTTCAAATACCACTGGACTGAGCCAGGATCGAACCTGCCCAGTGGGGGTCAGAGGTCCAGCGCCTCAACCGTCTGAGCGACTCAACCCGGACAATGTGATCTTGCAGGCTATGATGTGAAGTATTGATGGATCACCATGGAGGCCTTTTTGTTTAAGAAATATTGCCTGTGGTAATGCTGGGTGACACACACTGTGTATCATAATCACGATCAGCTGTTTGACGAAGATTCCTGAGTGTCATGCTGGTGTAAACAGCGAAATATACGGCCGGAAATTGTTGTCGTCTAGGTGAGTGCTGACTGGCGTGTACAGACTTCTTGGGCTTCTCGTAATTTGGAAATGGCCGATGTTAAGGTGCAAAAATTCTGAATTAAATCTTGTTTCATTCTGAACACAACTGCGGCTAAAGCCCATCCATTGCTAAAGGAGGTTATTAGTGAGCAAGCCGAAAACCAAGCAAAGGTATTCGAATGGCTGTAGTATTTCAAAGTACACCGAAAATCTGTGGAAGATGTCCAATATTCGAATCCACCATCATTATGAGTATCCTGAAACCAGAAGGCAGACCGTTCATAACAATACGCCCGTACACACCTCGCTCATTGTGAACGTAACCAGCGTTGCTCACCTCCTCTACATGCCTGATCCAGCCCTCTGCCACTTCTAGTTCATCCCTAAAATGAAAATCCGCTTGAAATGGCGTCATTTTGTCTCCCTTGAAGAGAACGGTGGTGGTGATTACTAGTTCAGGAGGAACTACAACTGAACAACCATCCCCTATTGCAGGCCATGACATGTGTTTTTAAATCTAGGAGCCAGCACTCAAACCTAAGAGCCATGTAATTTTTAGTACTCCCATCTGTAGCGTGGGTTCATGACAACGCGTACACAACAAAAACAATAATAATAATTAATAATAATAATAACAATAATAATATAAACACGGAAAATAATAAAACGATAGTAATAAAACTGAACTCGGAAATAATAATACTGGCACTTAATATGAATAGGGAAACAGGAAAAATATCAAAACAGCAGCAGTGATTTCACATGTAACTTGGAAGCGTGACGAATGACTTATAAAATACTCCCGTAATAACTTGTAGGCCTAAGAATGACAACTAAGAAAGGATTGTGGAAGGTGCAGGAGCCCTATGAGGTCCATGGGAAGGTATGACGTCATGGGAGAGAAAAGGTTTACAAGATTCACCCTACAGCACAACTATATTAAAAATAACAAAGAAGGATTACAAGAAGCAAGTTAAATTACATAGCAATTGATGCTTGACTCAACAACAGATACAGATTGATTAACCAAAGCGAAAACATAATCAGGATACTTAAATCACATACTAAAACACAAGTTTAACGTATGCAGAATTACACATGGGTTGTTGATCCAAAAATGCAGGTAAAAGATTTGGAAATTACAAATCAACGGGAATCTAGGGCAAACTCAGACACGATAAATTTAAAACTTTGAAAATTACATTAAGCAAGGAAATAACGAAATACAAAAGGAATTAAATTAAATCAAACGAAATCAGAAAACATTGAAAATAACATGAAAATAGCACTTACCGCGGAAAGCGCATCCGCACTCGATGACTGTCAGATGGAAATAACGCCGAGCACACGCATCATTTTCCCGAAGCCGGCAAAAGGCCGGAAATAGCCCGATCACAACCGACCAATAATATCAAATTCCACTAGATTCCCGTTCCTTTTTGCCAATTGGAACCCCTGTACTTTTGGCCAACCCAATTGTATGACGATGTATGGTTATAAGATAGTTAGCGATTGCACAAGTTCTGGAACATTACTATTACAACACCAAAAATGTCGTTATTGGAAACCGCACGTGCGGTATAGGATGTTTCACAACTAAAGCACCTTTACATTTTCAAATTACAACACATTACATCTTGATATACAAATCAGATTACAAACATTAAATCAACATCTGATCAAGTTACATAAAATTTGAATACAACAATCACTTCAAAATATTTTTGCATCTTGCAATGTTCTTACTGTCCAAAGATATTAATAAGCACTATGTCCGACTCGTTGGCTGAATGGTCAGCGTACTGGCCTTCGGTTCAGAGGGTCCCGGGTTCGATTCCCGGCCGAGTCGGGGATTTAAACCTTAATTCCAATGGCTCGGGGTCTGAGTGTGTGTGGCGTAATCAACATTAGAAATCATACTAGGCAGGGCCCTCATCTTCACAGACATGCAGGTCGCCTAATAGGCCGTCTACTAGAAAAAGACCTGCACCAGGCCTCTCCGGAGGCCATACGCCGTTATTTATTTAATATATATATATTTTTCTGCTAGTTGCTTTACGTCGCACCGACACAGATAGGTCTTATCGCGACGATGGGACAGGGAAGGGCTAGGAGTGGGAAGGAAGCGACCGTGGCCCTAATTAAGGTACAGCCCCAGCCTTTGCCTGGTGTGAAAATGGGAAACCACGGAAAGCCATTTTCGGGGCTACCGACAGTGGGGTTCGAACCTACTATCTCCCGAATACTGGATACTGGCCGCACTTAAGCGACTACAGCTATCGATCTCGGTATTTACACTGACTGACAGAGCAAATGCAACACCAAGAAGGAGTGGTCAGAACTTTATGCCAATTGCAGGGTAGACTGACGTCACTGAG
Source organism: Anabrus simplex (assembly GCF_040414725.1). Taxonomy (NCBI): domain Eukaryota; kingdom Metazoa; phylum Arthropoda; class Insecta; order Orthoptera; family Tettigoniidae; genus Anabrus; species Anabrus simplex. The sequence continues at coordinate 20,379,164 of NC_090270.1, read as the reverse complement.
GTATGCTCATGATGTGAAATGCGCCGCTGTGCTGCGCACGTAGCGAACGATAAATGAGACTCGGCGTTGGCGAATGGCCCACTTCGTACCGTGATTTCTCAGCCGACAGTCATTGTAGAACGTGTTGTCGTGTGCCACAGGACACGTGTATAGCTAAGAATGCCAGGCCGCCGTCAACGGAGGCATTTCCAGCAGACAGACGACTTTACGAGGGGTATGGTGATCGGGCTGAGAAGGGCAGGTTGGTCGCTTCGTCAAATCGCAGCCGATACCCATAGGGATGTGTCCACGCTGCAGCGCCTGTGGCGAAGATGGTTGGCGCAGGGACATGTGGCACGTGCGAGGGGTCCAGGCGCAGCCCGAGTGACGTCAGCACGCGAGGATCGGCGCATCCGCCGCCAAGCGGTGGCAGCCCCGCACGCCACGTCAACCGCCATTCTTCAGCATGTGCAAGACACCCTGGCTGTTCCAATATCGACCAGAACAATTTCCCGTCGATTGGTTGAAGGAGGCCTGCACTCCCGGCGCCCGCTCAGAAGACTACCATTGACTCCACAGCATAGACGTGCACGCCTGGCATGGTGCCGGGCTAGAGCGACTTGGATGAGAGAATGGCGGAACGTCGTGTTCTCCGATGAGTCACGCTTCTGTTCTGTCAGTGATAGTCACCGCAGACGAGTGTGGCGTCGGCGTGGAGAAAGGTCAAATCCGGCAGTAACTGTGGAGCGCCCTACCGCTAGACAACGCGGCATCATGGTTTGGGGCGCTATTGCGTATGATTCCACGTCACCTCTAGTGCGTATTCAAGGCACGTTAAATGCCCACCGCTACGTTCAGCATGTGCTGCGGCCGGTGGCACTCCCGTACCTTCAGAGGCTGCCCAATGCTCTGTTTCAGCAGGATAATGCCCGCCCACACACTGCTCGCATCTTCCAACAGGCTCTACGAGGTGTACAAATGCTTCCGTGGCCAGCGTACTCTCCGGATCTCTCACCAATCGAACACGTGTGGGATCTCATTGGACGCCGTTTGCAAACTCTGCCCCAGCCTCGTACGGACGACCAACTGTGGCAAATGGTTGACAGAGAATGGAGAACCATCCCTCAGGACACCATCCGCACTCTTATTGACTCTGTACCTCGACGTGTTTCTGCGTGCATCGCCGCTCGCGGTGGTCCTACATCCTACTGAGTCGATGCCGTGCGCATTGTGTAACCTGCATATCGGTTTGAAATAAACATCAATTATTCGTCCGTGCCGTCTCTGTTTTTTCCCCAACTTTCATCCCTTTCGAACCACTCCTTCTTGGTGTTGCATTTGCTCTGTCAGTCAGTGTATTTAATAAGCACTATAACAAAAGACTACACACAATGCTTAGTTCCGTCCCACCACAGATTACACCATCGTTAAGATACTGACGTCTAGCCATTGCGATTTTATACACTACAAGTGATTACTACAAACTGTAAAGACAGCAGGACACCGAACGATATATGCTGTCAACACACGGAAATAAATTGCGCGAGAGTACGTTCTGTTTCACAATAGGAGCTCTCTTAAAACCAGTTTAATATCAAAAGATATTGTATTTTGATAGTAAATCAGCATCGAAGGATAATCGTGTCATTTACGTCAGAAGTATATTTGAGTACGGTAATTTCTATGTCTGTAATACTTTCTTTACGAGAGATTTCTTCGAAACCTAAACGTTCGTTCGTAATATGTTTCTTTCTTTCTTTCTTTCTTTCTTTCTTTCTTTCTTTCTTTCTTAATCCGTTTACCCTCCAGGGTTGATTTTCCCTGGGACTCAGTGAGGGATCGCACCTCTACCGCATCAAGGAGAGCGTCCTGGAGCGTGAGACTTTGGGTCGGGGTCATACAACTGCGGACGAGAACGAGTACCTCACCCAGATAACCTCACCTGCTAGGCTGAACAGGTGGTTTGTGGGGATGTGAAGAACGGAAGGGATAAACAAGGAAGAGAGAAAGAAGCGGCCTTGGCCTTAAGTTAGGGAACATCCCGGTATTTGCCTGGAGGAGAATTGGGAAACCAATGAAAACCATTTCGAAACCCCCTCTACTCGGTTGACCTCCAGAAGCTGATTAGACCCCGCTCCAGCCGTCGTAGCACTTTTCAAATTTCGTGCCAGGGCCAGGAATCGAACCCGGAGCTCCGGGTGTGGCAGCTAATCGCACTAACCACTACACCACAGAGGGGGGACAATGTTGTTTCTATTGCTTATATGATGTGGCGTTGATTATTATTTAAAATGGCAATAACGTTAATATGGAAGCAAGAATCGCCGATACTTAGTTCCCAAGATCACCTCATTCTCTTGTTCAACCGAGTTCGATCATCGTATGTAGTGTCAATGGATTGTGTATTATTTCGTACTAGCTCAACGACACCAATTATATAAAGGGGGAGATTGTACTTAGCACGAAAAGAACACGCCAAAGAAAGAATTGTAGGTGCCATGGCGATATGGCGCCCGGGATTGGTCATGACCTGCTCTACTGGCACGAAACAGAAGGAAAATGCAAGCCGTCCGACACTTCGAAGATTGAAGGGAAGGGCCACGGAAGGAGTGAAGCTGAAAGGATCCCTCACACTGTTGCGGTCGGAAGACAATAAGAGTTGACGAATGGAGGTCGGATAAGAAAGACAAACATATGGAGCCTAATAATAATGGCGTGTGGTCTCCTGATTGGCCTGGGGGCAGGTCTTTCCAATCGATGCCATAGAGGCGACCTGCGCGTCGGTAAGGATGGGGCACCATCTATGATGAATTGCAATGTTGAAAACGACACACAGCCTCCCCCCCCCCCCGAGCCGATAGAATTAAATCTCCGACCCTGACGGGTATCAAACTCCGAGCTGTCTGGACAGAAGGCCAGGACGCAAACCATTTAACCATGGAGCCTGACACAATTGAATTGAAGCAATGTCAGAACCAATGTTGAGAGACCCTGGTCACACGTTTAGTCAGACAGAGGATACCATAGAAACATTCTACCTCCCCTACCCATTGAGGGTCATTCAAGAGATTCACAGAAGGTGCTGTACACACTGAAGCCGGAAAAATGTCCTACATAATGTTATTTATTTTACGTCCTACTAACGGCATTTTCGTAGTTTTCGGAGATGCCGAGGTGCCGGAATTTTGTTCCGGATTATATGCCAGTAAATCCACTGACACGAGTGTGACGTACTTGAGCCTTTCAGATACGACCGCATAATGCTTCACCTACTTTAGTTACCTGTCTTCTATTTTCTTGAAATATAGTAAGTAACCAGAGCTGATTTAGAACACGTACTGTTCCAATACTTGTTCTCTTGAAGCTCTAAACTCCCTTTACCAAATTCGAACTTAAGACCTTGCAAGCAGCATCAGGATGTAAATGGCTAATTTAATTACTGCTGTTTTATGATTTATTCGTGCTGTTGAAGAAGGCGCTGCAGGTATTCAAAGGAACTGACGCGATGAAATATAGTTCTCTATTGTTTCCTGGCTGACGAGGAATTCCACAAGTGGGGCCGTAATTCATGGGGTGGACTTTATACGCATCTGGCTGCTTGGTTGGCTATTGTAGTAGCACCTGCGGAACGCAATCATCGCTAACACTCATAAGTCACTTGGCGCATCTGTGCCTACTTACTCATTACGGAGTACACTCGTGTGCAAAAGTGGAGGGTGGCATTAGAACAGTATCACGCACAAGAATTCACGCATAAAATCTTGACACTTTCATGTATGTGAGGCTTTCCCATTCTCCATCTGCCGCCCCTGGGTTGCACATGCACGATTTGAGAAAAATAAAAAATTAGTAAATAAATAAATAAATAAATAAATAAATAAATAAATAAATAAATAGTAATAATAATAACGCCTAGCAAATAAGATCTTCATCGTCGAGGAAAAGAAGAAAGACTCAAGTACCATGGCTGAAAGAAGATCATCAGGGCCTTAAAAACGTGGCATTGGAGACGGAGATATTACAAACAGAACAGTGTTCAGAAGGAAAATTTCGGAGGTGACGGATCTGTTGGTAGAGAAACCCAGGAGGAGAAGAAGGGTGCTCTCGGATGAGGAACGAACAAAAGCGAGCCAGAGAATGAAGGACTGTTGGGTTAGAATGAAAGAACATCAACAGTCAAGGAAGTTGTGTAATCGCAACCCATAAGAGGTTGAAACGACCCTTAAATAAATAACAATAATAAAGTCAGGTAATGCAGAAAATATTAGGTTGTGAATATTGTTACATGTGTAGTAAAATAGCTAACGATGGCAGACGTTAGAACATAAAATGCAGATTAGCAAAACCAAAGAAGGCCTTTCTTAAGAAGAGAAATTTGCTCACTTCAAACATTGATATAAGAATTAGAAAGATGTTTCTGAAGACTTTCATCTGGAGTCTGACATTGTATCCAAGTGAAACATGGACGTTAACTAGCTCAGAAGGAAGGAGAATAGAAGCTTTTTAAATGTGGTGTTACTGAAGAATGCTGAAGATGAGATGGATAGATTAAATCACAAATGAAGAGATAGCGAGTTGAACCCGTGAGAGCAGAACGATTTGACGAGAAGAGAATGATAGGACAAAGATATCCAGGACTTTTTCAGTTAGTTTTCGAGGGAAGTGTAGACGGTAAGAACAGACAGATTGGACTAGATATAGGATGCACTAGTTACGTAGAAATGAAAAGGTAGCACAGGATAGGTTGACATGGAGAGCTGCTTCGAACCAGCCTATGGAGTGATGACCCAAAGAACAACAACAACAACAATAATAATAATGCTTATTTATACCATTATTTCAAGGTAGTTACCCTGGATTTGAATATAGTGATTCCAGTGATTTCTCACTTCTGGAAACACTCAAAGTAGTTTTTCCCGCCAGGCTGAGTAGCTCGGGTGGTGAACTCAACTTGCAGGTTTGATGCTCGCTCATGCCAGGTGTCATTATGTGATTCTGGATCACCACAGACAACGCCTCACCTCCTCCAATGCGAACTGTGTCCAACTTTGTGTACTGGAAGAACTCATGCATGCACCAGCTGTGTCCCCGACATAATCATTATTTATAATAATAATAATAATAATAATAATAATAATAATAATAATAATAATAATAATAATAATAATAATAATAATAATCATAATAATAATGGAGCGAGGTGACCATGCGGTTAGGGTCGCACAGCTGTGAGCTTGCATTCGGTCAGCAACCACATAAGTTCGTTCTTCTGCCTTGCTCTGTGGTCTTCTTAGACCCTTCCATTGTGGTTCATCATTTCCAAAGACAGTCTTAAAATTGAGGAACCAAAGCAGCATCTACTTTTTAAAGCACCGTGCCCGACAGGAAGTCACCTTTATAGTCCAGATCTATCACATTAGGAACTTTTACTTTTTTAATGTTATGATTATTATGCTGCTATATGTTGGCTTTTGGTCGTACACTCTGTATTTATATTTATATATTAGTGGTTCTAATTCTCTAAAGAAATAATAAAATAATCATTATTATTATTATTATTATTATTATTATTATTATTATTATTATTATTATTATTATTATTATTATCACTTCAGTCGTAGTGTCGTATAACGCGATGTTGATCGACCAGAGTGTTTTAAGTCTCTCTTAATTTACTGGGCACGGCGACGTGAAATGAGCAAGGAGAATATTGAACAGGTAACTCGACAATTCTCATAATGAATTTGAAGTTGACATAAAAAGTTAGAATATGAAATGACGCCAAGTATATAGTCCAAGTTCTCGGAAATAAAGTTTCTGCTCCTTGCCTTTCACACTCGACTTGACTAGTAGAATATTGAGCAGTCTGCTAGTCGTCCTGCTGGAGTAAATGTGGAGACTTTTTCACCATATTTCGGGACATGATCCGTACTTTTCTTCAGCTTCCGACATATCCTAGTGGGAATTGAGTCACACATCTGTACTTGTCTAAGTTTGACGGCCGAGTGCCCTTCCTGCCGCCAATCCTATGCGCACTATTGGGGGTTTCTGTCCTGGTTGGTACTGCTGTTTGGTGTATTGTATGCATTGCACATGAAGAATAGTGTATTAAGGGGAAAACAAACATCCAGTTCCCGAGCCATAGGAGTCAGATAAGGCAGTTAAAATCCCCGACTCGGGCAGGAAACGAACTTGAGGCCATCAGAACTTGGCGTATTAATTATTCATGGCCGCTTCCTTACCACTCCTAGCCATCGTCACCATAAGACCTCTCTGTATCGGTGCGACGTAAAGCAAATTATAAAATAATAATAATAATAATAATAATAATAATAATAATAATAATAATAATAATAATAATAATAACATAACAACAACAACCAATGCACTGCCTTTTATCTTTGTTCCTTGAATAGATCTATCTGTTCTACAGTTGTGCCTGTGTTACGAACAAGATTGCTAGGTCATCAGCAAATGCTAGGCAATTGATCTTGAGCCGGTGTAAGTGGCTCAGACGGTGGAAGCCCTGGCCTTCTAATCCCAACTTGGCAGGTTCGATCATGGCTCAGTCCGGTCGTATTTGAAGTTGCTCAAATACTGTACGTCAGCCTCGTGTCGGTAGTTTTACTGACACGTAAAAGAACTCCCGTGGGGCTAAATTCCGGCACCTCGGCGTCTCCGAAAACCGTAAAAGTAGTTAGTGGGACGTAAACCTAATAACATTTATTTATTAATTGATCTTGACACCGCTCTTCGATCCTCTAATGCGTACGGTACTTGGTTTAATAAAGCCTTCTTCTTCTTCTCCGTCTTATTTATATTATATACTCTGTTCAGAGGAGAGACAAGAAACGCTGCCAGTTACTGTGACATACTGGTGCGTTTGTGGCTAGGAATTCTCAGCTGCTCGACAACACCAGGCCACACCCAGCCAACAGAACACGTGAATTGTTACTGTGCTCCGATGCCAGGTATCGGACCATCCTCCCTACAGCCTCGACATGGCACCCAGTGATCTGTGCGGTCCATTGAAGAAGCAACGATGATACGACGGTTCTGTATGCCATAATGGCACGGCTTCAGGAACTGGACGCGGATGCCAACATCGATGTCTTGGTGTGTGTTTGGAACAAGTAGTTGGACAAGAATGGTACCGTGTTGAACAGTGACCTGTTTCTGTGTATCCTTCCATCTACCTGTAAAATAAAGTTTCTCCGTGGAGTTCTTGCTATCATCTGCTTCCTAAGCTACAGGTGACCCAAAAGTCTGTCAACATTTGACGAGGCAATAGTTCACGAAATATTTGAAGTAGAGAGGTAATAATTTATACACATGATTGACATGACATGGAGTTTTATTCATGCCAAAATAAAGTACACAAAATGACCAACAGACGGCCCTGAAAAGCATCACGTCAGATACAAATAGCCACCATGCTTGACATAACATGGGATTTTATTGACAACAAAATAAAGTACACAAAATGACCAACAGACGGTGCTGGACAGCAACACTTCAGGTACAAATAGCAACCATGCTTGACATGACATGGGTTTTTTATTGACACCAACGATGAGTGCACAAACAGGCCAAGAGATGGCGCTGGACAGCAACACGTCAGTGATGCTGCATGAGACCCTTGTACGATATGAAAGGAGCTATCATAAGAGAGGGCGTCAGATGCGTCTACAATCGCGGTATGTCATGCTTGCCCCCTCCCCTCACACCGGTCCACTGACCTAAATCCGTGAGATTCTTGGTTGTGGAGTTACCTGAAGTCGCAAGTCTATCGCGATCGTTCGACCTCATTAGGGATGTAAAAAGATATCCAACGGCAATTTCTCACTAAACCTACGGACATGGTGTTCAGTGCTGTTCACAACGTTGCCCCTAGACTACTGGTATTGTTGATGAATGATGGCCGACATGTTGAGCATGTGTTATAAAGAACATCGTCCTTGCTAAACCTCGATTGTTATGCTAATTATTGCTTGCGTATCGTAAGAAGCGCCATCTGTTGGTCATTTTGTGTACTTTATTTTGGTGTCGATAAAATCCCATGTCATGCCAATATTGTGTATCAATTATTACCTTGAATATTGCGTGAAGTATTACCTCGTCAATTATTAACGAACTTTTGGGACACCCTGTACCTTGTACCTAGGCAGTACTTGTGAATCAACGTAAATACTTGATTATGTGATGACTTGTACGCTAAAGAAACGGGGATATCTCTTTGTCAGTTTCATAACCAGTTGCCAACGTCAAGACACAGTCTTCTTAATTCAGTGTTGTACCGTTATGTCACGGTCCCCAGGACGCGTGTGCAAAGCTCCCTAGTGTGCAGTTACAGTTGCTAGTCACTAGCTCGTAGATATGACTTGAGATTTGGGACACGGGGCCTTGGTATTTATATTTTCTGTTATATCTGCCCTAAAATGATGTATATTATGTAGTTAACAGTACGAGGGACGGCAGGGACAATGATGTAATCTGACTAACTAATAACAAACAGAGATTACTTCAAATGCAAGAGTTAAATTGGGTAGACCTAAAGGAAATGGGTGGAGTCGTCTGTTCCTAAAATACACCGTGGGTGAGTTAGAAATAAGTGGATGTTAAGAGTTTAATTTTAGAAATATATATAATGCTGTCAAGTCACATACCCTCATCGATTCAGTTAAAATCACTTGAATGTATTCCGACCTTTCTATCTCCGTACTCTGTGGCGCTCGGATAACTCCTCTGTACGTGGGCTCTCCTCGGCTCACCTTCCGATATTCTGGACTTCTTCGATCTTTCCGACTGATTTCTTGTCACCGGTTCCGTCGTGCCACCCTTGAACCTTCTTTAAACAAAGCTACTTAATGAGACATTTTCACAATGTTAACCACTGCTTCACAATTTCGCAGTCACTAATCAAGTTTGCTCACAAATACTACAGATGACGACAGAATTTAAAAATAAGCGTTTTAATGTCCCCATACTACGGAACACGTTAAATTAAGCAATTTCGTCCATTTTGCCGAAAGCTGAAGGCCTAAAGGGTCCAGAAATATTTCTAATTGTGAGTCATGCATGTCTCTATCAAACAAACAAACTAATTTCGAAAATAACTTCCGGCCTAAATGCAGTTCTGAAAAAAGCCTAAACTCGCCTCTCTCTTTACTCGTTTTCTTTCTGATTCAAATCCTAGCCAAATTAACTTATTTACGTATTTTTTCTGTAACCTGTTCCTTGGTTCAATACCCTGGACATTTTTGAATTTATGAAAAATTTCCACACCGAATGAAACAATGCATTGACTCACATTAGCGCTCGTAGTGGTGCTTAAGTGAAACAATGCATTGACTCACATTAGCGCTCGTAGTGGTGCTTAAGTAAAACAATGCAGTGACTCACATTAGCGCTCGTAGTGGTGCTTAAGTAAAACAATGCATTGACTCACATTAGCGCTCGTAGTGGTGCTTAAGTAAATCAATTCATTGACTCACATTAGCGCTCGTAGTGGTGCTTAAGTAAATCAATGCATTGACTCACATTAGCGTTCGTAGTGGTGCTTAAGTGAAACAATGCATTGACTGACATTAGCGCTCGTTGTGGTGCTTAAATAAAACAATGCATTGACTCACATTAGCGTTCGTAGTGGTGCTTAATTGAAACAATGTATTGACTCACATTAGCATTCGTAGTGGTGCTTAAATAAAACAATGCATTGACTCACATTAACGCTCGTAGTGGTGCTTAAGTGAAATACGCATTGATTCACATTAGCGTTCGTAGTGGTGCTTAAGTAAAACAATGCATTGATTCACATTAGCGCTCGTAGTGGTGCTTAAGTGAAACAATGCATTCATTCACATTTAGGTCGTAGTGGTAGAAGAAGGCAAACTGCTAATCCGATCGAAAAAATGACGATGATTATGAAAAGGATTGTAATTTTTAGGAATAAATAATTTATTGTCATAAGTTATTATATTTTATTTACCTAAAATTGGTAGCTCGTACCCATAGGACGTTTTCAACGTTGAGTTGCTTGCCTGTGGATTTCTCGTTGTATTGGGACCCCTACTTTGTCTGCTAAAAAGTGTTTTCAACATTAAAACAGAAAGTAGACAAACTAGTGAGTTACGTCCGTTTTAAAAATATCCATTCATATGAAAAGGCAGAGACAAACATTAGTATTAATACATCCTAGGGGTACTGTAGACAGGAGCATGACAGATGTCTGTTTACTAATCCATCCTTTTGTTTTGGTTTAGACAGGAGTTTCACACCTTCCCTACTGCACGAGGATTATACACGTTGGTTGTGTTTCACAGCGACCTGCTTTGTGTAAACCTGAAGGTGGAAGAAGTGTCTCTCCAGCTGTGTCTGTTCCCACCATCACGTTACGTTCCCGTATTAGCTCGTTGAAATCTCAAAAGTAACGCATGCTACGTGACCAGCTGGTCAAACAGGCCTTGTTCCGCCTGATCAACCGGCAACTCTGCTGTACACATGTGTTGGGAGTGTGGAGCATCTTCGATGCCAGGCTTTTTTCAATACATCCCCTTGTCTACACAGTCCGTCCGTAAGTTTCTCGAGGAAATTGGACATACATTTTTTCTCATTTCCATAGCAACTATCACGCCCTATCAGAACTGATCGAAGCAAATACTAGCTTATTGTAAGTCTACGCCTTAAACAAGTATATACCACAACAGACCACAAGAACTTGTGCCAAATGGTAATAATAAAATAATCCGTGAATTTGGAGTTACAACTAAATTGGCAAACCTAATTCGTGAAAACCTTACAGACACTATCTCGAAAGTAAAATTTATGGGTGAAATAACTCGACTTTTCAAAATAAATACAGGTGTCAGGCTGGGCGATGGTTTATCCCCATTCCTTTTCAGCTGTGTCATGGGGAAAATTGTAAGAATTTGTAATGAAAAACTGAAAGAATCCAAAATATTGGCACTCGTGCTGGGGAAAAGAACAAGGGTGTTGCAATAAATAGCCTAGCATTTGCAGATGACTTTGCCATACTTTCAGAAAGCCTTACAGATGCAGCAATGCACGTCAATCTCCTTGGAAAGACAGCCAACATGACAGGCTTGGGAATCTCTGCCGAGGAAACAAAACTTTTGACGAATATAAAAAGTGTCCCGACGCTTTTAGTAACAGATATTGGTCAAATAGGAAATGTAAAGAAATTCAAATATTTGGGTGAGACAATTCAAGGAAATGGTTTAGAAAAATCTGCTATAGAGGAGAGGATACAAAAGATGGAAAGACCTTACGGTATAACTAAAAATACTCACAACATAAAGTGCTTATCAACAAAACTTAAAACAAAGCACTACAACACAATAGTGAAACCAGAATGCCTGTATGGCAGCGAGTGCCTAGCACTGAACTACAAGCTTGATAAATTACAAATATTAGAAGAAAGAATTATATGGGAAATATTAGGTCCTCTAAGAATTGTAGAGTTTTGGAAATTAATAAGTAACAATGAAATTTACCAGAACATAGAAAACATGTTAGAAACAATAAGAAATAGGAGATTGCTATTTCTTGGACACTTTTACAGAATAGATGACAATAGACTAACTAAACGAATCTTCGAATAACTGTGGGAAAATAAATCAACTACCACCTGGATTCAAGAAGTCAAGAAAGAAATGGAAAGGAACAAAAGGAAGAACATACGAGAAGAAGAATTATTGGGAAGGAAGATTTTTAGGAAGAAAGTCTTACAAATCGAAGGATTCCAAGGGAGGAAGGAAAAAATCAGGCACAAAGTAGACTGGAGACAGGAAAAAGAAGCACAGTGAAACAATGAAAGAATACTGGAAGAAAAGGAAAGAACAACTAAGGAGGAAGAATTGAAATTGTAGCGTGCTATTTAGAAGGCCGGGACACTATAACAATAATAATTATAATAATAATAATAATAATAATAATAATAATAATAATAATAATAATAATAATAATAATAATAATAATAAACTGTTATTTCTATCCGACGTTAGATATGGTGATAATATCTCCAGATCTCCAATTTTCCATTGGGACATTATCAGCAATTCAAAAAGAATCAGTATGGTATTCGTGGGGTTAGAACTCCAGCCACTTTGGTGACAAGTCAGTGATGTCATTCACGTCCTGATCAACTTGCAAGCTATACCACTTTCCCGTTTGTTAGCGGACGTGGTCCAAATTATGATACATCCTCAGCATTTGCCTGTTACCGAGCCAGTGGCTGTGTGGCTTGGGTCACGTAGTTGTCAGTTTGCATCCGGAAGATAGTGAGTTCGAACCCCACTGTCGGCTTCGCTGAGGACGGTTTTTCGTTGTTTGCCTATTTCACACCAGCCAAGCGGTAGAGTTGTACTTCAATTAACACCACGGCCGCTTCCATCTCACTCTTAGGCTTTTCTTATACCTTTGTCGCCATAAGACCTATCTGTATCGATGCGACGTAAAGGAAATAGTATGTTTGTAAATACCTTCTCTGAAAATTGAGAATCACGGATGAACACTTGACAGGACTACTGATAGCGTAGCTGGAACTCACTCTCACTCTCTGTGGACTTGTATTTGAAAGACGATTGTTTTGAACCCCCTCCCCTCTCCCCACTGTTGACTGCACAGAATGCTACAGTCAAATACACTATAGACAACACTGGACACTCCCGTGTTCTCCCGTACTAAACTGAAAGACATGTTCACAGTGGGCCACCTGGAGGCCCGACCTTAAATATCAGGCGGCAAGATTGAAACTACAAAAGTTTCATGTAAAAATTGATAGAAATAATGAAACTCATAAATGATTTCGTTTTGTCCGAATTCCTACCTGAATGATTAGCGTTGAGTCCTTCGGTTCAGAAGGTCCCGGATTCGATTTACTGTAACGTCTAATTAATTCTTCTGACTCCGAGAGTGGGTGTCTGTGTTTGTTCCAATACTTTTCTCTTCATGTTCACACAACACACTGTACTTCCAACCATCACAGAAACATGCAATAGTGATTACTATACCTCGGATTTTTAGGTGGCAAAATGTTATTTTAGATACCTAAAATAGACCCTCAAGTAGGTTCTAAAATATCTTTAGGCAGCTTCAATAAGCATCAATTAAAATACCAAGTTTGTTTTTCTAAACTGATAATAACTCGTTAGAGGGAAATATAAAACGAGTTTCACTCACCTCATTGCTGCAAACGTCGCAGAATAGAATTTTACCATCCTGTGTGAAATCGGGAAACTCCTGCGACCACTTTTTAATTAGTGACAACTTGTAACCTGATATTTTAATCAAACTTCATTGTGTAGATTAGTAGTGCATGCACTAGTGCACACAGATTCAAGGCCGTCTCGCCAGGTGCGATGGCAATCAATGTCTTGCGATATCTCGCAAAGTGGCAGGTACAGTATTCTCTATAGTGTATTTGCTACAGTCAGCACCTTTTCCATTCTTGCGTGCCACGAGAACTGAACTGTGCTGCGCCGTGTCTGCGCGTTTTGACGTAGATTACGGACTGCGTGATAAGTATTGTCGAAATGAAGTATGTAGTGTGGATGGGTTTGAAATGTTATTAACATTTAATTTCGTAATTCTAAATTAATTAAAATATCTTCGACACTATTGGTCTGTAATACATGCCAGGTGGCCAACCAGCGAGTACATTTTACCTACAAGTATCCCGCATGCACTAATGATGAACGGGTTGCCTAGTAACTAACGTTCACAGGGGTATTACGCCTGCAGGCAGGTTACGAGAGAATACTAAGAGATAACAACCGGACAGCTACTCGCTGTATGCTTCTGAGCGCTACCCGTCTAATGCGCCAAACGTGCTTTAGTAAGCCTCGCTTTCAAACGCACAGCAGTAGGCTAGTATTTGGTACAGCAGCACTAGAGTTGCAGTCAACTGGTGTGTTCAGCAACAATGAATACGTAGACATAATCTAATCTATATATAATCTGGTCGGAATGCAGCCGAAGCTCGTAGTTGCTGTACGATCAAAAAACATACCACGTGCAAGCAACTCTTTGGTGGAGTGGAATGTCTGTACGTAAACAAAAGAATGGATTATTAAAATTTATCTCTGTATCTTTGTTGCGTATTTACAAATGCACCCTCTTAGAGAACGTGTGTAGTAAAGTGACTACTCTTTGTTTCGCATTCGAAATATACCACCTTGTAGCGCTCCTGTGTAAACCAAAGATTAGGCATCTCACTCATCACTATGCATGCGGGACACTTATATGTAGGGGCTGGAGGGCTGCCTGGTATACGGTAAGAAATCGACGTCATTATTACGAGCGAAAGTAAACATTCCGTTTGTACCCTGCAGAGTTTTTAGAGCTTTCATGGGCAGATAATCTAATTTGGAATCTGTTTCGATTAAGGTTGGAGCGTGTAAGTTCAGTTTGGTATCGATAGCGAGATTTCCAACCGTATGGACAGCTGGAGTTACAGTAGCGCGGAACTCGCCATACGACGTTCGGATTCCTTCATTTAAAGATGCACTTCATAACATTTTTCACGCTTAATATAGTTGATTTAGGACTTTTTGAATTCTGATCAGTTTGAAGACATTTTATATCCATTTTTCCCACTTTTCTACATGTCAATTTTCTCAAATATTCACTATTTGATTGTACCGAACGGAGCAGCCGCCTTCTGCGTTCGCGAGACGAGTGGTTTCTGAGAATGGATTTTTGTTGTTTCCCCTTTTCTGTTCCAGGCAAATGCCGGAACAGGTCCTATTCATAGGCCAAACTCGATTCCTTCCACCTCTTACCCAATTTCCATTCACCCTCGTTCATTTCATCTTCATTAGCTCCTCAACTGAGGTTGGCGTCAGGAATGGCATTCGGCCGTAAAACATGCTATAAATTTCATCTCAGCTCGTCCCCGATCCCCTGTATACAAGTGGGACTATGAAGTCGACTTGCACGTGCTGAGAACTCAGTGAGACGCTTGCCACGACGTGCTAGCACGCAGGACTTCAGAGCTACACTTAGGCGTTTTTAGTCCCTCAAAATGGTTGCGCTATTGCATCACCCGATAGTGTCACATAGTGGCGAGGCCCTTGTCGGTAGATAATGCGTTTCTTCCTCTCCAAAATGAATATAGAACACTGTCGTCAAACGAATTGTCTAGAAATTACTTCAATGTTAAAAATTTCATGTTTTAGGTACACTCACCGACCTCCGAAAAGTATTCCATGTCCAAAAATAACAAACTATATCAAATCAGTGAATAATAAAGATTTTTACGCCATCTCTCGTTAGAAGCAGGCAACATCTTGTCTCACCCCGTTCTGTCATTCCTGTAAAGAAGCTTGGACAACTAACTCTCAGATGAGTTTTATGAGAAGAGCAGGCTGCATATTACAGGAAATACTATTCTTATCATTACACTGAGTACTGTTCTCCGAAGTGACTGCATGTTGTGTTTCGTTTATTTTATTTGTTTGAGGAGTGTCTCATCGAAAGCTCCTATTTCCACTTCAAAAAATATTTTAGAAGTTGCTTTACGTCGCACCGACACAGATAGGTCTCATGGCGACGATGGGATAGGATAGGACTAGGAATGGAAAGGAAGCGGCCGTGGCCTTAATTAAGGTACTGCCCCAGCATTTGCCTAGTGTGAAATTGGGAAACCACGGAATACCATCTTCAGGGCTGCCAACAGTGGGGTTCGAACCCACTATCTCCCAAATACTGGATACTGGCCGCACTTAAGGGACTGGAGCTATCGACCTCGGTAAAAGAAACAGTATTTTTTACACATGTATTACAGTCGTTCAATATTATCGATTGTCATAAACAATCCAGACTACGAATCAAACCTGATCATGGCACGTTCCACCTGCCTTTTATTTTACGTTTATTGCGCTTTTCACACAACTCTTTAAGGTCCATGAGGGGCTCAAGCTATGAAGACTCTTATTATGCCAAGTTGTACAATTATTTAATTAAATAAAATTAAAAGTAAATTTAATCTACTTTAAAATTACATAAAATGTAATCGCATCATCAAAAAATTCATTTTAAAATTATTAAATAAGTGTGCAGTATTTACTATAAGATTAGAACTCAAATCTTGAAATAATTTGAACTATAATATTACATTTACATAATATTTATTTAATATTCTAACTTAGGATGCTTCTTAGCTTCATTAATCTCAGTGTAGGCACAACTTCCAGTTCTTCTTCCTGAATATCTTGAGGTTACTTATTCCAGGTAAGGATGGTCCCCGATACAAATGCGGTGTTGCCTCCAGTTCAGAGGGAACCTCTTTCAATTCCCGCACGGACCAAGGATTTTGAACTGCGAAATCTTCCAACTACTGAAACAAACTATACAGTAGCTTGGAACCTATTATGTAATCGGTTTCAAAACGGGAAACTTACAGCAGGAAGAGCATGTTAGAGAAATCTTAAACATTGCAACAGTAGAGAATGAAACCGCTGAAGATCTCAGGCAATTTATCCGCACATTCTCAAGCACCTTACAAGCAATTAAAGCATTGAAGTAATATTGTCACAACATATTGTTGATCATCTTGATTATGAAACCAGGAGGATCTGGGAACTAGAAGCAGACTCTAACAAAAATTCCTCCTTCAAACAATTAACATTACATTGAACATCGTTGCCAAGTCCTTGAAAGCATGCAAACATCTGCCAGCCAAGTCAAGGTGCGCGGTAGTAAAGAAAGCTCTCACAAGAAACACCCGTCGTCCTATACACATGTTGCATGCATTAACAATCAGTGCTCTTATTGTAAACAAGGTCATGCACCAGGACGTTTTGCATATGAAGCATTTCTCAAGTCATCAGTGTCAAATTGCATTCAATATGCTCGTGACAACAAACTATCTTTAAATTGTCTTAAAGCTTCACATAAAACGTCAGAGTGTACATCCCGTCACTGTCGCAAATGCAATAAAGCCCACAACACATTACTGCATCTTGAAAGTCCCAAGTCTAGTACAACTAATGAAACTACTTCTAACAAGGTGGTATTTGCCAGCGTTCGCACAACTACCAAGAATGAACATCCATGTACTCAAAACAAACCATATGGGGTGTTATCCACAGTTATTTTCAAAATCAAGGATTACAGTGGTAAATCTCGTAAGGTTCGAGGACTCTTGGACAGCGGCAGTCAGTCAAAGTCATCTCATCATTAAATACACTGTCAACAGACTAAATTTAAAATGTAAAGAAGACACCACTTCTATTGTAGGCATTAACAATTCCTCAACAACTCTGAAACACAGTGTGGATATTCACCTCCAGTCCACAGCATCAGATTTTAACACTAACATAACTTGCTTAGTGTTTCCTGCCATCACAGGAGAAATGCCTTCCATGGAGCTAGATCACAAATCGTAGAACCTACCTAGTGACACCACACTAGCAGATCCTAAATTCTACAGCCCAGGCAAGGTAGATTTAATCATTGGTGCAGAACTGTTTTTTCAACATTTTAAAGACAGATGGAATAAAACGCGCAGGAGATTACCCGGTATTGCAGGACACTCATCTGGGTTGGATAATTTCTGGCAAATGCCCTCAATCAAACGGCCATCCCGCATGCAACACAGCCACTTCTCTCTTTGCCAAAAACGAAGATCAACTCGACACGCAACTTCGTAAATTTTGGGAAATAGAAGAATCGCACACCAAACCTAAAACTCAGGAAGAGCAACAGTGTTTACATTACTTCAAGGACAACACCACACGCACTCCTGAACGAAGATTCGTTTTCAGGTTGCCTAGTAAAGAAACTCGCCCATCCTTGGGCAATTCTCGTGATATGACAACACAACGATTTCACCAACTGGAAGCAAAATTCCAGAAAAATCCTGTATTGCATGAACAGTACGCGAAATTCATATCCGAGTATGAACAGTTATCTCACATGAGGGAGGTAGGCCTACATGTAGCAAATGATTCTGAACATTATTACTTGCCACACCATGCAGTATTTTAACAAAGCACAACTACATCAGACAGAGTAGTTTTGACGCATCAGCCTTAACCACTACTGGAGTGTCGCTTCATGATACATACTATACAACAGGACCTTTATTCCATTGTGTTGAGATTCAGGACACACAACATTGCTTTTATAGGAGACATCGCAAAAATGTACAGACAAGTTCGAGTTCATGAAAATGACACGCGGTTGCAAAGAGTTCTTTGGAGGGAATCGCCACAAACATTTATCAAGACTTACGAACTATTGACTGTCACATATGGCACAGCTTCATCTCCATATTTGGCAACACAGTGCCTCAAACAATTGGCAGAAGATGAAGCAACTTCATTTTCACTGGCATCAACGTATTTACAACGGGATTTTTATGTTGACGATGACCTGTGTGGTGCGTCCAACATCGCCGAAGCATTACAATTGCAAAGTGAACTCATCGCCTTACTCAACAAATGTGGTCTTCCCATCAGGAAATGGTGCTCAAATCATCAAGCTACACTTGCTGCTGTTCCACCTGAGACACAGAAATTAACTTAACTTTACAATTTGATAATGATGACACCATACAAGCTTTAGTATTATCAAGGCATCCTAGGTCAGACCAATTCTTAGTAGCAAACAGAATCAAACACATTCCAGGGAACAGTAACATTACTAAACGCACCACTACATCAACAGTAGCTTCAGTTTTTGATTCGTTAGGACTCATCAGCCCATTAGTTATAACCTACAAAATGTTTCTCCAGAAATTGTGGTTACACAAACTTGATTGGGATCAAACATTACCCGAAGACTTAGCCGCAGAATAGAAGGTACTTCAGAACAATCTGATGCACATTGAAAACGTTCAGGTGGATGGATATGTTTTAGGAGCAGGTGTGTGTTGTAATATTCAAGTTCATGGTTTCCAGACGCCTTTCAAACAGCATACGGAGCTTGCGTCTACCTTCGAACTGTCAATCAGCAAAGCGAAATAAGTGTCAAGTTGTTGTGCCCAAAATCCAGAGTGGCTCTAGTCAAACGGGTTACACTCCCTCGTCTTGAATTGCTTGCAGCTACATTGTTGGCTCAATTACTTCAAAAATCCATTCCAATTTAAATCTTAAAATTAATGAAACTCATGTGTGGACACTTTCTACCATTGTATTATCATGGTTGGTTTTTCCTTCGTCACGTTGGAAAACATTTGTAGCCAACAGGGTGGCAGAAATTCAGCAGTTAACTTTTTTTTGCTATGGGCTTTACGTCGCACCGACACAGGTAGGTCTTATGGCGACGATGGGATACGAAAGGCCTAGGAGTTGGAAGGAAGCGGCCGTGGCCTTAATTAAGGTACAGCCCCAGCATTTGCCTGGTGTGAAAATGGGAAACCACGGAAAACCATTTTCAGGGCTGCCGATAGTGGGATTCGAACCTACTATCTCCCGGATGCAAGCTCACAGCCACGCGCCTCTACGCGCACGGCCAACGCGCCCGGTAAGCAGTTAACTAATGTCAAAATTGGCATCATGTTTCATCTCATCAAAACCCTGCAGAATTAATTTCTCGAAGATTTACAACAGTCCACATTGTGGTGGTCAGGTCCATCCTCAGCTCAACCGCCACAGCCCCTAGTCATCGATGAAAGTTGTCACACCACATTGGAACTGCGAACAGTAGCAACATTACTTGTCACTAAAGGCAATGACATCATCGAAAGATTTTCTTCGCTGACAAAACTACAAAGCGGTCTGGAGTATTGCAGCAGATTCATTCACAACTCCAAACAGCAAAACAATAAACGAATGGGACCGTTGTCAGTTCAAGAACTTCAGTCATCATTAATGTCATGCATTTGCATAGCTCAGGCGGAGTCATTCAGTGAAGAAATCAAAGACTTGCAGAAGGAAGGAATTGTACCAAGGAAGAGTCAGCTGAAAAATCTCTGTCCATTTCTACATGAAAATGTACTTAGAGTTTGTGGTTGAAGAACACGTCGCTCCCATTCTCAACAAAACACCAAACTTTATTGCCGTCAAAACATCATCTGACAACTCTAATTGTCAAACATGAGCACTTACAAGAGGCTCATGTGGGGCCAGAATTGTTGTTAGCAACCCTTCGTCAATGTTATTGGATTCTGAATGGCAGAAATTTAGCCAAACAGCAAGTGCACAAATGTGTAACATGTCACAAATTGAAAGGAGTAACTAGTCATCAAATCATGGCTGACTATCCTGAGCATAGAGTTCAACCAGCACGTCCATTCAGTGTTTGTGGCATTGATTATGGAGGTCCACTTCTACTGCGCCCAGTTAACAAGTCTTACCACGGACGCCTTCTTAGCCGCACTTTGCCGTTTCATAGCCAGAAGAGGAAAGCCCGCACATATCTACAGTGACAATGCTATAACATTTATTGGAGCTGATATAAAAATTAATCGATGTTCAACAGTTCATGGCATCACAGCAGTATCAAGAGGAAGTTGTAAGCAATCTGGCAGACAAGGGTATCAACTGGCACTACATTCCATCTCGTTCATTCCATTTTCGAGGATTATGGTAAGCTGGCATCAAGTCAGTCAAATATCATTTGCACCGAGTAGTTGGAAACTCATCGTTAACATTTGAAGAGCTTAGTACTGTGCTCACACAAATTGAAGCCTGTTTAAATTCTCGTTCACTTACAGTCCTATCTTCAGATCCGGCTGACCCTCAACCCATAACTCCAGGTCATTTTCTTTCTGGAAACAGTTTAAATTCCATTCCTGAATCCAATCTGACTCTTGTACCTATTCTCCGGACCACCTTTTGAGCAGACTAAAGCGGAAGTGACGTCATTGTCTCGTCACACTCGCCGTGGGTGCCAAATGAGCCGCCGCGCGATTCGAAGTTGGTACTCCACCACTATAATACAGCACAGCTCACGGATTGAACCTCGGATGAATTTAAAATAATCAATATATTAAGGTATGCGTGTTTGAATCCCGTACAGTTTTTTTAACGGCTTACATCTTTAAACAATTAATTTACTGAATTACATTTTAAATGTGAAAACCTACAACCTGTTTTCCAGTCAATGACCGGGTCAGGGATGGAATAAATGAAGCCCCATCTTGCGGCGAGGACAGGAACTGAGCCGGCTGCCGAGGCCTGTCGCATTCCTCTGGGGCAATGATTAATGACTGGCAGATGAAATTAAATGATACTGGAGAGTGATGTTGGAATGAAAGATGACAGGGAAAACCGGAGTACCCGGAGAAAAACCTGCCCCGCCTCCGTTTTGTCCAGCACAAATCTCACATGGAATGACCGGGATTTGAACCACGGAACCCAGCGTTGAGAGGCCGACGCGCTGCCACCTGAGCCACGGAGGCTTTCACAATTTTAATGTACTAACTACAATTTCACGCTTCAAGCATTGCGAACGAATTCTTTTTCCATAAACAGTAAGCATTACACTCATTAAATTATTATTATTATTATTATTATTATTATTATTATTATTATTAATACACAGTATATATATATATATATATATATATATATATATATATATAATATTTTATTATTTATTATTCACCATTATTATCTAAATATATGGCCTGATTTCTGATTGAAATGAGCTGCTACTCACGGGCGATTTATGAAATAGCGAGAGAAGTGAGGATTATGTAAGGGCCTACTCGTACTGGAATTAACTTGAAACTGACAGGTGAAGTTGGGGATTCAGGCGAAAACCTGTCCCACCTCCGCTTTGTCCAGTACAATTTCAATTAATTAGTTATTACAAATATATTTTTATAAAAATATGATTACATATTATTATTATTATTATTATTATTATTATTATTATTATTATTATTATTATCATGCAGGAGGTTTCAGCGTCAGCTTACCTTGTGCCGCAGTAATTAATCCGTGTCACTATCGAGTGGCTGCACACCCAAGTCGGAATCAGAACCAGGGTCAGCACACGAGGTAAACTAATCCCGCCGTCAATACTATTCGCTCGGAAATGCTTATAAGCAGACAGAATCATATTTCTCTCCCAGGAACTAAAAATCTTGCGTTTCTTCTTCAACTGATAACATTCTGGTGAATTTTTGTTCGGATCCATTGCACAATAATATCCAATAACGAGTAAGAAGAAACCTACAAACGTACAAGAGACTACAAGAATTATGAATTAGCACACAATACGCACATGCACTGTTTTTGTAAAAGCGAAGCACACTGATAAAAGTTTCTCACTGCTGTTTTAAACAGACTCTGATTGAAACTGCACCGACGTGTTCAGGACATCCACTGAGTGAGTAAATATGGCAGCTCCGCATTGACTGCACCATTACCAAAACTCGCTTAGAGTAGCGCACCCCTCTTGCCCCCTCACCTACCGTGTGACAACACCGTATCCGCTGCCCCTGTCGCCCGCGCCATCCCCAGGTAATCACGCTAACCATTACAGCACAGAGGCAGACAATAATAATAATAATAATAATAATAATAATAATAATAATAATAATAATAATAATAATAATAATAAACAAAGTCATCTCCGTACAGGCTATGAAGGCCTTTGAAGGAGTGGAATGTAAAAGCTTCCACCATTATTAACCGCGGCACGTGATGGGGTAGAGTTGTTAGCTCTACGCCCGGCCGCCTTTGCCTCCAGGAATTAACCAGGTACTCATTTTTGGTGCAGGATGTGTGAACCTCAGGGCCACATGCACCTCTGGAAGTGGAAATCACGTTTCTTAAATTTTACGACTTTCTGGTGGGGATTCGAACGCACGTCCTTCCGAATAATAACATTAATAATAATAATAATAATAATAATAATAATAATAATAATAATAATAATAATAATAATAATAATAATACCAAGTGACTACCTTCCCATCGCATTGTCGCCATAACCTCGAGTTGGTATCACGAAGAGCACAATCCAAATATACATCTGAAACGAATTAATGTGATCATTGGACTAATTTAGTGGATCCGTGTTTAGGCATGAATCTTTTCTGTTGCAGACGGTCCATAACGGGCTTTATTAGCCTGCGTGGCATGCAAACTGTCAACAAACTAACCCAATTCTACACAGGGCTGTGTCAACATACGCCAGGTCCCTTAAATGAAGCATCGATGGGTCAAAGCGAAATGTAACAGCTTCATTCCAACGGTTTAATATTTAACAAAATACCTTCGTTCTTAAAATAAGGGGCTCAATTTACTTTACTCTGAAGTTTATTAGAAGCCTCATAAACTAGTGACTTAGAAATGTGTTATCCTTTGTTCAACAAGCTTGTTAAGCGGATCATCGTTATTATCATCAAAATTATCGTCATCGTAGGTTGTTTCGGCTTTATCTTTTCTTACGATTAATAATCTAGGAAAATCCTTATATGTTCGCACTCGAGACATTTTCTACCCATGTCTTTCTATAATCATCAATGAGATTTGTTACGGGATTAAGATTTAGCTCGTCTATGATATTTTTATTTTGGAGATTATCTACTTGCACAACCATTCACTGACATTTGGTTTGTCCTCCAGAGAGTTTCCTCTTAAATCATAATAAGCTTGTTAGGAAGTTCACCCCTAAGAGATAAAAATGGGCAATTGTTCATTTATTTGGGGCTCCGTTGCGTTCGTATATCGTTATGCGGATTTCTCTGTGTTGTGGCCGGCAGACAGTATATTTGAGGTGGATGATTTGGAAACTCTTCAGCCTATTGTATTTTCCGTTGATGAAAGTGAAGGATTCCACGTATTCGATGTCAAAATAATACGATTATCCATTATTTGTACATGCCAGTAGCGTAGCATAAGAGCATGGTCTGTGTAAACTGGGTTTAGAGGAACCAAGTTTGGAATTGTTACCTCGTCACATGGACAAATATATTTTCGATAATTTAATGCTCTAAAATATATTGTAACTAAATTAAATTTTCGATTTAAGCTATTTTTATGATATTATTATTATTATTATTATTATTATTATTATTATTATTATTATTATTATTATTATTATTATTATTATTATTATTATTATTTACAACGCAATGCCCATCTGTGGAGCCCGATAGAACTTATTTAGATGGTGTTGGTGTTTTCTTCTCCCAAAATCTCTTCATCTGGCACTAAACCTGTTCGTCCTTTCTTCAATCCATAATTTATTGTTCCTGGTATTCATTTTCTCAGCAAAATGATCGTTGTTGACTGATTTTTGAAAGGGAGTCTATCTTGAATAATTACCTGTGGGATGCCCATTTCCTGAAGATCTTTTTCTATTTCACTAAGCCAATTGTTGTTGACCTTCGTTGAGAGAGGAACGTTGTGAATCCTTTTGGTGATCCTACCTTTGTTCATTCTGAGAATGTGACATAAAACTTTAAACTCCTTTTACTGATGGTGTCGGTGATCTTTTCATAATAATTATATTACTTATAATAATATTTAAATACTGATATTATTATTATTATTATTATTATTATTATTAATTTGGACTCATATTTTAAACTAAAATATAAATTGTGTAGGCCTGTCATTGTTTTACAAACATGCTGATAAGTAAACTCTTGCAATTAAGATAATGTGGTACTAATTCACAAGAACTTCCGAAACAATTAAGACGCTCTTTTAACTCTTGCGCCACTGAATTGCGATCACTACTGCGCTCTAAAAGCCAAGCAAGTTATATACTGCATCGTCAAGTTTCTGCTCTCCTCAAGGAAGCAGGTAGCTGAGAGTCGAACCTCTCCAGTTGCGGATGCTGACACTTACGGCACTTTTACAGCATGAAAGAACAGTCTTTCTTCAACGAGGAAATTTTGTAAAAGTGTAGTTAACTCACACTTGTATTAGACTGCACACCCACTCTCGCATCATTTAACTTCAGGGTTTTTCCAAGCAGAAGGTACCAATGGTAACGCAAGATAGGAGTAGTAGTAGTAGTACAGCTTGTATTATCATTTAGACTTTGACGGTCCGTGTACTATTCATGATGTATATATTGTATTTATACCGTGTAATGAACTATATAAACACACTCAATGCGTTTCAAAAGGAACTTTGAGTTTTCTCCTGATGATGAAGAAAGGCACAGAGGCAGAGTTCTTTTTGAAACGCGTTGAGAGTGTTTATGTAGTTCATTACATAATGAATAGTACACCTAGTACTTTTATTAGTTGGTGGACACTTCGATAGATTATATCTTTTATTTATTGTACTATCTGTAATACCCGGCACTGGCCAGGTACATTTATTTTTATGTTTACTTTTAGTATTTCTCTTACGTGCTAAATTTTTTGTAGACTTCTTTCTTGTGATGTTGATTGATATTTTACGAAAATTCTTAGTTACTGTTATGTTTTTAATTGCAAGATTTAATTTTAGATGCATCGTCACCAAAAGACCTATCTGTGTCGGTGCGGCATAAAGCATATAGCAAAAAAATATAATTTTAGATTATTTTTTCGCGTTAAAATTCGTATTCAGTGCAGCCCAAATTGCCTGAGAAGCAGTTGAGCCTGTCAAATAAATAATAAAACTAAATTATAATGTATTTACCGGTCTCGCTATAGGCTTACATGATTCCAACTACGATTGTAACTGTCACGAAAGCCTAGTGATCTCAATAAACTGTTCATTCAACATTAATCTTGTTCATTTTTCTACATTTTCTTTGTCACCCCTCCTTATATACCCTGCCGATGAAGGCTGAACTTCGGTTTAAAGGTCATCCAGAGTGTCGCAACTCACCTCAGTGTCTCCGAAAACTTTAGATTCGGCTCTAAGTTCCGTTGTTTTCGATTATTTCTTCAGGTAACCACGAATCTGTATATATATATAATTTAGTAGTTTATTCACTTATTTATTTTCAAAGGTTGAGATGTAGTTTTTACCCCAAATCATTAGAATTCAGGAACAGTACTTTATTCAAAGTCATCCTGAATCTTTTTTCGATGTGGTATTTTGACACCAATACAAGGTAGAGCCAAATTTATGTAACACATTTGAGGTAGGCCACATCAGGAGACAGAGTGCACTAGCAGAGGTGGATCGGGATATTATGCTAATATTCCTCATAGTTGTTACAAATGCTCGTAGTTTAGAGGTTAAAGCGTTTCGGCTCACCCAACCACGAGAATTGCTTTCTAATCTGACGTGCAGCAGTAACATTCCACCAATCCACAAGTTTGGGTACGGTCAGCTCAGCCTAGCAGAGTTAGGGAACAAAACTGTTGCGCTGGGAGTGTACAACAAACAAACTGAAGTTGTGGGGTCGGTCCAGGGGAAACCACTTTAGACCGACGTGTTGAGAGAAATTATTAGAGTGAATAACTCAGAACTGTGGTCCTGACAAGTCTTCGAGTCTAGAGCACTTCAGCTTGTTACGGAGTTTCTACGAGTAAGGCGCTTAGTAGGTCGCAGTCAGTAACTCGGTGTTAAGTGTGGTGTCCTTACTAAAGTACATCTTAGCCCCCTTGGCTTTGTTCCTTGAGGAGTTGGAGTATGGATTATATCCATGTCTTTCATTTGATCCGATATTCTGTATCATCTCTGCTTGTGCACTCTGTCAGCCGATATGGCCTACATCAAATTTGTTACGTTCATTTTGCCCTACCTTGTATTGGCGTCAAACTATCACACTGTAAAAGGTTCAGGGTGACTTTTAATAAAGTCGAAACTGCAGTTACTGAATTCTAAAAAATGTGGTAATAAGGTACATCTGCAACATTTGAAAATAAAATGAATTAATTACCAAATCATCTACATATATATATGTGTGTGTGTGTGTGTGTGTGTGTGTGTGTGTGTGTGTGTGTGTGTGTGTGTGTGTGTGTGTGTGTGTGTGTGTGTGTGTGTGTTCCAATATTGCTCTGAAACGCATAGAGCAACATCAACCAAACTTGGTACACGTATGACTTACTATCTGAAAAAATACCCCTAGGGGTGGGGTTGGAAAGGGGTGACCTGCATGTCGTGTCGAAGATAGATCCTTTTTCGGTTGCCTTATGTGACAATGTGTAAAGGTAGATATGAAAATGAGTATATACACAAATTAATGAGGTACGTCCAAGAACCCTAGAAACTTAGGACTTGGTATGAAGAATCTTCAAGATCCGTAGAAAAATAGAAAATTCCCTAAGCTGTCCAAGTGAGCGTCCTGGAGGGTTCAAAGTTGTGGGCTCTCAAACAAAACAGCACCAGTGCCTAAGCACTCATCCCCAAGTGCGATCTCCTTGTTATAGTGCGTTGACCTATAGTATTCATGAGCTTAAAAGATTTTAGAAAGTTCAAATTACTTTTTTACCATTAAATCCTGAGGATATATTTCGTCGCACTCGCACTCCTTAATGTCATTAATGAATATCTGCAGGGTAATCGATTCCCTAGGATTGATGAAATTGAACATTAGTTGGAGAAATAATGTAGGAACAAGGGAACAAGATTTTATCACCAGGGAATTAATAAACGTATTCTAAGCTATAATGAAGTTTGGACCATGTACTTTTTTCACTTCTAGTTTTTGTTCTATGTTTATTTGTTAATGGGTTGATGACTTTAGCTCCCAAATTGAGAGCGCCTTGCCCTCTTTCAACAGGCAGGAGATACCGCGGATGTTCTTCTACCGCCCCCACCTAAAGGAGGAGATCAGTTCATATCGGACGGTTTTGGCATTTTGGAAGTCGTGACCGAGGTAGGCTGCTTCTTATATTTAGCGACACATAGGACTTCATATGATTTCCCGGCACGACAGAAGGTGTGGCAGTCTAACCACGAGATCTTAAACATTTTATGTCATCAATATTTCCGTATATCCGTCGAATTTTGGAAGGCAAAACTATTTGGCAGCTGGTTTACTGCCTTTAATTTCCGCCATTCAATATCATAAAACAGGAATTGTAACACACAATACTTCACAGCAAGGTGGTCGCCGTTTTGATTTCTACATCCAGGTCCCAGCAAAGGTACCATTTCAATGGTGTCTCGGTCAAGGTCGATAATTGCGATGGTTATTTCTTTTTTGCTGATTACTAGAAATTTTTGCCGGAATTTTGACCTACAAACCTGCGGGTTTCTAACGACACAGGGTTGTCACATTTAAGCATCCTGGTGTGCCAGCGACCTCATCGGTTACCGAACTCACTAACTTGGGAACTGAGGAATAGCGGTCGGAAAAGCCACAGCTCAGACACCTAGTATCTTACGTTTCTTGTAAACGAAATGACATGAGACTTGTATGTGAAACGTTACGAATGATGATGATGATAATAATAATAATAATAATAATAATAATAATAATAATAATAATAATAATACGAGCTTATCCAGCCCTCTGCAAGCTCCTTCCCGTATTTCGTGGAATGGAAGAGTGAGTTAAGCCGGGAAGCTTCAAGGCAGCGTCAAGGCATGTGACGGCCCTATCCTTATATTGTACTTTTATTCTGGTCTCTCCATGGATTTTTTTAAAGGCAGATCTAGAACGTTCATACTCCAGCCTCACCCTAAATATTCTAGTACTTAATGACCAGGGATGTAAAAGGAGGCTCACCACGGACAAGGAGTAGTTGGTGTCGTTGTTCAGTGTTTAGTGGTAAGTTGAGTTGCCGAGTGATATGCTATCTGTGTGAGGTGCAGTCAAGTGAGTTGATTATGCGACTTATCTGTCTTGTCTGGAGTCGAGCCAATTGTATAGTAGTCGTGCGTTTTGTTGGTCAACAGAGTTATGTTCAAACCTGTGTGCAGAGAACTGCTGGGTGGAGTGACAAGTGCTTACGAAGACAAGTGAAAGGTGAGATTTTCCAATGAAGATTACGAAAGAATCGCCCGTTTCAGGTAAATACCAGCACTTCTGGAAATGGCGACTAATGAGTGAAGTGTTCTCCTTCGTCGTCAAGTATGACTCTGTGTGTGTTTTTTTCTTTTCTTTACAATTGCTTTACATCGCATCAGCACAGATAGATTTTATGACGAAGATAGGAGACGAAAGGGCTATGAGCTTAATTAAGGTAGAGCCACAGTATTTTCGGGGTGTGAAAATGGGAAATAACAGAAAAATATCTTCAGGGCTGCCGGTAGAAGGATTCTAACCCACTATCTCCCGGATGCAAGCTCACAGCTGCGTGCCCCTAACCGCACGGCCAATTCCTGATGTATTTCTATTATTATTATTATTATTATTATTATTATTATTATTATTATTATTATTGACGGAACTCCTATTAAGGAGATTCGGACCCCACCATCGGCAGTCCTGGAGTAGACTTTGCGTGTTTTCACGTTTTCACACCAGGTAAATGCTCAGATTGTTCATTATTATACAATAATAATAATAACAGTGATAGTAATAATAGTAATAGAAATACCGGGCGAGTTGGCCATGCGATTTGTGCGCTCCAAATCCAAGCCTGTTCCATCCGAAACTTGCCGAAACCTTCACAAGTGTACGTACCAAGTTAAACCACAACCTTAAGACACCATAAAAGTCAGAAAATTATACAGAAACAATTAAATCGTACAATTAAATGAATTGTAAGAAATGATTTATCTCTACTTGCATTTCTAGATGAAAGTTGTAGGAAATTACTGTACGAATATTTACCACCTTTCACACTGGAATGATATAATTTTTCTGCTCAACTAAATGCAGAAGCGGTATACGATAGGAATTTGGGTGGCTATAAAAATGGTATGGTCTTGCTGCATGCTGAGAGTTTACAACGGGGAGAAGCAGGAGGATACAGCTTTTTTCCTCCTTTAACAACTCTCCGCTGAAAGGGACGTAGTATTTTAAACTTATCCGGTCATAAAACGAGAGCGTTTAGTGTAAAGGTATTGATTTTATCATAAAATACCTGCGTAGTTGCCTCAGTGCTGAACATTTTAACTGGAGGTAGTGACAGGCTGCGAGAGACTTTCATTACACATCGCTTTTAATGTAATATCTGCGTTATATGTTCCAGTGTTCATTCTGAATCGTAACTGTCTCCGTACTGCTACGGGATTGTAAATGTACTGATGACTACCCTCACTACTGCTACCTGAAGGCTGCGCTCGATCAGTATTTAGCCTGTAGAGTTGACGAAACGGTTCATCAATATCAACGTAATTTTCCAAAGGAAATATTCTGTATACTTTTTCAAGTTCTTTGACATAATTTATAAGAAGACTAGGAAAATAATTGACAGGGAATCTGCCACCCCCGGAGGCCCGGGTTCGATTCCCGGCTCTGACACGGCATTTGAAAAGTGCTACGAGGGCTGGAACGGGGTACAGAGGGGAGTTCGATTCCCTCCTCAGCCATCCTGGAAGTGATTTTCTGCGGTTTCTCACTTCTTATCCAGGCAAAAGCCGGGATAGTACCTAACTAAAGGCCACGGCCACTTCCTTTTATCTTCCTTGTTTATCCCTTCCAATCTTCCCATCTTCCCCCCACAAGGCCCCTCTTCAGCATAGCAGGTGAGGCCACCTGGGCGAGGTACTGGTGCTCCTCCCTCCCGGACGAGTTGGCCGTGCGGTCAGGGGCACGCGGCTGTGAGATTGCATCCGGGAGATAGTGGGTTCGAATCCCACTGCCGGCAGCCCTGAAGAAGGTTTTCCGTGGTTTCCCATTTTCACACCAGGCAAATGCTGGGGCTGTACCCTAATTAAGGCCACGGCCGCTTCCTTCCAACTCCTCGGCCTTTCCTGTCCCATCGTCGCCATAAGACCTATCTGTGTCGGTGCGACGTAAAGCAACTAAAAAAAAAGGTCCTCCTCCCCAGAGCCTGAAGCTCCAGGACACTGCCCTTGCGGCAGTAGAGGTGAGATCCCTCGCTGAAAAACCAACCCTGGAGGGTAAACAGATGAAGGAGAAGAAGAAGAAGAAAAATACTGATGGCTTTTTGACCAACTAAGGAGCGTGATTCAAATTATTCCATAGAAGAATTTGCTTTTTTCTCTTCCCAGAATCTATTCATCCTCTCGCTAAAACTTTTCTTCCTTTCTTCCATCCACGCAGTGTGATTTCTTGGTGGTAGGATAATCGAATAAAATGATCGAACAAATAATCGAATAAATAATCGAATAAAATAATCGAATAAATAATCGAAAAAATCGAATATATTATCGATTAAAATAATTGAATAAATAATCGAATACAATGATCGAATAAATAATCGAATAAATAATCGAATAAAGCGAGTAACTAATCGAATAAATAATCGAATAAATAATCGAATAAAATGATCGAATAAATAATCTAATAAATAATCGAATAAAATGATCGAATAGATAATCGAATAAATAATGGAATAAAATGATCGAATGGGTTTCAAGTACCATGGTTGTATCGCATATAATAATCGTACACCTCATGAATAAAATTTTCTGTTTCAGTGTGTTTGATGGATAACCGATTGAATAACCGAATTGATAACCTCTTACGAAAAATATATATGCGGCTTTTTTTTTCAAATGTGGGCACGTAGGCACGAGATCCAATATATTGATCTATGAATTTTATGTAATGGCATCTGGATGCGGGACTCATTCATGTGTGTGAACCATGAGATCTTATTACTTTCAGAAGGCTTATCAAAGACCGTTCGTCCTACTGACACACTTTCAGGAAGGGAATGGACATAGGTAATGTTAATTTCCTCGTGATAACTTGATAGCAACATTAAGATTAGGCTACTTTTCATTTGATTATTTCTAAAGCATTCACTATTCATTTACCCCAATCATTCGAACGGAAATTCAAATAAATAATCGAAAAAATAATCGAATGGAAAATAATACTCGAACACCCGAATAAAATGAAATAATCGAATAAGCGATTATTTTGTATTCGATTAACCCACCACTAGTTCTCATATCTTCAGCAAATTGGTGTTTGTTCACCAAAGTTCTAGGGGTAGAACTGTTCTGTATACACAATTCCGCCTCTTATGCTGATTTCTTGAACTTCAACTTCAATTATCCAGCTATTATTGAATTTAAGTGAGGTGGCATAATTACTCTTTTAGTAAGCTTTTGTTTTCCATTCTTTGAATATTCCCATAATTTAATTAATTAATTAATTAATTAGCTTATTTACTTATTGATGATTGATTCCCTAATCTGCGGCTTGTTGAAACGTGGGACGTAGACTTAAGTAGCTGTGACTGTCGTTATAAATCGAAATATTCCCTTAGCGTGTCAAAGCTGCTGACATCTAGAGATGTTTAATGTTGCGTTTCACCCGCGGTTCTGCCCACGTCCACCAGTGTTTCCAATCCAAGCGATTGTGTCCCTTGCGTTTCGTACAAACACATCACCACGTATAACAGAGTAGTGTACCAGTAGCTGCCTCTCTGGATCAGTGGTAGGGTATCGGGCTCCGGGTTACAAGGTAGTGGGTTCAAACACCGCAGAGGTTGTTGGATTTTTGAAGGGCGAAAGAAATTTCGTTCGACACTTCACGCCTCACGATGTCGGCATGTAAATGTTCTCTGGTGACAGATTTGGTGTTTACCCGACAAAATTCATCAATACTCAGCTGTAGACTCCCAAGACAGATTCCGTTTAATCGATCTGCCATCTAGTAGGCCCAGACTAAACGGAATGTCGAAATAGAAGAGCAGACAGCCAGATTAAAATGTCTGCACATGGTGGCTGAGGCCATATTATTATTTACTTATTTTAAGTTAACTAATAGTAGCTTCTGTTCTCGTCTCCACTTGCAGGGAAGTAATAATTTTGCACATATTATACATACATTTACAAATTAATTAAGTTCACATGGGCGAAGACGTGGAATAACGGAGCTGTATGGTTGAGGTATTATTTATACACATGCGGTTTCGAAGACATTTTCATAGAAGACGTAGTTTGAGGATATCTTTAACGACTTAATGAGCGTCAGTAATGATATTCCCGGACCTCGCCGGAGTTCATCACTTAAAAAAACATGCTATTGTGATCAAGCTTTAAAACATGGGTATGCAGTTTTGAGTACTTTAAAATAAATACGTTTTGATATAGAATCGTTTTGCATTTTTCTGTGGATACATTTAACGGTTTAGGCAGCGTAAACCGAAAAGTTCTTGTCTGGGCTCATTTTCTTCGAGTTGTTCCACAGAAATCGTTACACCTCGGTCAGTATTACTTCCGTTTGCAATTAAAATACAGTATGAGCCCATCAAGGTTCAGTTCTCCGCCCGTCTCAGTTTAATATTTTTCTGGATGTGTTGAACGAAGATGGACGGAAAGAGGCAGAATGACCCATCATGTGGGACAAAGAATGAAGTGGAAAAATGGAGAGAAGATGGAGGCATGAGGATGAGCAGAACAAGGAGACATTTCGTAAGTTTGAAGAAGAAGAAATCACTGAGCTCGATAGCTGCAGGCGCTTAAGTGCGGCCAGTATCCAGTATTCGGGAGACAGTGGGTTCGAATCCCAGCCCTGAAGATGGTTTTACGTGGTTTCTCATTTTCATACCAGGAAAATGCTGCTGCTTCCTTCCCACTCCTATTCCTTTCCTCCCCCATATTCCTGTGCCATCGTCGCCATAAGACCTAACTGCGACGGTGCGACGTAACAAATTATTAAAAAGAAAAAATCATGTGTAAAAGCGGATGAAATAATCAACATACAGGTTCACGTACTTTGGTTCATTTGTGTAAGAGAATGGCGTTTTGGAGGAAGAAAAATAGAGTACGGTATTGTGGAACTGGAGGAAGGTGTACAGTGACTTGTGTCAGATAGTCAGACAGCTATGATTCAAAAACGTGGCCGTTGACAAAGAAAATGAAATGAGAATTTAGACTTCAATGCTGAGGTTTGTAGCTGGTCTTATAAGTTGGATGGAGCAATAAACGATTTATTAAGAGGAAGACTGTTGCAAGTTTCAGAAGAACACAGAGAAATCCAGTAAGCTGGACTCAGATGGTGCGGGGACATCTAAAGGAGAGACCACGAATATGTAGAAAGAAGGTTGCTGGTTATTCTGTCAAGGGGAAAGAGGATTAGAGAGTAGTATGAAACTGTGTGGACTTGTGGAGAAGGTGTTGCACCACAGACAATTGGAAGAATAAAATCCGCATCAACGACCGCACTTCTTCTTCTCCTTCTTCTTCTTTTTCTTCTTCTGTTTACCCTCCAGGGTCGGTTTTTCTCTCGGACTCAGTGAGGGATCCCACCTCTACCGCCTCAAGGTTAGTGTCCTGGAGCTTCAGACTTTGGGTCGGGGGATACAAGTGGGGAGAATGACCAGTACTTCGCCCAGGCGGACTCACCTGCTATGCTGAACAGGGGCCTTGTGGAGGGATGGGAAGATGGAATGGGACAGGCAAGGAAGAGGGAATAAAGCGGCCGTGGCCTTAAGTTAGGTACCATCCCGGCAGTTGTCTGGAGGAGAAGTGGGATACCAGGGAATATCACTTCCAGGATGGCTGAAGTGGGAATCGAACCCACCTCTACTCAGTTGACCTCCTGAGGCTGAGTGGACCCCGTTCCAGCCCTCGTACCACTTTTCAAATTTCGTGGCAGAGCCGGTAATCGAACCCGGACCTCTGGGGCTGGCAGCTAATCACGCTAACCACTACACCACAGAGGCGGACTAACGACTGCACTTAATGGAATGAATCCTTTCGCGGCAGGAGTAAAGTGTCTAAGCCGAAAGTAGTTGCATCTCAAGACATGAGTGGAAAAGCAGAGACAGTATTAATTGTAGAGGGTTTGAAGGGAACACGCCTTCATTAATATATTTCAGAAAATTGTATATTCATTGTTTAATAATATTTTTTGTTGTATTAACAGTTGTCTGGCACTAAAAGGAACCGATATAATATGACGTATATGGTTAATCCCTGGTACAAAAGAATTATGCTGAAAGGGAAGTTCGTTTTACGTCATTATTAACTATTTCTGACGAATTCATCTGTTATTATTATTATTATTATTATTATTATTATTATTATTATTATTATTATTATTATTATTATTATTATTATTATTATTTACAATATGCTTTACGTCCCTCCGACGATGGAATACGAATAGGGATAGGAAAGGTATAGGAATTGGAAGGAATCAACTGTGGCGTTTATGAAGCTACAGTCTCAGCATTTGCCTGGTGTGGAGATGGAAAATCACGGAAAGCCACCTTAAGTGCTGCCAACAGTGGGGTACGAACCTAATATCGCCCGAATAAAAGCTGACGCAGCCGTTTGCTCGGTGAACTGAACTCTTCAATGGTGTAGCTACAGAGAGACGGGAGTGGATAAAAACACCAGTTAAAAGTTTCGTTTTGTTCCGATAATTTATAATTATTTATTTCCCATACATGGGTAAATATTTATTTTGGAGCGTTGCCGTACAGGATGGTTTATTTAATGTTGATAGTATATATCCACCTGAAATCCATTCCTATTTACTTTTGCCAATATATTCCATATTACATTTGTACGTTGGGAATTTGCATGAATACACATTACCTTCACCGAGCACGAAGGTTTGCCTGGTAACAGGAGTAGGTTCGGAGAAGTTATTTTGCACACAGCAATCTTTTAAAAGAGGACTGATTTGACTAACAGCTAAGTTTATGAATATTTCTCACAAGATAAGAGTACTGTAAGTTTGAACTGTGAAAAATATAAAAAACTGGCTTTTATAAATACTTGTATGTATGTTCCGTCCTCAGCCCTAAGGCTGGTTGGATCCTCAACAGTTCTGTCATCAGCTGTCATAGATGGCCTAGGCAACACTGAAGAAGCGTGGTAGGGACATTAGCAGTGAGGTACTTTCCCGTTGCTTTCCTCATTTAATACTTAATATCATTAATAAATGCAGTAGAAATGCCCTTACCGTTGATGGTTTCACGTCCCGTGCTATTAGACATGCGTATACCGTGTCAAGAAAACAAGGTGAACCTCTTTGCGTTTCTCCGCGTCTTCAGAAGAAAATCTCGACTGTTCACGAGAAAGACTTCTACAATAATGAGGGTTTGTTTTACGTTGCACCTGTAATGGTACTCTCATTCGTCAACAGGTGGCTCGCTGCCACAGCGCTGGTATTCCAACCGGGAGCTGATGACACTACTACTAAAATGTTTTCTTTCTTCCCCTGAAGGGGGAGGCGGGCCTCTTAGACGGTAACGCCATCTGAGGGGCTGAGAGATTTCTTACGGTGAAGAAGATGATCGGAGAAGGTGAGGAGTTTGGTGGCCGTGGCATTCGTCATATTTCAGGAGAATGAAAAACCACGAAATGCCATTCTCAAGACAGCCGACGGTGGGGACCAGCCGTGAGGTCCGGCCCTTTCCCGTCTCCCCAATACAGAGCCGTAGGCACCCTTCCTCTGCTCGGTTGGCCGGTCGGAGTGCAGAGCTGTTGGACCAGCCGTGAGGTCCGGCCCTTTCCCGTCTCCCCAATACAGAGCCGTAGGCACCCTTCCTCTGCTCGGTTGGCCGGTCGGAGTGCAGAGCTGTTGGACCAGCCGTGAGGTCCGGCCCTTTCCCGTCTCCCCAATACAGAGCCGTAGGCACCTTTCCTCTGCTCGGTTGGCCGGTCGGAGTGCAGAGCTGTTGGACCAGCCGTGAGGTCCGGCCCTTTCCCGTCTCCCCAATACAGAGCCGTAGGCACCTTTCCTCTGCTCGGTTGGCCGGTCGGAGTGCAGAGCTGTTGGACCAGCCGTGAGGTCCGGCCCTTTCCCGTCTCCCCAATACAGAGCCGTAGGCACCCTTCCTCTGCTCGGTTGGCCGGTCGGAGTGCAGAGCTGTTGGACCAGCCGCGGTCACTCTGCATTTACCGACCGAGCTGACAACATAAAGCTCCAATTAGGATGTTCCATCACACCGTGTGTGCGTGAAAAGTATCGGAGAGGACATCAGACGAATCAGGGACGAATGTGGCAGCAGAAACATATAGAAACTAATAAAGTAAAATAAAATTCAACGACAAACGCTAGGATAGTATAGAACAGAGTTGAAGAATGGAAAGGAAGTGTGAAGAAAACTAGAGGATCATAATGATGTGTGACAGTGAGGGAAGAGGGCGGGGGGATAACAGGTGTGTTCACGTTATGAAAGTATAACACACAGCTTGGAATGAGCCATGTAGTGATGACGAACGAATGAATTTAGAAAACACAGAAACGAAATAACAGTAGAGGAAGGACAGGGAAAAGAACTACCTACGTAATGGCTGTTATTAACATATTATTTAACTGAAAGTAGAAAGACTGCAGAGAATCTCAATTGCAAACCCATTCCCTTATGGCTTATGTTTAAATGTAGAAATGTCAGTAGGAATACTAACATGTATGTCTGGTTTATGAGAAGTAGGTATAGTGTTTCTAACTGATGTTTAAAAGGTTAATACTGTCAGAAAAAGATGTAAGGCTGATATTTGACTATGGTGATACTGAAAAGGATGTAGGTGTTGATTGGGAATTAGAGTATTCTTCTTTTATTTACAGTTTGGCTGTACATCGCACCGACAAAGATAGGTCTTACGGCGACGATGGTATAGGAAAGGCCTAGGAATGGAAGAAAGCGGCCATGGCCTTTATTAGGGTTCACCCTCAGCATTTGCCTGGTGTGAAAATGGAAAACCACGGCCAACTCGCCCGGTGAATTAGAGTTGGACAACGTAACTGAAGAAATTGAAACTAACAATGGGTTGTGTTCGCAAATCACTTCATCTCAGTTACAGAACCGTTTTATTTCGAGTGCAAACACAAGAGGTACTCTTACGAAATTAGTCGGAACCTCCACTAACAAAACATGTTGGAGATACTCCAAGATGAAATGGCTGTTTTTATTGCTAGATAATATTAAGTTAATAGAGCATAATAAGCCGCATCTGTGGTTTAGTGTTTAGTGTGATTAGCTACCACCCCCGGAGGCCCTGGTTTGATTCCCGGCTCTGCCACGAAATTTGTAAAGTGGTACGAGGGCTTGAACGGTGTCCACTCAGCCTCGGGAGATCAACTGAGTAGAGGGGGTATGACTCCCGCGCAGCCATCCTCGAAGTGGTTTTCTCTGCTTTCCCCATTTCTCTTCCAGGCAAATGCTGGGATGGTACCTAACTTAAGGTCACGACCGCTTCCTTCCCTCTTCCTTGTCTATCCCTTCAAACCTTCCTATCCCCCCCACAAGCATAACAGGTGAGGCCACCTGGGCGAGGTACAGGTCCTCCTCCGCGGTTGTATCCCCCGGCCCAAAGTATCAAGCTCCAGGACACTGGCCTTGGGGTGGTAGGGGTGCGATCTTTCGCTGAGTTCGAGGGAAAAGCCAACCCTGGATGGTAAACCGATTGAGAAAGAAAGAAAGAAAGAAAGAGCATAATAAACCGTAAACATACATCCGCTGACTACATGAACTATACGCAAAGTGCTATTGCTAACATTATATAAATGATTTAACCCTTTAACATTCTTTGGTAAATATATGTACCGAAATTATAAAGGCTATATTTCAACATGTTATCAAGTGAGTATGGACCTTACTGGTTAGCTATGTTAACTTTGTGTGATAAATGATTCCTGGTAATCATATTGACCATTTTTATGGGGTTCTGTTGGCTTCACTGGCAAAAAAGCGTATAACGGTAAGCATATTTACCGAAGTTAATTCCGGTCGGCATGGCGGTGCTGATCTATTGAGATGCACATGGTTTATCAAACATTGCATCATTTATACTAAGATTTGTGTAGATTTTTGAGGTTAGCATAACATATATACTTTTTGTCTATTGAGTGATTAGCAAAAGATCACGTGATACGTTTTTACTGTTCCATAATGTGCCTTTTTTCTTGCATATATCACAAACGGCTATCGAAAACAACATTTTGCCAATCCGATTTTCGATTTATTCTTTCCGTTTGAAAGTTATATAATATATGATGGCTAAACCCCAGTTATTCAGTATCTTATTACCATAGTTATTACATGTAACGTATGTGGCGCAAAGATGTTAAAATTATTTTACTTCGCGAGTGCACCATAACCCTACTTTTCGCTCCCTGCACTGCTAACATTTGTGAAGGTATAGACAGGCTGTAGCAATTGGTTCTGGATAATTATGAAGAATTATAACAAATTATGTTTTGAAACAAACTTCTCCAGTGAAATGGCCTAATAATAATAATAATAATAATAATAATAATAATAATAATAATAATAATAATAACAGTGTTTAGATTTCATATGTCGTATAATATATCATGAGCTCTTGGAAACGGAACTCTACAATGGGAGGAGACTCCCTTGCTAAGTTTGTGGGAGATGCTTTGCAAGAGGTCACTGTGGATCAAGGTATTGATTCGGAAGTTGGCGGGGACAGTGAAGCTGAAGATTAAATAAGTTTCAATAATATGTCAGTGGGGAGCACCAACAGCTTTCAGTGTACAAGTAAGAATGAATAGTTAGGCGCACAAATAAGGAAGGTAACAAGGAAGTAGTAGAATGTCCCGAGGCCATCAAAGACTGCAATATGTTTATGGGAGGGGTGGATCGATTCTATCAGCTCTACTCCTGTTATTCAGTGACTTGGAAATCAAGAGAGTGTGGGTAAAGATATGTTGTCACCTGCTAGATGGCTGTATTGTCAATAGTTATATTCTGTACAGGGAGACTGTATGGCTAAAAGAAGCCAGTAATTCATTTGGAATTCCGTAGTACTTTGGCAAATGACTTGATTGGCAATTTTTGTTGTAGAACGCGGAGAGGAGCCCGGCCAAAAATGGAGAAAAATCCTGAAAAAGCCAACCGTGGGGCGACCAAAATAGACCTGTTGTAGGTTTAGGCTATGTAAAGGAACATTTGCCTGTACTTGGGACATGGAGACGGTGTGCATATTGCAGCAGAGGGGACAAATAGAAGTGCAATAACCTCATTTTTCAGAAATGTGAAGTTGCC
Source organism: Anabrus simplex (assembly GCF_040414725.1). Classification (NCBI taxonomy): domain Eukaryota; kingdom Metazoa; phylum Arthropoda; class Insecta; order Orthoptera; family Tettigoniidae; genus Anabrus; species Anabrus simplex. The sequence continues at coordinate 20,339,302 of NC_090270.1, read as the reverse complement.
CTTTGCAAGTCTTGTTTTCATCCGTTTCACACTGAAAATGAGGTAAGTCTTACATTACTAACAGTGAATTAAATTTTATATTTTCAATAATAACCTATTAAGCCTTTAGCTGTACTTTTATATGTCCTAATGTTGTATTAATTTGATTGAAAACCAATAAATTAATTTCGGTAAGAATATTTACCGAAGAATTTGTAGTGATCTTACTTACCCTAAATATCCATTGGTATATATATTTACCAGGGCATAACTGCAAGGAAACAAATTATTATGACAGTATTGGATTATATAATATTATTAGGCTCTATATGAAACTGTTTGGAAATATTTTTTAATACTAAGCGGTCTTAAATTAATTTGTCACTTAAAGGGTTAATTCATAAATTGCTCGAATGCATTATATAAATTCTCAAATATATCATTAAATTGTACGGTAGATAACTACAATATCGGGCTCCAATAGTTTACAACTTGGCCCCTTGTTCAATGGGTACTGGTACTAAGTACAGTCAGGGTTTATCATACGCCATTGTACTATCCATGCATGACTTTTAACAGTGTGGTGTTCCAGGCTTAAAACACTCTTGTATGGTGAAAAGTAATGAGGCAAGGATGGAACAAACTTTCTTTTTTGACAAAAATGTTAAATATTGATACACTTTCGTACGATGCATATTCCGTTCTTGGTGTTTTATATGGTTCCAATATGAACGTCTTAGACTTTAATTTGGGACTACTTTGTAAATTTCCTGGAGGTATCCCTGTTCATTGCTTGAAAATGTGTGAAATATTCATTTTCTCGCACCTCCGTAAGAGTTTGACAGCGAATCCTGGTGGGTTTTGATAAAATGAATAGTCACGTTCCCGTTAGTTTCAATCCACGAAGGGGCGGAGGTCACATGGCTACAGTTACGATATTAGCAGTACGAACAGGACTTTCTTACAGTAAGAGGATGAGTTCAAACGAGTTACAAGCCTCTTCTGGCAGCACGACCGTATTCTTTTTAAATATATTTTGTTTAGACTTTTTACTGATATTTTTCCTATATTTTGTTCTTGTTTCTTTCTTTCTTTTTTAGTTTCTGTTTCTATTTACGGAGGACACACAAACCCGATCCCCGAGCCAGTGTAAATAACCATTTAAGGTTAAAATCCTCGGCCTGGCCGGGAATCGAACCCTTGGCCCCTTGAACCAAAGACCAGCACGCTAATCATGTATCCATGGAGCCGGACACCTATCGCACTGAGGATTGCATGAATATTCGCGATATGACCCGTGAAAACTCCTACTTTTTCTGCAACTCTTCCTGCACAGTTGTACTGCGGGCAACAGGGTACTTGATACTCTTTTGCATTCTAACTTACCGTGCGAGCCTCAACCGAGTTGCTGTGTCTGGGCCAGTGAATGATGCAATACCCACCTGACCTATTCAGCTCACCCAGTGCTGTCATGGTCTGAACTAGTGTGCGAAAAGCTTCCGTACAGCGTAGCTGCTTCTTATACAACAGTAATTGATCGGTTTAGTCTTTTTCAATACTTGTCAATTAAGTGTTGAATAGCGTATTTTCATGTGCTGTAAGTTTTAAGTGCAATTCGTACCGAAATTTTGAAGATTCGCGAGGCCGAATTGCAGAGAATGAACCGGAGTATCATCACACGCTACAGACAGTGTCTACGGGCTGAGGGAGAACATCTTCAACACTATCTGTAGCGCGGTAAGTTTGAATGATTTTTAATCTGATTATCCGTCCATCGAAGGGAACTGTGTGACGGCGACATCGCTCACGTTTAGCACAACGTGGCATGCAGGAAGGGTGGCAAGTAGACTTGTCATACCAGTCAAATTCGGGACATTTTGATGCAACAAGTGTACACATATCTTCCATATCTCCCATTCTAGAAAAAAACAATTAACAGCAAAATTGAGGATGGCGCGTTAATAGCGCAACAAAATAACATTAAGCGGCATTTATTCTGTAAAGTTACTTGTTGTTTATATTTCCATTGCTCTTTTGAGCGCCAGGTTGAAATGCATTCGCCCAATTAGCATTAAAATCTAATATCCTTTTATGTGTCATATTAATAATTAAGTTATATATATATATTAAAAGAGTTAACTAAAAATAGCTTTGGCAAATCCGTCCGTTCTATTGGACCGAATTGCTTCATTTTTATTTTACTCTCTCCGGAATCACCTGCCGGTGAATCATCAGACATTGATAGGGATCTAAGTTCAGCCAATTTTGAATAGTCATAAAATTAAGTAATTAAATGATCTCTCCAATAATTGCAGACGAAGGCTTATCCTAACCCGCAATACATTTTGCACTTAGCGGTTGCTAAGCGACTAACACTTTCATTAATATTCTGATATTTGTGATTTTCATCCTTAGTAATGTCATTGCATGCAGCCATGTTTGATTACTACCTGCCAAGCCAGAGATTATAGACGTCCTCTGATCACGGAAAAATATTATTCCCTGCTAGATACTCTTTGATTCTCTAACCTTTCTCAGCTTCCAAATATATTCAACAGATGACAGAGCGTTCTTAATAACTTGCGTGCTGCTCATTTCCGGAGAGAGTTAATAAACATTATTCACTGAATTTAAATGTTATTTTAATTGAAAAATACCACGCTAAATTAGGTTGATGATGATGCTATTTGCTTTATGTCGCACCGACACAGATATGTCTTATGGCGACGATGGGAGAGGAATAGCCTAGGAACTGAAAAGAAGCGGTCGTGGCCTTAAAATTAGGTACAGCCCCGGCATTTGCCTGGTGTGAAAATGGAAAGCCACGGAAAAACCATCTTCAGGGCTGCCGACAGTGGGACTCGAACCCACTATCTCCCGATTACTGGATACTGGCCGCACTTACGCGACTGCAGCTATCGAGCTCGTTTGCTAAATTAGGTGCAGAGAGAGAAGCTGTATACTCGGGACATTTTAGGAAATTGAAAATGCAGACGAAACACGTTTTTCGAAGCTAATGTTCAGGACAATCCTGCCTTTTGAGGCTTTATGGCAACCATATGTGAAACTATAAGCTTTCTTGTTTCATCACTGTGTAACTGAGTGTTGAGAATTTAATTCTACAGAACGCTACCCTACGTTATGAGATCATGAACATTACATACAATAAAACTCATCTATGTTTACTGCGTTAGAAGGTAAACATTGTGCATGAATAAGTTCAGTTAGTATATTGTTGATTTCCAAAGAACGCACATCACAGAGAAGGCGTGGAATGTGGCTTCAGTTGATTACGTTACGTGCAGTAATATTTCCGAGAGAAATCCTGGAAGATCTACCGCACTTCTTTGATGTATGATAAGTTGCGTACCTCGCAGGCGCACTCGGTTTATTTGAATGCGGAAAGAAAGATTGCTACTTTATGAAAGATCTAGCAAACTTTATTTAGCAAGGATTGAATTCTCTGTATTTGTTGGCTATCCTAAGAGACATCACAGCACCTCCTGAGGCGGCGCAAGCCCCTCCACCTCCACCCTCAGCTTGCAGCAGAGGAATCGATAGCATTTCCGAGCGCGCCGTGCCTTGGCTGCCAGTTTCCCCGACACATAGCCTTTCAGTTTAGTATTCGTGACGTAACTACCGCTCCAGCCTCCCGTTCTGCTGAAACTGAGATATCGCCTCGTCCCATGTTCCTGATGGGGTTGTTACCCTCATTATTATCATGACATTTGACGGCTGTAGGGGATCTGGCCTGTTCGTTTTATTCTCAAAATTTAAATAATGTGTCAAACTACAGGATTAGCATCTACAAGGCAAACTTACCTTCAAAATGCAAAATTGCTTCTATGAATCTTTAATCTGTATTTTGCAGCTTGACTTCTATTAGAGCTACTATACCGTAATTGGTTTCGATTGAGCTAAATGGTGACTTTATAAACGTAATCCTGCAACAGTACCCTCTCACTGATTTACAAGGCAGAGACATCTGACATGATGTTTACTGTTTCTAGAGCAGTTTTTCATTCTGACATCAAATCCGCGAAAACCGTTTCGCCCTATCACGTCAGATTTTGAAGACGTTGAAAAAGATGTTTTCCTTCATGAATGTATGTGCAGTATACAAAAGTGTTGAACTGATGTTCTGGCAGTAGTCTAACGTGAAGTACGATCAAACGGAACAAAGTGGAGACAGAATCACAGAGTTCCTGGACTGAAGTTTTGCGTAATTCTCGCTGCTTCTCGGCTACGCATTGTTGTTCATCTGGCGCTGAGGCTCAAGAATCATGAAATCAATATCTTGTTATCTGTTCTATTGAAAAGAGTAGAATGGTTCTTTACTTCAACCCTTTAACCCACCAAGAAATGGCATGCCAGCAGGTAGATTTCCATGAAGTTCGGTTTTGTATACGTTGTGGGAGACCAAAATCACTGTTTCGGTTTCGTATAAAAGCTCAGAGAGTTCAGGGATATATAAACAAAATTGGCCCTAAAACCTACCCAGGGGCAGTTGATTCTAAATATCAAGTTTTTCACCGGGCGAGTTGGCCGTGCGCGTAGAGGCGCGCGGCTGTGAGCTTGCATCCGGGAGATAGTAGGTTCGAATCCCACTATCGGCAGCCCTGAAAATGGTTTTCCGTGGTTTCCCATTTTCACACCAGGCAAATGCTGGGGCTGTACCTTAATTAAGGCCACGGCCGCTTCCTTCCAACTCCTAGGCCTTCCCTATCCCATCGTCGCCATAAGACCTATCTGTGTCGGCGCGACGTAAAGCCCCTAGAAAAAAAAAATATCAAGTTTGGTAGAAATATATTCAGTAGTTTTCAAGTTATAACAACTCAGACAAACAGACAAACAAATGTCGCCAAAATAGTGTATAAACACGTGGTCGTTACTTTACATAGATAAGGACCTACTGTCCACTGGAATTAGCCTGTAAAACCATCCGTTAATGATATCCCCTCCTATTAATTATCCTATCGAGAAAGTGCACATGAGGAAAAAGTTTTAGAAATGGATTTCCATCAAACTTGGTCGATTCCCATCCAGGTTGGTCTGGTACATTTTGTGGGAGAGTAAAATCACTGTTTCGGTTTCCTATAAACCCCCAGTCCACTTCGGGAATTTGAAATGCTATGGTCCTTAAAAATACCTTTGATGCCACGAGGAATAAGTTTTGATAATGTGTTTCCATTATTTTTCATTAAGTTTGGTTGTGTATATTTTAGTTAAAATATTTCAAGAACTTTTGCAGTTATAAGAAATATGCTTTACATGCGCCCGCGTTTCTAGGCTAAGACCGCTCGAACTTAGACCGAAAAACGGTCCATTAATGATATCTCCCTTATTAATCCTCGTATCGAAATGATGTCACGAGGAATAAGTTTTGATAATGTGTTTCCATTATTTTTCATTAAGTTTGGTTGTGTATATTTTAGTTAAAATATTTCAAGAACTTTTGCAGTTATAAGAAATATGCTTTACATGCGCCCGCGTTTCTAGGCTAAGACCGCTCGAACTTAGACCGAAAAACGGTCCATTAATGATATCTCCCTTATTAATCCTCGTATCGAAATGATGTCACGAGGAATAAGTTTTGATAATGTGTTTCCATTATTTTTCATTAAGTTTGGTTGTGTATATTTTGTGCGAGTGCAAAATCACTGTTTCGGCTTCGTATGTACCTCGTCAGTTCAGGGGTTTAGAAACAATGTTCGGCCGAAATCCTACCCAAGGACAGTTGATTCTAAATATTAAGTTTGGTACAAATATATCCAGTAGTTTTGAAGTTATAAGAACTTGGACAAATAGACAAACAGACACCAAAGCCAAAATAAATGCAGATGGTCATTATTACAGCTGAAACGCATAACTGAACTAAAATTTCGCAAAAAGAGTCAATGCACAGAGAAGTTACAGAGTCCACAGAGAACTATTTTCATTGCATTTTCGTTGTTTTTCATACAAAGCCGAACAATCTCATTTGCTTCTGTTTTATTTTTAGGGAAAGTGGACATTATGGCGTCCAGAGGTGGCATAAATTCACCAAATCTGTTTTGCTATATGTTATGCTATGTAACAATGAAATCCAATACGTGCTATGTTGTGCATTAGGACTAATATTAGCTAAAGCCAAATTCATTAGTACTCCATGTAACAATCACTACTCTTGTGAAACTTCTGTCTGTGAGTTGTTTTCCTTTGTACAATGTTAACAATATACAGGGTGTTTCAAAAATGGGGGGGCATAATTTCAGGTACGTATTTGTTGTATGTAGACAATCAAAATAGTTCATTACAACATGTGTCCGGAAATGCTTCATTTCCGAGTTATGGAGTTCACAACACTGAACTTCACCGGAACGTTTTTCTTCCGCAGGTCATTGTCATTACAGAAGAAGTTCAAAATGTCCACCTCCTGCTTGAATACAGACCTCACATCGATGTCTCATTGACTTGGATTGAATGTTTCCTGATCTATGGATAGGCACAGGTGGCCCCATTGCTTGGTCTTTACGCTCACCTGATCTGAAACCTCTCGTTTTCTACTTGTGGGGCCATTTAGAATCATCGGTGTATTCGTCTCCGGTTCCTGATGTGGAAACCCTTCGGAATCGAATTGTGGCATCGTGTGAGGACATACGCAATACTCCTGGAGTTTGGGATTGTGCTCGCAGATCAATGAGACATCGATGTGAGGTTTGAATTCAAGCAGGAGGTGGACATTTTTAACTTCTTCTGTAATGACAATGACCTACGGAAGAAAAACGTTCCGGTGAAGTTCAGTGTTGTGAACACCATAACTCGGAAATGAAGCATTTCCGGACACATGTTGTAATGCACTATTTTGATTGTCTACATACAACAAATACATATCTGAAATTATGCCCCCTATTTTTGGAACACTCTGTATAAATGGTTGATGTATATCTCACTGACGGTGATTGATAGAGACAAATAGTTTGCATTTTGGATGCCTAGATATCCGCAGAAAGCATTTTTTTGTTGATCAGTGTTATCATGCTTGTAAATGCCATCAAAAAAGCAAAGTCATCTCCGTACAGGCCATGAAGGCCCTTGGAGCGGTGGAAGGTAAAGGCTTCCACTATCCGTAACCTCGGCACTTGATGGGGTAGAGTGGTTAGCTCTACGCTCGGCCGCCTTTACCCCCAGGAATTAACCTGGTACTGATTTTTGGTGTGGCCTGAGTGAACCTCAGGGCCATGTGCAGCGCCGGAAGTGGAAATCTCGTTTTTAAATTTTACGAATTCCTGACGGGGATTCGAACCCACGTCCTTCCAGGCGAACCGAGCACGCCCTTACCGCCTCGGCCAAGCAGCCCCTTTGTAAATGCCATGATAATAATAATAATAATAATAATAATAATAATAATAATAATAATAATAATAATAATAATAATAATAATAATAATTGGTAACCTTAGGCGATGATAACCCCCGAACAGAAACACAACTCTGTCACTTTCAACCTTGTGGTACAGTCCACTCTATATAAATTAAGGTAATAATGGAAATAACTGCGTGAGTATTGTTAAAAAGTCAAAATTATCATGTAATCCAGCATTTTTGTAGACAATTTTTTCTGATCGTTAACCATCATTTTCACTTCTTACAATAATTACAAACCACCAAACTAGATTGCTTCACACAAACTTTTTAGATTCTGAGAATACTCCACCTTCCGGACGATCGATTAGATACTGGCGGCTGAGTGGGCATCTCAGTTCCACGATGGCCATGGAATTGTTCTCAGAAGAGCAGGGGCTTGAAGTCTGTGTATCAATCAACACTTCATCATTTCTTCTCCCAATATCTAAATGAAACCTTCCCTAGATATTACTTATTGATTTATTAAAAATTCGTCTCTTATCACACTCTGACTTGCCTGGTTCTTGTAAATTTTATTTATAATCCACAAGTGAAAGTGACAAACTAGGGAATCTGAAGTTCTGCAGTTTTGGTATAGATTTTGTTATTTATATAATGTCTACCCTCTGACAAAATCCCATATCAGAAACTCGTTCTGTACGGCTAAAAACATTGTTTTGACATGAATAATCACAAATTCTTTCAGCTCTCCTAATTTTTTGACAATTTGCACATTCGTTAGTTTGCTACACAATTATATTTTAGGTGACTTCTAAGAATGAAACCAGTGACGCAAAAAGAAGTTAAATTAACCGTGCGGTGGGGTACTGAATGTCATGGAGTAACTGTTAAGAAGTAAACATTCAGACTGAAGGCAGTCAAGATGGAGTAAATATCACAGGAGATTGGCGCATTTACGTTGTACCACACGATTTAATCGTGAAAAAATCATTTTATGAGCACTGAATTCCATAATGTACCATTTCATAGTTAAGTACAGAACTATAATTAAACCCTTTCTTTATATTTACAAGTGGGGATTTTTTCTCTATCAAGAATTTCGTTCGGATAGTAGAAATTTCAAATTCATAGGATTCAAATTACTGGCGTTGTACTGTACGCACATTTCAGTTCCGAAATGGTTTCTCCTAGAATTTGCTGTGGGATTTATACCGTCGAGAAATAGAGGGGACTTTCATGAAAGAATATACAAATCCCCGGCTGGTCTAGTGATGGTTATTATAATGTTAAGAGAAATAACACTGGGAAAACCGTCCCTTCTTAACTCTTTCTAGCTGAGTGCGTAGCAGTCGTAATCACCTAGAATTGTCCGTTCATGCTCGGTGATTAGCATCAGTGACCATCTTCTAACATTTTAATTGTGGTCGCCATTACTAAGCACACGTTTTTGTTCATTTATATTGAACTGAGATCTTAGAACGAACTATTGTGTTCAGAAATGTCGACAATACTTTCTGCTTTCGCTGTACAACGGGTGAGCAGCATCATCAGGCGAATACACGCGGTGTGCGAAATAACTCGATTTTCTCACTAAAAATTTTAATGCCATATATCACATTCTTATGTTATATTGGACAAGTTGACCTTCGTAATTGAAAAATAAATATTGAGCCTATCCTGGGCATGACAAGCAACAGATTATGGATCATTTTCTGTGCTGCAAAGAATTAACACAATTCTAATTAAGAATGAAAGCGTACCGAACACCCGCGAAAAGAAATTCCAGCGTCTCAGCGCGTCCGAAATGCGTAAAAGTAGTTCGTGTGGCACAGAAGTATAATATCATCATTATTATTATTGTTATTTTTGTTAAGATGAAAGTTGCACCGGTAGCATCGTAAACAATTGAGGTAACATGGCCGTACTTTTCATACAGAAATCTGAAAAGTATGAACAGAACTAAAGCCAGAGCACTCTGCCTCTCAAAGTTTTCACCAAATCGACTCATATACCAGCTAGCAGAAGCCTGTTCCTTCAGGGAAGACCTAATGACAACTGACACCAACCCAAGCTACCAAACGTTTCCCGGACGAACGACTCCAGGGATCTGCAGAAATAGACCCAGAATACTTTAATACTCCGGCCATGAACAATGATGAATAAAATCAGACAATTTTGAGTTGCGTTACCTCTGTACGAGAGGAGCAATTCACGGGTTTTATATCACCGTATTTGTAATAAGAAAGGTTTTCGCCAGGTATCCAGGGACTGTGCTTGTGATATATGCGGCTCACATTGTTAACTATACCACCTGTTCGACTGCACACAAAGAACACTTCCCATTTCTCATTATGCTGTATTGACAGTGAATTTCTCTAGTTTGAAATCATATGTACATATTGTGTTTGATATTAAACTGTGATGTATCACTCCCGCATCGTGTCTGTAGTGTAGACGCGCGACAGCTGTGAGAATAGAGGTTGCTAATTGAGCCATGTAGATAGAATCCTCGTGCGCCCGCTGTCCGAGGGTTGTCGAAGGGAGATAGGTCCATATCTATGGACGCGAGGAACATTCCTCGCCACAGGGGGAGTTACCCTCGGTGGAATCGCACCGTTCTTAATGTGTCCTAAGGTGCAGACGACGCGTGATTCAGAGGGATGTGGGGTGGCACACTAAGGCAGGCGAGATCAGACCACTGAAGGTGCTTCTGCAATGTTACATTTAGAACCTGTGACAGTGCAATGGACACCACGTCTTGTAACAAGGGACTAATTAGCATTTCCGTGTGATTTAGATACATTTTAGACTGAAGAACTGAATGTTAAGCTAATTAAAAAAGTATCGTAATCGTCACCAAGATACCTTTGTAGTCCAGTACTGTGTGTCTAAAACCTTTTACTAAAAAGGTATTCTGTAGTCAAACTTATTAAATTCATCCATTTCATTGTGTATGTATGAAGGAATGAATTAATAAAACAAAAACATTAGTGAATGAAGAAGTGCCTAAATGAATAGAATATCGCTCCCTCCCAGTCAATACACGTGTGCTCATGATATCAATAGTTATTATGCCTTTGTGAGTGGCGAAGTTGGGCTCTTGGCCCTCTCTTATACTTAACCACTAATTCCTTCCTTCATTCCTTTGTAGAAAAGAACAAGTCCCCCACCTCATTCATTTGCAGGAGTTTTGGGATATTTAGATTTTTTATATGGTACATTGTTTTAAATGTTTAGGTAGTCTACAAGTTTATTTTAATAATAATAACAATGTTATTGTTTGAGTCATGAGTCCATAAACTGGTTAGGTCCAGTACTCCATATCACCCTACCCTGTACTAAACTTTTCATTTCTACATAACTGCTACGTCTTACATTTGCTCTAATCTGCTTGTCATATTCATACATTGGTCTACCCCTACCGTTCTTACCGCCTACACTTCCCTCAAGAAACTACTGGACAAGTCCTGGGTGTCTTAAGATGTGTCCCATAATTCTATCCCTCCCTTTCGTCAAATTTAGCTAAATCGATCTCCTCTCGCCAATTCGATTATCTATTCATTCGTGATTCGATCTATCCATTTCAACTTCTGAATTTTTAATAATAATAATAATAATAATAATAATAATAATAATAATAATAATAATAATAATAAAGGCCTTTGCTGGCAAGATGTAGTGTTTACAGTGCACTATGTCTTCTGGTATGGGCTAGAATAAATGTTACTTTCATTGACCTGTCTCAGTCTCATCCTTGGCTTTGACAATATGAAAGTGACTGAGGGATGAGTGACGCTAGTAATGCCATTCCTTATGCAGCCAGTCCCTGCTATGAATGGTGTGAAAATGTTGCTCATAGGGTTAGTTGGCGCACGCATTTCAGTGAGCTTGGCAGACTGATGTGCAATAGCAACATCTGGCTCAGTGAGGAAAGCAACGGGAAACTACCTCACTCCTCATTTCCCTAGTACGCCTCTTCAGTGACACCTAGGCCATCTATGACAGCTAATGGTGAACCTGTTGAGGATCCAACCAGCCTTCGGGCTGAATACCCAACATACAATAATAATAATAATAATAATAATAATAATAATAATAATAATGCCCGCCTCTGTAGTGTAGTGGTTAGTGTGATTATTGCCAACCCCGGAGGACGGGTTCGATTCCCGGCTTTGCCACGAAATTTGAAACGTGGTACGAAGACTGGAAATGGGTCCACTCCGCCTCTGGAGGTCAACTGAGTAGAGGGGGTTTTATTCCCACTTCAGCCATCCTCGAAGTGGTTTTCCGTGGTTTCTCATTTCTCATTCAACCAAATGCCGGGATGGTAGCACACTTATGGCCACGGCCACTTCCTTCCCTCTTCCTTATATATCCCTTCCAATATTCCCATCCCCCCCAAAAAAAACCCTGTTTAGCATAGCAGGTGAGACCGCCTGAGCGAGGTACTGGTCCTGCTCCACAGTTATATGGCCCCGACACGAAGTCTCACGCTCCAGGACACTTCCCTCGAGGCAATAGGGGCGGGATCCGTCGCTGAGTCCGAGGGAAAAATCAACCCTGGAGGATGAACAGATTAAGAAATAATAATAATAATAATAATAATAATAATAATAATAATAATAATAATAATAATAATATTAAATAATTCTGCGTCCTGTATTTTTCCGAGACTCCGAGGTACCGAGAGTTTGTGTGGCGGTAGTTTATTCATGTACCCGGGTATTTACAGCACAAGACCGACGTATATGAGCATATTAAAATTCCACCGCAATGAGCCGGGCTCGAAGCCTCCAACAAGAGCTCAGAAAGCCAGCGCTTCTTCTCTCTGAGCCACTCACCCCGGCTTACGACTATTTTAAATTTCACATCTCTATCTGAAAATTGCTACAATTCAGCTTCCATGACGACGTTATAAATTGAAATGTTATCCTCTCGTGAACGTTGTCTCGTTTGGGAACTTCAGGAGGCTTTGTCTGCGAGGAGTGTGGAAGGGAATGTCGCCACTCTGCACCGCCATGCGGTGTGTTTAAACAACAATGCAGCACTGTCATCTTTCCCACACATTTCTGCCGTGCTGGGACATGTTTTAATACCCCGCCAGGGCAGAACTGAGCTGCTGTTCCTCTTACAAGGTTATATAAGAATAAGAATATCCTCAATAGCGTGACACGTTACGTAATAACGAAAGGAATGACAATATTTTATTGCATCTTATGAAACAAAATCAGACGAAGAAACAGTAGTTTAGGTTATGAGCTAAGGACATTAAATTCTGTTTTCTTGCAACTCAGTGCCGTTAATGCACCCGATGTCAACGAAGCCTAGCGGGGGGAGGGGGTCTTCTTGAGTCGTATTGCGCTCCTTACCCAGTCTTTATAATTTGCGTTTGATATAGGTTTTACAACTTAAATTTTTAGATTTACTTGTTTAGTTGGTTATTTGTGGATTAGTTAAAAAGAGAAGGAGCGTACAATGGTGAAGAATTTAATTATACAAGAAGAATAAAACAAAAATAGAGGGGAAGAATTTATATCATAACTGACATAGAAGTTGTTTTGAGAAATTAATTATTTTGAGTTTAAAATGATGGATCCACAGAGGTGTTTAGGCTACACACTAGCTATGATGTATAAACCACAGGTAGCCTATGTGCAGGACCACATCGAGGTAACGACTAAGCCCTTGTTGCTCCAGGTAGCTTCATCGCCGGATTTAGTAACTTAATGATTAAATGTATTTTGAATTGTAATTTAGAAAAGTTAATGCCGAGTTACTGAAGCATTCTTAATTATTTCATTTTGAAAGGTAGCAGCGTAGTGTTGCAGCACCGCCTGGGATTTTTCCCTTAATTCCCGTGCTTTGAGAGAAAATTTAGGTTAGGTGCTGGGTAAGACTGTCTATATCGGGGTTGGGGGAAGAAGTGGCTTGTAGTAACTAAGCGAGGGAACTGTTGACGGTGTTTGAAAGCTGATGGTGCTGAACCTGAAGAGAGATTTGAAGGGTTTATGTATACTGGAAGTGGTATAATTGGGTTCGTGCCGGTGTGCCGTGCTTTAATAGCTTTTTTTATGAAAGGACAGCCAGGGAACGACGCAACGTGGTGCACTTCGCCTGGTCCCATGGCACCTCATCTTCCTTGGCAGCGGATGGTTTCTGAGCAAGGAGGTGCAGAATGTTGCAGTTTCAGGCAGTTGAAGCACTGTGCTACAAGTGATATGCGGTGTTCTTGGGTAAGGGTAAGGTTCTAATCCAATCTTTGTCATTGGTTTTGTAGGTGAGTCTAGTTGAGGATCAGAGTTATTTACGACCAGGACGTTGACGGGGTTCGGTACCTGTATCTTGTCAGTCCCCTTCCCTTCATGATTCCTTATTCTCTGGTACTTCCAGTGATCGTACCTTGAAGTAATCTTTCTGATTTTGATGGTGATCTTCATTTTATTCTCGATCAATGGGCTGACCACCGCGTCATTTTGCACTTATAAAAATATATGATAAGATTATACTAGGAAGATAAAGCTGGAATTCAAGAGGATAAATTGGGGCAAATAATGGTTTATAGAAAGAGGAATGGAATAACTTATCAAGAAAGCTGTTTCACAAATCTCTAACTTCTTTGATATCGTCGAAGTAAATACCAAACGCTAGGGAATCGAGCTCCAATGCAGACCAGTGGTGACTGAAAATCCACCCACCACTGCCAATTGACTGATCGTTTCAACTGTGCTCGGTGTTGATGAACTCAGCAATAACAATCTAACTCCAGCAATTACTCTCTTATCATTGCTCTCGCGGTAAAGAGTAATCCACAGTTGAGGCAAGTAACTCAATGTTGAAAACATCCTAGGGATATGAGCTACGGATTTTACGTAAATAAAATGTAATAAAGTATAAGAATAATTATTTTCTTATTAGAAAAATACAAATGTATTCTTAATCATCGTTATCCGGTCGATTAGATTAGCAATTTGCCATTTTCTACCACTACGAGCGTTAATGTGAGTCAGTGCAGAGTTTCATTTAAGCCCTCATGACTACATTCGGTGTGGACATTTTTCAAAACATCAATAAACGCCTCAGGATATTGAAGCAAGGAACGCATTACAGAAATAATTATGTAAATAAGTTAATTTGTCTAGGATTTGAAAAAAGAAAGGAAACTAGAAAAGAAACAAGCGACTTTAGGCTCTTTTTCCGGAACCGCATTTAGGCCGGAAGTGAATTTATCTTTTTAGTTTCATGCAGCTGTCATATGCTCACAATCTGAAACATTTTCGGGCTATTCAGCCCTTCAGTTTTCGGCGCAATTGAGGAAATTGCTTAATTTTATGTTTTTTGTAGTATGGGGACCCCCACTTTGTCTGCTAAGAAATGTGTTCAACAATAAAAAGAGACATAATTGATCACAACGTTTAGTTTCTATAAGTGTTGTTATATACAGGTTTTAGATACAACTAATATTTGCGTAGATATATGGAAGTTTGTAACAGTCTTCTTTATGATTCCTCGCTCGCTAAAGTGGGGAAGACTGGAAATTAAGTTTTACACAACTTGTTTCATGTACAGATAATTAGAAGGGACAAGTTTGACATTTCTTGTCTTCGTCTCTAAGATAAGAAAAAAATCGAAATTGGTATTGTTGGTAGCTGCCCTCCCATTAGGGGACTGGGTGCTTGTGTGATTCTCACAGTTTGTTTCAGTCGCCTCATTTATTGCAGGAATGGGAGGTCCGCCTCGGTGGCTGAGTGCTTAGCGAGCTGGCTTCGGACACAAGGATCTCGGATCGATTCTTGGTCGTATCAGAGGATTTTTACCTGGATCCGAAAGCCTGTAGTCTAATATCTCGGAACTTTAAAATAGGTCCAATGAGTATGGTATGAAAATCAGTCTTTCGAAGACTAAATTGATGTCAGTAGGTAAGAAATTCAACAGAATCTTTATCAACACCTCTTTTGATTTTTTGGACATCCTGAAATTTATATTCTAATTCTCCCAGGATTTGGTATGGTCTCTCACATTATTAGTACGTACATACATACATACATACATACATACATACATACATACATACATATAAAAACATCATCATTAAAGACTGTTATGCCTTTCAGCGTTCAGTCTGCAAGCCTGTGTGAATTTATTAAACGTCGCTACAATCCTCTATTTCCAACTAGTGCTGTGGCCTCATTTAGTTCTATACCTCTTATCTTTAAATCGTTAGAAACTGAGTCTAACCATCGTCGTCTTGGTACCTCTCTACTTCTCTTACCCTCCATAACAGAGTCCATTATTCTCCTAGGTAACCTATCCTCCTTCATTCGCCCCACATGACCCCACAACCGAAGCCGGTTTATGCGTACAGCTTCAGCTATCGAGTTCATTCCTAAATTAGCCCTTATCTCCTCATTCCGAGTACCCTCCTGCCATTGTTCCCACCTGTTTATACCAGCAATCATTCTCGCTACTTTCATGTACGTTACTTCTAAATTATGAATGAAAATATCCTGAGTCCACCCAGCTTTTGCTCCCGTAAAGCAAAGTTGGTATGAAAACAGACCGATGTAAAGACAGTTTCGTCTGGGAGCTGACTTCCTTCTTACAGAATACTGCTGATCGCAACTGCGAGCTCACTGCATTAGCTTTACTACACCTTCATTCAATCTCACTTACTATATTACCATCCTGGGAGAACACACAACCTAAATACTCGAAATTCTCGACCTGTTTGGCTTTGTATCACCAATCTGACAATCGTATGTATGTATGTATGTATGTACGGTAGTGTAACCGGTCAGTACCGTGCTAATAGTCATACCAAGACTTCCAACAAGACATATATGCCATTTTCCGCGTCATTCTGCGACATATTTTGTTGTAACAAGCATTTTATGCCTGGTCTGGGATACGAGCGGTGCTGCGCCAGCTCGAAGATGGAAGCTCTAATTGCGCGTACAGTGAGAGAGAAGGAAACAGGACGCCACACTCGAATACTGCCTATGTCAGGAGGTGGAGTTCTAACTTGAGAACTTGATATTCTCACGGACTTCCCTGTATATTCGTGGATACCAATCCACAAATTCCGCGCGTTGAGTGATAATAATAATAAAAAACGTTACAAGCCTTAGAAATTTACAAGTAAGGACTCATTGAAATCGGCATAATTTTCAATATTTGTTAATGTAAGAAGATGAATTACTTAACGAGCGCAATATTGAGGGCGCACATTAGACAGATGTGCGGGGGTAGAAACCATCTGAAGCTAGCGCTTATCTTGACAGAAATATGGGAGTCCCCGGCTTCAACTACTTCGCGCTGAGGTCCAAGAGAAAGCTTTTAAGATTGCCAAAGAACCTGTAATGCGATTTACACGAAAATAGATCAGTGAAAAGAAGAAGTCAAGACCTACAAAATGAATATTTATACAGTTCTGAAGGACCATGATTAGCGGAGCGAATTGTCCCCTGTTGGCGGAGTTTACTCTCTCCATAGTTGGCGACCCTTATCTTATATTTAAGGATACCAGGACAGCCCTTAGTTACTCATTCGTCCAGTATCCAGTGTATTAATCCAGTATTACTCAGTCATTCATTGTGATTCAGTGCTACTCAGTGTTACCTCGTGTTCTCGCTATTGTGTTAGACAGAGGTCTACTCCACGTCAGACCGATACATGTTCGTAATACAATCACATTTTTCTTGTGTGAAGTGATAAAATTGTTGTGTGGATATGAGAAGTACTATTCCCAATATAAGTCAAGGTCATGCAGACGGTAAAAAATTATTGTCGGCTCAAATGAATATGTTTCAAAGATCGGGTAATATTCCAAAAATCGTTACGACGTAGTAAGTGTTTGACTATAGAGTACCGATAATTATTGTACCGTGATTAAGATATCTGAAGTGTAGTCGACGATCATCCTAACCAGTATATGTTATTAGATTAGCCAGGAAGTGCTCCATTAATGAACAGTGACGCTCACATAGGAACAAATATCGTCAATAAGTATTTCGCTCTATAACGAAATGGAATCGAGTAGCGATCTTCAGAGACAATGCCCACTACTCGGGTAGTCCATTCGAGTCTATGAGTGTGTCTATCAATGCCATTTTATTCGAAGACATATAAACAGTTCTTCAAATAACCAATTTCCCATTTGTTCACATGTATATGAGTGTTCGTCGAACCCAGGATTCCACTCTACCAGAACGCGCCGGTGTGCCTGCGATATTCCTGTCGAAGACCACGCAAAACTTCCAATAGTAGGAGATCTCAGGTCAAGAGACCTGAAGGAGATGAACCTAGGACTCTCTGCTAACGAGGCGTCAGTGATGGAGAACTAAATCCATATGGGTATCCTCAAACGACGGCAGGTTACACACAGCAAATGACCGGTGACGCTCACATAGGAACAAATACAGTAATATGTATTTCGCTCTATAAGAAAGGAGAATCGAGTAGCGATCTTCAGGGACAATAACCGCTACTTGGGTAGTCCATTCGAGTCTATGAGTGGCACTATCAATGTCATGTTATTCGAAGACATGATGTTTCTAAGCATGAAAATCGGAAGTGTCACATTAATATGTAAAACTTAACTTTGTAAATAGAATTTTTGACATGCATTTTGATATCTTGTTATAACGCGTAGGTGACGCAATATGGGTGTTTCTATGGGGTCAAGTTTCTTTATTAGTTTGATTTTTGTTGGTCTTCTGTGATTATTTGCTAATCAGGAAGTCATCCCGTTGATTTTTGCATAAATTAGTATATAAGGCCCCATAGTGTGTTATATTTGAGTGAAGAATTTGTAAGGGTGGATTTAGATAATTCAGCGGACTTCATAATCCACTCCAAGTTCAATCAGCTGATATACATCTTCTCAATTTTTCAAACATAGATTATTCGATTAATCACAGCTTTAATGCATGCGCACAGTTACCTCCATTTCTAGTCTTAAGAATGCTGACAACTAGAAACAGGAGAGATGAATCGAGGTGCGGACTATGACCCTGATAGTTACGCAAGTGAGCGTTATGTTAAATAAAATACCTGTCGATTTAGGATGTTCTCAATGTGTAAAAATCGTGGATTTGAAGAACACGTGTGTGAAAATGAAGAGCGAAACAGTATATGTGAAAATTTTAAGATGACAGATTAAGAATATAACTAGCAGAAGTACCCGTTCTTCGTAAGGGTTATCAGAAAACTGGCTTTAGTTACTCATACTATCGGTGTGACTGACTTCATTAGATATTTATATCACTGGTGTATTTATTTAAGTACGTAGAAATTATTTGTCATGTTTGGAATTATAGTATACCTTCTTCTTCTTTTCTTCATGGGGGCCTCTAAATATTAGTTCCTAATTAGCGTCGACCTCTAAGACCTGTTGCTACCATGTTTTTCCTTCATTCCCACCTAGATATACTTGCTCCCTTCATAAAGCTGCAGGTTTAGTGTAAGTATACTTCCAATAGATAGTACCACAAATATAAATATATTGAATGAATTTGTTTGATCCGACATTTCGTAACTATTACAAATGATCAAGGAAATACGCGATGCAAAAGCACTACTATAATTATCGAGAATTATAATTCTCAGGGTTTGTCACTCATGTCCCACATCATATGATGAATATGAGTATAAATGTTGAAAAAATGTTCCAAGTCATAGGCGCACCATCTTGACAATTGTGTACAGTATACAGGTTATTTTCATGGTTACAATGATCGTAAAAATGGACCAAAATATCGGCTCTAATAACTTCAGTGATCCTACTACTCCATGGTTTGATAGAAAATAGTTTAAACTACAGGTAACAGACTCCGCAAAATGCTGAAACCTAAGCCAGTACGTAAAAACGGAGGCCCGTCGGCAACCGATGGTCGCTGCACTATGGAGATTTCTGAGGCTATTATTTTTATACTTCACTCCCTTTCCATACCCGCCCAAAGGGGTGCTATGAACGTCTTACACAACAGTTAATTTTTTCCATATAGTAAGTCATATGTGTAGCAATTTTGGTTGGCAGCTATGCCCAAACGTACATGCATAATCTCGCTGATGTAGAATTCTGGAGCTGACGTTGCCATGGTTACGGCCGTTCGATTCTTTATCCGATTCCTAGAGCAGGGGTAGTATGGTTCCAATATCTCCATAACGGTTGGTTTTAGGGCCTTCAAACATGGTTTTCGAACCCGAAAGGTTTACCGAGTTTTGTTCTTTGCGTCAAGGGGCTTAAAATGAGCTTTGTCTCGTCCTTGTACGACAAATTCTATTTCGCCTATATTAGCCTATTATTTTAATAGTTTTATATCTCCCCTCGTCGCCACCCTTCAAATTGCTTTGAAAATAAATTACAGCCCATAGTACTCATTGGCAATGTAGCTTTCTACAGGTGAAGTAATTTTTAAAATCGGTTAAGTAGTGTTTGAGTCTATCCGTTAAAAAATATACAAATTTTTCCTCTTCATAATATTAGTATAGAAGTATAAATTACATCCCTACACATACGGTTGCGGTCAGGAAGGGCATCCAGCCGTAAAACAGGGTTTAATCAACATATGCGACACAGTTCGCACCCGCAACCTCACAGGTGTGGGTAAAGCGATAGAAGAAGAAGATACTCATTTTTTTAAATTTACCTGCTTTTTTATTCTTTTCACCCCCTTAAGTGGATTTTCCAAAAAGAGAGTGTTCATTTCTAAGAGGAGATTCCAAGTACAAATTTTAAAGTCTGTAACGTCTTCTTTTTTGAGAAATATGTATCCTCATATACATAATTGAACTCCTTCCTCACTTTCTTCTCCCCCCCCACTTTAAGTGGATTTTCTGAAAACGAATATTTGTATTCTTTTATTTTTAAAGAGGATTCCAAATATCAGTTTTCATGCCTGTAACATGTTAAGTTTTTTTGATTTATTGTAGATAATTTCGCTGCTGTAGAATCCTGGAGCAGACGTTGCCATGGTTACGGCAGTTCGTTTCTTAAACCGATTCCTATAGCAGGGGTAGAGTGGTGCCAATATCTCCGTAATGGTTGGTTTTAGGGCCTTAAAACATGGTTTTCGGGCCCATAGGGCTTACCGAGTTTTGTTCTTTGCGTCAAAAGTATTAAATTGAGCTTTGTCTCGTCCTAATACGACAAATTCGATATTTTGCCTATATTAGCCTGTTATTTTTATATCTCCCCCCGTGCCCCCCACTTCGAATTGTTTTGAAAATAAAATACAGCCCATGTTACTCACTCGCAATGTAGCTCCCTATAGGTGAAGAAATTTTTTAAATCGGTTCAATAGTTTTTGAGTCTATTCGTTACAAACAAACAAATTTTCCTCTTTATAATATTAGTATAGATAATGATAATAATAATGATAATAATAATAATAATAATAATAATAATAATAATAATAATAATAATGAACTGAACCGATGCGGAGTATGTTTGAAGCCTTGTGATAAAATTGATATTTGAATGTATCCATAAATGATTATTTGCCTGGAGAATACGAGATAACTGAACTAAGAATTACGTATTTGTGTCTGTGTGCGAGTGAGAATGTTTCGCTCAGCTGAAAGCAGACTGGTTTCAGAAAGAGAGATTTATGGCCTTCAGAATGAATGACAGGAGGTCAAGTGCCACGCCCTCTAGGCTCGTCCTGTTATGTCTGTCAAATGTTTGCAAGAGTTTCTCCCATTTTCACACTGTATTGGATATTCACGTGCCAATAATGTGTCGCCATCAACGCTTACGTTTCATGATCCGATAGATGAAGTATACTCCACCAACTTTTGTAGTTAAATGAGACCGTAGTAGGTATTTTCAGATAGCACCTCGAAGTCAATCTAACATGGTTCGATACTCGATTGGTATAGATGTCCTGGATCGACACCAGGAGACCTTGGAAGGGGTCAGAGTTTCAGAAGGCATTAAAGTGTGTGTATTATATCTTGTGTTGATGTATTTACAGATTATTGCTCTATTCTTTTTGTGTTTATATATATGTATTATATCAGTGTATGGTGATTTATTTTGATTTATGGTGAATTTCAGGATACCCACGTCGTGTGTCGCTTTGTAAAATATTAGAATAAGGAATTGCCCCGTAAAAATTTGTATATGTGATAATGTGATGTGTAATTAATATGATAAAGTAGACTTCATCGGCGACAAGCGACGACATGATTTTCATGATTGGGTAAATACGCAGAACTGTATTTCATAAAATGTCCTAATACTACGACACTGTAAAGTAATATTGATTTTCTCACGACAATGCCGTTCTTTTTATATAATCTTTGTGGTATTATGTAATAATAAAGGGATACTCACAGTACCTATATTAGATAAAGGGCCAGATCCCTATTGATTAAGAAGTGGAATGTATATGTGCAGTGTTAATTATTTGGTAATGCCAAAATGAGATTCAGAAGTGATAAGGACTGATAAAATACTTTACGGCATTTCCCATATAATTAATTGTTGTGCTTAAAAAAATTCGCACGTAGGACATAATATGGCATTTCGCGTTTGTATAGATATTTTGATGTGACTCTATCAGTTATTAAAAGTATGTTTTGGATTGGGAACACTCCATTCTTATTATTTAGTAATGTAGCGTATTGCTCTTATTATAGCACCCTACTGTCAATATATTTAGATTAAGTGACCACTTTTCTTACGAACAGCACCATTGACCCGTATGCTCTTGAGCGTAGCCGTTGTGCCAGTTGAAAGTAGGGAGGATGGAACTTAGATGCGCGTGTTTGATTTCTAAAGTTTGTCATCCAAAAGATTTCCATCCAAATATTTATTTGTGAAATTAAATTTTATATTCAGCACTCTGCCGACCGCCAGGTGCATAGATATCCTTCAGTCGAGGACTGGGTCCTTGTGTGTGTGTCTTACAGTTTGTTTCATCCTCCTCATTGCTCTCCATTGGAGAGGTTAAGGGAGAAATCCCTTCTGAACCAAAAATGGAATTGGAACGTTTCTGCTTTACGACCCATCGACCCAAATAGGTCTTATGGCGACGATTATATAGAAAAGGGTTAGGAGTGGGAAGAAAGTGACGGTGACGTAATTATGGCACAGTCGCATCTGTCTGATGTGAAAAAGAGAAACCACAGAAAACTATCGTCAGGACTGCCCGGCGGTGGGTTTCGAAACCACTATCGTTCGAATGCAAGCTCACAGCTGTGTGGCCCTAACCGTACGGCCAACTCGCTCCATGGAATTGGCACATTATCGTTAATTAATGAGTCGGCTGGGGTGTGCGTGTCTGGGTGGGGCGTGAAAAACCGTATACGCGTCCCTGGATGTCTGTAATAAAATTCAGTATTTGTTCAGTGCGATCACATTCTTAACGAGCTGCGACGTGTGGACTTGTATCTCCTGTCTCGTGCTCCTCCTTCTTTGCCACTAACGCCCTCTATCGACCACAAGATTGCTATTGACGTGCTGACGACGTAATAACCTTAATGACAACTCTCTCTCTTCACACAGCACAGCGGGCGTTACATCCCACTCAGAGCCACCACACTGGCGGTTCAACTTGATTACAGCGACCAGTCATCCACAATCTAGCAATCAAATAAAAAGTCAAATGATTAATGCTGAATGAATCAGTCATTATGGACCGGTATATAATGCGCATAAAACTATTGAAATGGACAGCCAAAGCATGTGACTACGAGAGGCAACAGGAGTTATCTGAGCTGTTTAAAACGAATGCTGCGGAGCAGGGGCCGGTACACTGGTTGTTATTAAGATCGAATCACGAATGAAGAAATACTGAATCGAATTAGTGAGAGGAGGTCGATTTGGCTAAATGTCTTTTCGAGGGAACTGTATGCGGTATGAACAGTAGGGGCAGACCAGGGTATATACATATGACAAGCAGATTAGAGCAGATGTAGGATGTAGTAGTTATGTAGGAATGGTTAGCACAGGATAGGGTGACATGTAGAGCTGCATCACACTAGTATATGGAGTGATGATCCAACAGACGTTATTATTATTATTATTATTATTATTATTATTATTATTATTATTATTATTATTATTATTATTATTATTATTATTATTATTATTATTATTATTATTATTATTCCGGGGTTATCTGTGGAGCGCGCAGAGGGGAAAGAAGGTGCTGGTAGCAATGGGTCTATCTACGATATCAAAGATTAATATAAAACTTTAAATAAAGGTTATATTTCTTTTCAGAACTCAAACTTAACAACATTCTTCACTTGGTGAAGGAGCAAGTTGTCAAGTACAATAACAATTTTGATACAAGTATAGAAAAATCCAAAAAATAGGGAATTTACCAGTTTTGAGCTGCAAGCTCCAAATTTACAAGCTTACCACGTCGCAACTGTTGCGTTTAGTTAGATAAGGAGATATATCTCCCAATACACCATTTTCACGAGCACTTAGCTCCAACTGTAACAATTTACGGCCTTCCAAAGGCACCACACAAAATTACACAATTCTCAGAAAAGAGCTTAAATGCTCTATAAATTCAACCAAGGAGTCTGCGCTCCCAAACTCTTATAGCCTCTATTTAAAGATAAAAATTTCATGATGTTCCGTATTGAACTGTATCACAACTGTCTTTTTACAGCAACTGTTCTAAAGATTCTACAAGATCCTAGTTACATACTTCAATTATATTAAATTACATATATTAAATTGTAATATATCCTTTTTCGCAACCGAAACAATTACAGGCTTGATCATTAAGCTATTCACCGAGTTTTGTCGGCATTTGAAAGCACAGTGCCGGACATTGAGTATGTTGCGCTGATCTTCAGGAGTTACAACTTGCTTCAATCAAGCGACTCGTCTTCGACTTGCACACAATTTTGGGACTTCATATTTCTTAAATTGTGTTGGGACTTCGCGCCTGATAGTATATGCAGGTTGGCTCACTTAACTGTTCACCTCTTCTCGTAAGCATTTTGAGACATATTGTCGAACATTGCGTGAGTTGTGATACTCTTCAGAAGATTGCGCCTTACTTCATATAAGTGATTGACCTTCTACTTCTTCTAGATTTTACGATTTAATATCGCGCAGTGCTAATCCCCATTATCTTATATTGCTTCTTCAACTGTTTTTGTGAAAGACTCATCCTTTAATTTCTTGTTTTCCTATGCATTGTTTTTGTATTTTTATTCGGCACCCAGAATGGTGGTCAAAACCGGTACCGCTTCCGCTTATAATTAAATAAGAATGTAACACTACATTTCTTATTTACTTGTACTGAATAGGTTGAACCACGTTATTTGTTATTTCAATTTAATTCTTATAGCCTACTAAAGGCAAATTTACCTCTCTAGGCACAACTTACAATTTACAATCTAGTTAATACAGGGATATCTAGTACCCACACTACTGGGCCTTCGTGAAAAGAACAACAGGTTAAATTACTGGCCCCAACTCAAAAATGTATGGAGGCGTACACTTGCGCTCCTTGAAAACCAAGTTTTAAAACCCTACTTGGGCTAGTGGCATGATGATGCAGAGGCTAATCCCAACCTACTGAGGTGACTCGAAGAACAAGTTAATTTATGATTTATATGAGAAAAACAGTTACAAAATCGTAGTCACCAAGAAATAAATTGAAGGGGAACTCGAGAGGGTAACGCACTCTCTCTCCCCGATTTACAGTTTAAGACTTTATGAAATTTTACATTAGAATAAGAAGTTTACATTTTAGAAAACAGATGGTTACATAGTAAAAGACTAGAACCTTCCCCTCGGGTGAGTTTGCGGAGATAGCCTCAGAGATAGAAAACCGGTGGCCATTACCTGGGCTGATGTTCTGTCTGCCGAAGAATGAGGGGCCTCGCCTCCTGTCTTAACACACACACTCAGAAATTGGACGATCAATAAGACAAGGCAGCTTGAAAAAGCCGCAACTTATATACCCGAGAGAAGGGTTCGAAAAGGCTTTTTACTAAATCCGGACACACTCTCTCATTTTTATTGGGTAAAGTGGAAGCTACAAGGAGCCTGTGATTGGCTGAAAGATAATTACAGAAAATTTGTTATTGGCCAGACTCAAAAGCTGGCGGGATGTTAAGGAAGTGTTGTAAACCTTGAAGTGCCAAAATAAATGAAAGTTAATTTAGTTGAGAAAACCTATAAACACAAAACTTCTTTTAATCACTCGTTCTTCCACCTTGCACCTCAGTTTTTGGTAGAGACATATATGGAGAAAAGTTAAAAATTCTTGATGTACATCAAAACAAAACAAAGAAATACAGTCAGTTTTGGAAGCTTTAACATAACTCATTACTCAGTTATTCAGTAGTGACATCTTCTAGTCAATATCCCAACTTTATGCATTAGCTTTTTCTAGATTTGTTCGATAGATCGTGTTCCTTAAGGCGCTTCTTTTAAATGTGCGAGGTTGAGGTGTACCTCCCGGTATTATTATTTATTATTATTATTATTATTATTATTATTATTATTATTATCATCATTATTACCCAGTTCTTTAGGGTAGACGTACCGTGCCTGTGTCTTGTTCCAAGGCCCTGGGTTCGTTTCTCGGCCAGCTCAAGCATTGTAGTCTCAACTGAGGTGTAGAACGGAGTTCACTTGATACGAGATTTCCTCAAGCTCTTGGTTACAGGAAGAAAGCGCACAGTGGGAAAATGACGCCACTGACCTAGTACTGGATTTCATGGTTACAATACTGTTGGGCAATTGGTGACAGTATTTCCAGATAGACCCTCAGCACAAAACTGCATCAATGTTAAAAGAATAAACAAAAGAAGAATGTCATCCAGGATGAGGGTCACGGAGACCTTACGTACTATCAATTGCAGTCTGTTCTCATGCACACAATTAGACCATAATCTTAAATTAAGGGTGTTTGTCACGAACTTGCCTGATGACCCAATAAACGACGGCTGGCCATCAAAGTAGATAGGCTATATTTGTCACAGAGAATGCGCTATACGTTACTACATGATAAACGGAATTTTCAACGGGCTGACTGCCGGCCTTGTTTTTCACCTGTAATAGCCATAATGGTGATTGTCAGATGACGTCACCCTCTCATTAATCAGCCCCTGCTGGTGCCTCCACCATGACTTCACTGCAGAATGACGGGACAGCTGCCACAATTGATGAATACGCAACACCAGTGAGAAGCGGACTTCCCTATTTTATGGAACGGAAAATCTCGGAAAGCAAAATCCTTGAACACGGTAAGTTAACATTGATTTTTAAATTAACATACCTCAATACAAAGTGCAGCAGTTCACGAGATAGTTGACAAATTTAAATGACAATTTCTGTAATAAAAATCATAGTCCTGCTTCCCGATACGATGTCGGAATGAGGTGAGATGAAATTATGTGGCATGCTTTTACGGCGGAATTTACTTCTTGGAGCCAACCGCTTTGATGAATCTCATTAAGATGAAATGAGGGGTGATAAACTAAATTTGTTAAGGAGGTGGAAGGAATCTGCTGTGGTCTATGAATAGGAACTCTCCCGGCATTTCCCTACAAGTTAAAATTGCAAACCTCAGTAAACCATTTTCAGGACTGCGAGTGATGGGGTTCGAACCAACTCGCCTCTCGAAATTAGAGCTTGGCCACACAACCATGGCGCGCTATCACACGCGGTGTCCCCATTCGGTAATAATAATAATAACAACAATAATGATAATGATGACATGTAAAGACGGCCTCCTTTGAATTTAGGTTACTTTCTTGTATGCCACCTACTGGCGATCCTGTTAGCCTTCTTGTTTCCTTCCACGTGCCACCTAGTAGCTTATGTTGACAAATGTTGATTTAGGGATTGGTGCCTCTCCTTGTATTCCTCAGTTGGCACTAACTGAACCCACACAGCAGCCAACACGCTCTTCATAAAAAGGCCTCTCAGTTGCCTTACCGTCATCTTCTGGATTTTCCCGTCAAGTCAATAAGACCTCTGAATGGTCGGGCCGCTGGCTACTAGGCAAAGTAGGCAGAAGTTTCTCAACGTTTCTAAACTCTACGGCACACCTCTGCTGCTAGACGAGGATATTCACCCTTTTAATATGGAGAGTCTACGCCTTTATTATAAATTTCAAGCCATGTAGCCAAATTTTGTAGATATTGAAAGAATTGTGGGGATAATTCCTTTTCCTATTGCGAACGCAAGCTTTTGGTCGTTAACTTCACATAGATGTGCAGGTGCTTTACCATTGACATCCTGATCATTTTTCCATACTTAGACTAGGCTTATAAAAAAATGTAATATTTTTTGAATGTTTCTGGATGGTGATTTCTCCCGCCCCCCTTCCATCCCCTAGTGAGATTAGGTTGGGCATATCCTCTGCATCGTTCTCACCCAATCAGAATATTCTCTCATGTTAAATAAAATTCAGTGCGGCATGGGCTCATCACCTTCCCAAGACACTGGCCGGCTAGCACGCCGGTAGCGCCACCAAGCAGAACGCAGTGCCGACGTACCACTTGCTATATGTGACCTCTCGGGCTAGCATGAGCATGCCGCACTGGGGGAAACACTGCTAACTTTTGACGATTGAGTTGACTGAATTTTATTTAGCTATCTCAATCGGAAAACAAATTTTTGGTCATGCTGTCATGTTATTCCGGGGAATTGCTTCGATGTTTCGGAATCCTTTTTCCTTTTGTTAGTTAGTTAGTTTTGTTAGTTTTGTTAGTTGTTTGTTCTCAGTTTTGTTCGGTCTTAAATGTCTCTCGTTCCAGTGAGCTTAGCTTCTGTATTCTGGGGAAATAATCCATTTTTTTATTATTTTCCTGAAACCCTTTTGTTCCTGTTTTGAATAAGCAAAGGCTCGAGTATTTTTGTACCAGGGGCACATAGCACTGTAGACCCACTTACATATGCATTATCATAGACCACAAATCTGGTTATTTGCTCATGCGCTTTGTCACTGTTGAAGTATTTTATAAACTCTATTTGTTATTAAATCTTTGTTAATAAGTAATCCTGTATTCGTCGCCATTTGTTATCCCTAGTACTATTTATCATTTGTTTAAAATTAAGGTGGAGGGGAAAAGACAAAAAAATTAAGGACTCTGCATTAAAATGAAAATGGACAGCTGTTTCCAGTCGTTAGACCCGGTCAGCAATGTAATGGATGAAGACCCCCATCTAGCGGCGAGGATAGGAATTGTGACTTCTGCCGAAGCCTGTAGCACTCCTCTAGAACAATCAGTAATGACTGACAGATGAAATAAATTGAACTGATATTGGAGCGTATTACTGGAATGAAAAATGCCAGGGAAAACCGCAATACGAGCAGAAAAATCAGTCCCGCCTACGCTTTGTCCAGCATGAATGTCACATGGAGTAACCGGGATTTAAACCACAGAACCCAGCGATGAGAGGGCGACGTACTACCATCTGAGACACGGAGACTCCATGAAGACATAGACCTTATTATAAAATAAAATATAATTCTGTCCCGGTAATGAAGGCAGACTTCGATCTCGACAAGTGTGTTGGCGCAGCCGGGCTCTCCTGGGTTTACGTACAAAGTGAAAAGGGAATTAGTTCAATTATTTTAATACGGTTGAAGTATTTCAAATCGTCTTTCCAAGAGAAACATTTTCAAAGGAGAAGAAAAAGATAAAGTTTAATGGAAATAATTTGTGTGAGCACCACGTAAAGGGGCGGGCGAGGCTTCCCTGCACAGCGCACGCAAGGAAATATCCTCTTGTGTTGAGTTTCCTGCTGAGAACAGCTCTTCTTCGTGTCCAAGAGAGAAGGCTATTTTCTCCCACATCTAATAGTAATATATTAGACCGGTATCCCAGAATACAAAATCAAAGACAGGAATGAATTTAGACGGATGATCAAAAACTATGAGGGTTTCGAAGTGGAATAAGACCTCACCCTCAGGAGAGAGAAAGAGGGCTTCTGACAGAAAATAAAATTAAGCTACTCTTCAATGGAGTTAAGGTTTACTGACAGGATATTGAAGCCGGCAGATGAATAAGGTCTAAGGTCTGTAAATGAGGCTGTTTTCTTTTAACACACAGTCCACCGAGACTCAGCTTGAAGTAAAGAAAATCCACAGCTGTATCCCTTCAGGCAAGCAACTCAGTGTTGAAAACATCCTAGGGATATGAGCTACGAATTTTAGATAAATAAAATATAATACATATGACAATGTATTCCTTATTTATTCCTAAAAATTAGTCCTCTTCTTTATCATCGTTTAGATTAGCAGTTTGCTTTTTGTACCACTGCAAGCGCTAATGTGAGACAATATACTCTTTCACTTAAGTCTTTAGAACTACACTAGTGTCCAAATGCTAAGCATAAGTTAGGAGTAAGCAGGGCAACAGGAAATATACCGCAAATCACACAACATATGCACCTACCAACATAACGTGTTCGCTCTGTACAGAAAAGGTGTGTTCCCTGCTTTGAGTAGCGGCCTAACCGCAAAATAAACACAGCCTGCGCCCCATATTCACCCTCTTATAGTGTGCGGAGTGTAGCCTTATGGTGAACGTGACAACATAACGGCAGAACGACGCCATTTGGAATCCAGAACACAGACCGAAGTCGCCGTATCCTTGATGGTGGTAGTGGTGGTGATTATTGTTTTAAGAGGAAGTACAACTAGGCAGCTATCCTCTATATAACACTAATCAGACGGAAAAATAGAAGGGATCCGACACTTCGAAAAATGAAGGTATCGGCCAAAGGAAGACAAGGGCCACGAAGGGCGTGAAAATGAAAGACTCCCTAGCCCTCGCAAACCTAATAGCGTCGGGGTCAGAAAAGAACAAGAGTTGACCAAGAGAGGTCGGATAGGATAGATGAAAGTGAGGAGCCTGGCACAAGTAAGTGGAAGCAATGCCACGACTCAGCTAAGGGCCCCGTGGTCGCCAACCCACGATTCAAAGTTCAAAGCCCCTGAGGCCCCTTTTAGTCGCCTCTTACGACAGGCAGGGGATACCGTGGGTGTTATTCTACCGCCCCCACCCACAGGGGGATCGTATCCTTGAATGTGCCATATCCTTGAATGTGCCACAAAGTGTCATTTCCAGGCTTTGGAGACGATTTCGAGACACAGGAGATGTTAGTCGTAGGCTAGTACCAGGTCGACCAAGGGTAACCACCCCACAGCAGGACCAATATCTGGCCTTAACCGACCGACGAAATCGGAGTGCACCTGCAAGACTTGTCGGCGGAGCTTGCGGCCACATCAGGGGTTGTCGTTCCCGGCAAACTGTGTACCTCAGAAGAGCAGGGCTGTTTGCCGGACGTCCAGCGGTCTGGGTCCCGCTCACTCCAGCACGGAGACGGGCCCGTTTACTGTGGATCCGTCAACATCGAAACTGGATCATGAATGAATGGAGGCATGTGCTCTTCACAGATGAATCCCGCTTCAGTTTGGGGAACGATTCCCGTCGCACATTAACCTGGAGAGAACCGGGTAGCCGATACAACCACAGGAACATCGTGGAGCGGTACCAGTATCGCGGTGGTGGCGTCATGGTGTGGGGCGGCATCATATTTAATGGCCGTACGGACCTGCACATCTTCATGGGTGGTCCGAGGAACACAACGCTCGGAGATACGGGGATGATATACTGAGACCACCTGTTCGACTCTTTAAAGGTGCGATTGGGCCAGACTTCCTCTTAATGGACGATAACGCCCGACCGCACCGCGCTGCTCTTGTGGATGAATTTCTGGCTGAGGAAGATATTAATCGCAAGGACGGGCCAGCGAGGTTTGCGGATCTGAATCCTATAGAACATGTCTGGGATGCATTGGGGAGGCGAATTGCACCCCGTGAGCCTCCACCAAGGAACCTCCTAACCTTCGCATTGCCCTTTCGGAGGAATGGGATCGACTGCCACAAGAGCTCTTGGACCATCTGATAGAGAGCATGCCACGTCGCTGCGAAGCATGTGTGGGCGTTACGGGTAACCATACACCCTATTAACAGTATATTTTGTTGTGGAAGACATTGTCAATTTTGTTAGTTGTTGTGGAAGATGTACCGAGCCTTTCTGACACTGTTTTTTTGGAAAAGTTGTGTGACGTATGGTGTGTGATTCAGCTTCCGTTTGTTCAGCAATCCATATGACATTCCTATCAGGCGGTATGGCCTCGTTTAGTGATTATGCTTAACTTTTGGACACTAGTGTACATTGGATGTGGACACTTTTCAAGAAGTCAAAAAATAAAAGTCAATTTGTCTAGGATTAAAAAAAGGAAAACGGGTAATGAAACAAGCGATTTTAGGCCATTTTTCTGGATATGCATTTAGACCGGAAGTGATTTTCGAAATTTGATTTTTTTTAGTTTGATAGAGCAATTCAGGATTTTCAGTAAGTAGGCAGTTTCATATGACGCAATTTAGGCGTTTCAATCACAGGACGGCAGAGAAATCGGATTGATGCTGAGTATGCTACGGCTGAGTTTTACGTAATTTTCTCAAGGAATACCAGTAGTGTCATAAAAGATCTTTTACATGACGACATAGCACGAAATGACTGAGAAACTTACATTACTTCACCCTTAAAAGATCCGAGAACGTGCAACAAGTTGAACCCGTGGTCCCGGGGATCAGATGGCGACACAGCCACTGATACAGAGGGGAGCCCAATGAGGGAGTACCGGACCGAGAGGCTCAGTCGGTTGTGGCACTGGCCTCCTCATCTCATTTTGGCAGTTTCGAGCCTGACTCAGTCCAGTGGTATTTGAAGTGCTCAAGTATGTCAGGCTCGTATCGGTAGATTTACTAGCATGTAAAATAACTCCTGTGGGACTAAATTCCGGCACCTCGGCTTCTCCGAAATCCATAAAAGTAGTTAGCGGTACGTAAAGCAAATAACATTTAAAAATTACTAATAAGGTAGTGTTTATCAATTGTCTTGTCTTAGCAGAGATCATAGAGTATACATTTTATTTTTGTTTGTCTCTAGTGTTTCGAAGATTCTGACAGAAGAACAAGTGAAGCCATGGTCGATTGACTTGAGAAATTCTGAGAGGATGTCGAAGCTGAGATAATGCTTACCTCTTAAAACAGAAATCACCAACAGCACCACCTATCGAAGCCGGCAGCTCTGTAAATGAGGATATTGTAACAGTGAAATAAGTTAAACTTCCAGGAGAGATTCCGCACACTTAGAAGAAGAAACTACATGTTATCTGGACATGAGTCTGGAAACGCTATATTTCCATGTTAGAACTCATTCTCTACAACTATACATCTTACATTAATCACGAGAAACGCAGTACGTACCAGGATACGACATGAAACTCTTCCTTACCTGGGAGTTCAAAATGCCCTCCGTTAGGATTGATACATCAGAGACACATCGGCGCAACTGGGATTCAATGCAATGGTGGGTTGATAGATGTACCAATGCTAACAGTCCACCTTTCCTTATCAGTCTAATGTTGGTCAATGCTACCAATTACCGTGACACAGTGGAGCGTTTGTGACTAGCAGTTCGCACAAAAAGACATGAATTTTTCTCAACATACTATTTGTTGCTGCACGACGTCAAGTCACACCCAGGGAAGAGTACGCGTGAATTGTTACGGCGTTTCTGGGTCATCCTCCTTACTACCTTGACATAGCACCCAGTGATTCCCACTTCTTTTGTATCGTTGAAGAGGCACGTGTCTAGCGAAGGATTCAACGACGATAAGGCCATCATGTCATCATGACATCTGGACGCAAATTTCTTCCAGGTCGACATCGATGCCTTGGTCTACTCTTGGAACAAGAATTGTGACTGTGTTGAATAGTAATGTGTATCAGGACTAGAGTCCGAATAGACATGATATACGCTTTTTGGGCTTGTATCGTGTCCAAAAGTAAGGGGGGAGGACCTGTGATGTTGCGAATGTAAGGCAGGTAGGTAGTTCCCTTCACTTCTTCCTTCTGTGAGTTTTGTTTGGTTGTCCCTCTGAGGTGCACGGCTCTATGAATCTGCACATCACTCCACAATCACAATATAAAAGTTGTGTTTGGCACCGTTACTAAAATTACTCACAGTCTGAGTAAAACCACGGACAAATTTTCCCCACTTTTACATCCTGCGTTATAGAAAATTCCCCGTACTTGCTGCAAGGTATACATTGGCCAAACATGCCGGTCCATTGGTACTTGTATCAAGGAACATGAACTAAATATTCGTATTGACCAGCCAGACAATTCAGCAATAGCTGAGCACGTCCTATCGACGGGTCACGATATATTGTTCCAAGATGCTTGAGTTCTTACCCACACCAGACACTATAGGTCCAGGATTACACGGGGAGCTGTGGAAATACCTAGAAATCCTAACAATTTCAACAGGGACACCTATCTATTAAGTAATACCTGGTTGCCAGCCATTAAGGATTTGCGTAGGTATATCCCTTTCCCGTCCCTTCACTATTGTTATTTTGTTTTTGTATTTTCGAAATTCTTACGTTCCTCATCATCACATGTTTCATTCCAGGCTTTTGTCAGTGTCATACTTTCATAACGTCAAGTGACTCCTTCTCAGACTGATTCGCATGGTGCCATCAGTTTCCGATTCGAATGCTAGCGCTGTAGCGCGTATGGTGAGCCATCTAGTGACTTCTATTACCAAAGTCTAAATTCAAACTTTCATTCTTGGAGAAGTCATCGTGGAGAACAGTCAGTATTTTCTTCTGAAGACTCAGAGCAAAGTTCCCTACGAATCGTAAAGAATTTCACCTGATTTTCTTGACAAGGCATAAGCCCAAAAGCCTATATCATGTCTATACGTTCCGGCCGCGGAAGCATCAATGGTAACAATACAGTCAGATGTTTAGGCAGTTATATGTTAGAATGCAATCTAATTTGGTTATTAGGAGGTGTCGACTGACCCACTCATTTTTACTGTAGCAACAGTAACATAAATTCTAGGGGTCCTGATGGCCGAACCCCTTGTGCTTATGTATAATCGTTGCAGAGTTTACAGTGTACTTGCTACTCGCTTGCCTAAAGTTCCGGACCTTATTCATTACCCTGCTACTGTGTACACTTACATCTGCCTGTATGATAAAGTTTATCCGTGCGATCTCTCGTAACCTTATTTTTTGAAGCTAACATGTACATTAATAATCTTCAGAACCGACTTCTGTCTCAGGGTAATTATGTAGACATATCATATATAAAGTGTTACATGCCAGTCTACCAAGAATATAAACTATATACCAATAAGAGTGTCACATTACCTGCTGTAGCGATCCTTCCGTGTTTGATATCATTTCCTTGCGTTAAGTTTGTCGAGTCAATCTTACCTGAAAGAGAAAAGGTCTCGTTAGTTACATCTACTTGTTCCCAAGTTATAAGACATCAAATAGAAGAGTTTAGTAAATATCTACAGGTTTTAGAAAGATGGGATTGGTTTTCATGATTAAAATAAGAACGACCAGAGCAAACAGCGTAGTTCATGTCTCGTCAAGTGAGATTTAGAGACGGGAGCCTTTCTTGGTGTACCTGTATCCAGACATTCATCTCGTTCCAATAAATAAATAAATAACTCTAAGGCTTCATGAAAAGGGCAAGCTCGAAAATATCCTAAAAGAAGAGCGAAAAATCATGAGCAAAATCTTAGGACCAAGACACACGGAAGAAGAATACAGCCTCCGAACCCGGAAATCCACAGAAAAATTATCTAATATTGCGGCAGATCTCAGGGAAAAAAAGGCTTTGATTTTATGGTCATGTTAAGAGGCTTCCAGAAACCAGACTAACCCCCCAAATTTTTGAAATAGTTGATAAACTGAAGAATTTCCCTTGGACACAAAAAACAAAATTGGACATGAAGAACGCACAAATTCAACTTGAAGAAATTTTGAATCTATATATATATACATAGAAGGTATGGGGGTATAATTTAAAGGGGACTGGTATAACTACTGCCATCTATGACTGGTGTATCTGTGGAATTTAAAAAGTATCATTTAACAATGCCCCATGAACTGCTAGACAGGAATTGGCTGCAATTTGTTAATTGTGGTACATCTAATATCTTGATTGAACGACGTGAAGTAATTTCTACGGCTTTTATTCCTTGACTCCGACTTGCGCTGACTTGTGTTCCTACTCTGTGAACAGGGAGTTGGCTTCTAATCGTCTCCAAGTTGGCTGTGTGTGCAGTGATACTCGGTCTAGCCATTATGGCTAGGGGAAAGGATTACCATCCACCCTAGTCATGGGACTGAAGTGGCTGTGGAGCCTCTTACTTACATTGTGCCTGCTGTGTGACGGATTAATTTGTTTGGTTCTATTTACTCTTGAAGTAGGTGATTGATGCAATGTTATTTAATTTTGTTTAAATTCTAACCTGTGTTATGCTACTGTTTAATAAAAGGGGATCTTTAAGGATTATTAATGGACCTCTTCGTCGGTAAGTTTTGAAAACATATTTTTTGTGAAAGATAGCTTGCCTACCATGACTGTGTTAATACCAGAAGTTTCCAGAATGTAAACATGTCGGACTGAAATACATTGCTATGCATCGCAAGGGCGTTGCATGGATATTTCCTGTGATATTGTGTGAAAATGGCTCAAATCTGGTCTTCATCGCCTGAAATAATACTTGAAGCAGTATAAAAGTGTTTCACTCTAAATTTCAAGGTGAAATCCGGTATGTACTTCGACGGCCTTAAAACTACAACAGGTGTGTTCTCCGTAACTAAGTGTTCTTTCAGTGTTATACTTAAGGACTATTATAGGCTCTGCCTAGGCCTAGTAGCATAGTATTATCATTGTTAATATTTAAATTTGACGTTACGGATTTAATTCTTGCTATCGTTGTGTTGCTCCATCTTACGACGGTTATGTCAAGGTAGTGGGTATCGATTAGATATGACATAATTTGATAAGGATAACATGACCGTTACGAGTTGATTGTATTTCGATTAGCGTTGTGGAGCAGACGCTCGTGTGGAGTAGTGGTCAAACAAGACCTGATTGATGATGACTGGGATTTATTGTACCTCATTAAATGACATTAGCGATGTGATTTAAGAAATGTGATCGCTACGACATTTGCACAGTTGAATGTGTGATGGGATTTGGTGAAATTAAACATTTTTGGTGAAAATATGTCGTGGTTTGACTTGTGATTTTTTTTCTAGTTCTTACCTCGCCTACTACACTTGTGGTATTTTGAAATAGTTGATTGGACATGTGTTTACTTCCCTTCTGGTTTAACTTAATTTTATTTCTTGTGTAAATTTTAAAAGGTGTGGATCTTTTCAAAGCTTTTCAATATTGTTTTAGAATAAAATTGTCCACTAAAAGGGGCACCCCGTTCTTTAAAAGGTTTTTTGAGGGCTCACAACCAAATAATCATATGATATTAATCTAAAGGTTTCCTTCGAAAAAGGAAATGCAGTTCGTGTGTACGACATATTCATTTTTTCTATCGAGCTCGATAGCTGCAGTCGCTTAAGTGCGGCCAGTATCCAGTAATCGGGAGATAGTGGGTTCGAGCCCCACTGTCGGCAGCCCTGAAGATGGTTTTCCGTTGTTTCCCATTTTCACACCAGGCAAATGCCGGGGCTGTACCTTAATTAAGGCCACGGCCGCTTCCTTCCCATTCCTAGGCCTTTCCTATCCCGCCGTCGCCTTAAGACATATCTGTGTCGGTGCGACGTAAAGCAAATAGCAAAAAAAAAATGCATTTTTTTTCTAAAGGTGATTTAATATGGTTCCAGTGCATGAATTATTTTTTCCTATTTTTATTTATTTTATTTAGTTAAATGTTGTTGTTTCTTTTAAAATTATATGGATTATTTATTGGTTTTACTCTCCTTTTGAACAAGAATTCGTATTTATTAAATCTTCATGTGGTTTAAGCTATTTAGTTTTTTAGGGTATTTCGCATGAATTGCCCTCTGTTGAAGTTCCTTTCGACCTTTGGTTCTATCCAGATTCCATCGCTTCCCAGTCCTGTGTCTGTGTTTTTATCGAGGCCTACCCTAAGTAGTTGGCGTGATTTCGAGCTGGGATGGCCTCTTGTTTCTTTGGTGGTTGGGTTAGCAATCAAAGATTTGAGCTGCGGTATTGTGGCTTCAGTTGCTTGATTGTCCTTTTCTTCGGTTGCTGGTACGCCTCAGAAAGAAAATTGACAAGTGGGAAGTTACTCCAGGGAATGAAGTAACAAAAATGGCAGGCACCAAGTGGACAGAAGAAAGGAAGAGGATCTTTAGTGAACAGATGAAAGCATCCTGGATCTAGTATCTCGGAACGTCCCTCGCTAGTCGGGAGTGAAAGTGGAGCATTTTTAAGTTCAAGGTATAACAGACATGACCGTAGTGAAAATGATTGGCGCTAAAATCAGGAACGAACAATGGCAGGAGGGCACTGGAAACGAGGAGATGAAGGCAGTGTTAAGAACGAGCTTGTGTCGAGGGCTAATATGAAGGCATGGTCACGTATAAGGATTATTGACTCAGCCAGAGAAGTGGAGGGAAGTGAGGGCGTCATGGTTAGACTAAAGATGTAATTATTTGAATATATTGTATGGAAAACTCCACCTGTTCACAGAACTAGTTATGCATTCTGGAGTTAGTGGGCTCGAACCCCACTGTCAGCAGTCCTGAAGATGGTTTTCCGTGGCTTCTCAGGTTCACATGAAAAAATGTTGGGCTGTACCTTCATTAACGGTACGACCGCTTCCTTCTCACTCCAAGGTCATTCCTATCCCATCGTCGCCATAAGAACTATCTGTGTCTGTGCGACGTAAATCAGACTGTTTTAAAAACAACGAGTTATAAATGCAGAGTTGTGGAACCACGCAGTAAATTCTCGGAGATCTGCTACCTGAACACTAAAACGCATAACAGTCTGTGGCGTAGAGAATGAAGCCATGCTAATTCACAATAAAACTTCTCAAGGAATGCAGCACATTTTATGTCGATGATTTCCGACAAAAGAGTAGTGTTACGTAAGTTCTGCAAACTTTGGGCTGTTAAGACTTGTGAGTAAGGAGATGAACAGCTCGACTAAGTGGTATGCTCCGACCTGTCATGGAGGGTTGGCTATGATGGCATTAGTAGGCTAATAAGCTTGAGTGGAGCTTTTAAAGGTAGAAACAATCATAACATTGAATTTTTCAGGACACGATGGGCCAAACATTTGTTTATAGGAAGGGAAATTGGGGATTAGAATATTTACAAATCTATAAGTTTGATAGTTGTCGAGAGTCTCTGAAATCATTGAAGGAAATCTAAGCAAATTACTGATTATTAATCTGCCACTTGAGTGGCAGCCCTAAATGCAGATGAGTGGTGATTAATATCAGCCTGGAGATAAGCAGATATTTCACCTAATACACGGATTTTAATGAAACTTTATGGGAATGTCACCTAAAAAAGTAGGGATATCACGAATATTTATTCCATATGCATTTGATAGTCTTTCCAAAAAGAAAATAAAAATATTTTTTGAAATGTTTAAATCCGTTTTTCATTAAATTTAATTGCGAGGTTAATGAAAACTTGGAATTACGTATATAATACTTCTTTATAAAGCACTGTGTATTGATTTGTCTGTACATAATTTATATAAGGAGATATATTGTATTAAATTTTGTGACATTTTAATGTTCTAAAATTTTGGATTTATAGATTCCTACTACTTAAAAAAAAGCTTCAATCACAATTGCCATACACAGATATCCTAATAGAGATAGATATGCATACACTATAGAAATGTTGTTTCATTTCACAGAATGTTATAGAAGAAAAGTGGACATAATATGTCAAATTATAATTGGTGGAGAATTGAAAGCAAAGCAGACGCCACGCCCATTTCTGTTGTACGCAGACTGGGAAACAAAGCATTGTTAAAGTGATAAACTGTTTGAATTGAACGGAATAAATTCGTGGCAAGAAACTCAATCCTTTCAATGTCAGCCAAAGTTTTCTTTCGCTAAAGTGACCAAAATATAGATTTTTATCTCCAGACTGTCCCCTTAAATGCAAGAAACACACAATACCACGCACTCGTCCTTTTATCAGCGACTCTACGGTTATGTGTATTTAATAATAAAAATAATTTCGTGCGGCTATTTCTACACAGGTGCAGCCCTTGTAACCCAGACCCTCCGATGTCGGTGGGCGGCATCTACCGTATATTACATATTTTTGTGGTGTGAGAGTTCCAGGGATTTTGGAGACAAAACAAATACTCAGTCCCCGGGTTAAGGGAATTAACCGTTCAAGGCTAAATTTCCGAACCTTCCGGAATTAGAATCTGGGGACCTTTGAAGCGAAAGCGAATGTGTCGACGATGATGACGGCCGAGGGAGAGAGAAACTTGGCATCGGTAATTAACCTACTCCTGTCGAATAACACCAAGAGTCTTCTCAAGGCTTAACATCCCCATCCGACAGTCGATTGACCAACATTAAGCAGTATCATATGCCCTCACTCCACATGAACACTGCGCAGAGGTTTGGAATGTAAGCCAGGCTTTTGGCACGCAATCTAGTGATTATAAACTGCATATCACCCCGTCGCCTGCTCTGCCGGCCAACATTCAGATGACAGATTTTTTCTTCTCCAGCGGGACTCGAATCAGGTAATCGGTGTGTCAGAGCAAGAAGACTTGACGCCTAGACGATTATGACCATCAGGACTATTTACTCTGTTCGACAACAGTGTTTCGCCCAACAGTTTTCTATTGTGCGCAACCCTATCACACCTTACCACTGAGTTGTGATCTCGTGTTAGAGGGAGCTGGCACCTCCTGGCACGGTCTTCGATCAGAGCTGCGTGTGGAGCCGCTCCAGTCTGGGGCGCGCTCATCTCGCGGGAATTACATCCCACTACCCACCCTATACTAGCCGAATAGAACAGGCGGTGCAGGAAAACAAAGAAGAATTTTGAAAGGGAATCACAATCCAAGGAGCGGAATCAAAACCCTGAGATTTGCTGATGATATTGTTATTTTATCTTTGTCTGCATAAGCTCTGAAAAAATGCTGAATGCGATGGAGGAGTCTTGGGGAACGAGTACAAGATGGAAATGAATGAGTAAAAAATTAAATGTAATGAAGCGCAGTCAGCTGATCCACGAAATATTAGATTACGAAATGAAGTCTCAAAGGAAGTACAACTGAGCGAGTTGGACGTGCGGTGCAGCTGTGAGGTAGGGGGTTCGAACCCCACTGTGTACAGCCCTGAACGAGATTTCCTATTTTCACGCCAGGCAAATGCGGGAGCTGTACATTAATGAAGGTCACGGCCGCTTCCTTCCATCTAGCATCCCAGAATTGCCATAATAGCTCTCTGTGTCGATGCGACGTAAAGCCGATTATAAAAATAATAAACGGAAGTAGATGAATATTGTTACTTGGGTATTAAAATAAGTAATCATGACAGAAATAAGGCGGACATACAGTGCAGACTAGCATAAGCAAGGAAGGACATTGTTAAGAAAGAAAATTTGTTCACTTCGACATTAGGAAGATGTTTATGAAAACGTTCGTCTGGAGCGTAGCATTGCATGGATGTGAACCATGGACGATAACTAGCTCAGAAAAAAAAGAGAATATACAAGCCTTTGAATTGTGATGTTACACAATAATGCTGAAGGTGAGATTGATAGATCGAATGACGAATGGAGCGATATTGAATCGAATTGGTGGGAGGAGAGTAATTTGGCTAAATTTGAGCAGAAGAAGAGATGGAATGATAGGACATATCTTACGACACACCAGACTTGTTTAATTACTTTTGAGGGAAGTGCAGGCGGTCAGAACGGTAAGGTATAAATATAACTAACATATTACAACAGATGTAGGATCCATCTGTTACGTAGAAATGAAAATATCAGCGCAGGATAGGGTGTCATGGACAGCTGCATAAAACCAGTCTATTTACTGATGACACAAACAACAATAACTATCCGAATTACCTATGGAAAAGGTATAGGATTGGGAGGGAAGTGGACGTGGCCTTAATTAAGGTACTCCATTTGCCTGGTGTGAAAATGAAGAAAGTATGGAAAACAATCTTCATAGCTGGCGACGATGGGATTCGAACTCACATCTCCCGAATGCAAACATGCGAGCATAAACGCGCAGCCAACTCGCTCGGTTTCTTGGCGGAGAATAGACCTCAGCTTCAGAACCATAGACTGGTACAGGAATATTCAGGTTTTAAAATCGAAGTAATTTCTAGAAACTTTGTGTGGCACGTTTGAGCACCGGACTGAGCGAGGATAGAATCTGCCAAGTTCTACCGGCTCTCCAATAGTTCGTCCCACAATAAACGACAAACACTTTTTCTACCTTGTTCTATGGAAATGTTATAGCTATATGCATGATTTTATCGCATTAATTTTTGTTCGATTTCACGGGAAGGAAACCATTTTTCGTGTTATTTCGCGAAATAAGGGTCACCCCATCGCTTTAATTTCACTTTAATCCTTTCATAAACTTCTTCATAAAAGGTTTAATTCGTAAAATTAGTGAATTATTTATGTGAGGTATAGATAAAGATAATTATTCATTATTCCTTATGTAATCTTGATCAGAACTATAATATAGCCCTAATCAAGATTACGTTACAAATTACCCTTTCACCCTATTTGGCCATACTATTAAGGGATTGTGTAGAATATTAATACGAAGCGATACTTCTGTCGAATTGAGAAACCCTTATTCTGCCTTCTGTTTCCTTTCACAGACGTGGTATTGAAATACATTTTCAAGATCGTTATTTTCAATGAATTTCGCTGCATTTTGGCACGTATCGCAATATAAATACATTTCGCTTTAAACTGACCTTCTCTTATTATTTGGCTGCAATTCGCGGAAACAAAATCACTAATTTCTTAACCATAATCGTATGATTCGTTAAAATACTTCTAAATCGTGTCAAAATATTTTTTGTTTAGTTTATCGTTAATGCGAAAGGAATCATGCCTCTAGCTACAGCGTTTATTACTTAAACTCAACTTATAAGCCGGAGAATATACATTCTACATTGAGTGAAGGAACGCAGCAGTAGTTTAGATTTGTAGTGAGACGAACTCGTAATTCAATTCCATCTTCGTTGTTCTTTCCTATTAAAACGTTAGTGGCAGGGATTAACGTCTTCAATCCAGTGTTTTCCTGCAGCATCAAGTCCAACATATCTGTTCAAGTTACGCACAGCCGATTCTCATTACTCGAGTCCGCAATTGTAGGCAGTGCACAATGGATATGCTATGAGTTTTGCATAGACATTAGGGACACGGCCCATCATAACCCCTAGAATCGATGTTACTCTCGCTACGTTAGAGAAGAGCGGGTTAGACCATGCTTTGTAATAACCATATTAGTTTGCATTCTAACCTATTACCAACTACCTCAATATCTGGGGTCTGCTGATAACTTCCAGGTCGAAGGACTAACTAGGAAGGAGGTGGGCCGTTGTTACAGGACGAGTCCCGCAAGAGTTGTCGCTCAATCGAGAGCACGGTCGTCATCACACCGTTCCCGTACGGCCGTAGAATACCAATTAATGCCATTGAAAGCAGAGAGAAGAACAATTAAACATGCGCCATTGCGGTAATTGCTAAAAAGATTCTCCCTAGCCTGCAGATAAGTGTTGTAGCTTGTAATGATATCCCGGTTCGCTTTTTGAAATCTAGTCTTATGAATCCTAAACGTTAAATATCAACAATAGACGCTCTTTAAAACACAACTCAGAATCCACCAGAATCCACCGATCAATTATTGCTGTGTAAGAAGCAGTTACTCTGTACGGAAGCTTATCGCAGACTTGTTGAGACCATGACATCACTGGGGAAGATATATTGGTTAGGTGGCTATTGCATCATCTACTCGGCCAGACACGGTAGAGGGAATAACCGTCAAATCGACTGAGGATCGCACAATGGTTTCCTGAAAGCTGAAATTTTAGGACTGAATGTGAAGGGAGCTTCATTAACATTCCTGTGGGAGTTGTCGATGGCGGGAAAAGGAAGGAGTTGCTTTTTTTTGTCTTGGACTGAAAATAGTTCAGAAAAATAGACAGAGTCCGCCTCTGTGGTGTAGTGGTTAGTGTAATTATCTGTCGCCCCGAAGGCCCGGGCTCGATTCCCGGCTTTGCCACAAGGTTTAAAAAGTGGTGCGAGGACTTCAACGGGGTCCAGTCGGCCACGCCTCGGGAGTTCGACTTAATAAAGGGGGTGTGATTCTTACCTCAGCCATGCTCGAAGTGGTTTTCCGTGGTTTCCCACTACTTTTCCAGGAAAATGCCGTTATGGTATCTAAAGTAAGGCCACTGCCGCTTGCTTCTCTCTTTCTTATCTATCCATTCCAATCTACCCATCCCCTCAAGAGGTCCCTGTTCAGCATATCAGCTGAGACCACCTGGGCGAGGTATTGGTTTCCAGGTATATTTCCGACCTAATGTTTCACGCTCCAGGACACTGCCCCTGAGGTGGTAGAAGTGGGATCCCTCGCTGGACCCGTGGGGAAAACGAACTGCAGAGGGTAAACGGATTAATTATTTTTAAAATTTTCTAATGTCAAAAGAGGCATTTTAGGCACTACAAAACACATTTATTTGGACCTAATTATCCATGACAAAACTTGACACTTTACCTCAAGCTTATGTATGCGTGGTCAGGAACGAAATACGTTATTCTCTTAATTCCGCTATCTAGTCGTAAGACAGAAGCAAACAGAACTACATGTGCACTTAGTCTCGAATTCACATTGTCTAATCCAAGACTGAATTGAAGTATGCGATGAGAAATTGAGAGTATTCAAAAAACAGATGATTTTATACACAGCGTGATTCAGCAGCCCCTTCGCATGTAGTTTTATGCAACCCACAATACTCATTTCGTCCTGACGGTATGCTCAGACAACACAACCGGATATCTTGGTATTTATCACCTCACCATGATAGGACGCCGTAATATTATACTCGTTCTTAACACTGGAAGGCATGGGTCTGCCTTCTAGATCAGATGAAACTGACACTCCAGTGAAACACTAAATTGATATTGCGACCGCAGTAGACCTAACACTTGCTATAAGCTGCCCAGTGTGCCGCATGGAACCGTAGTGTAGTTGGAAAAGGCGTGGCGGAACGGGTTTGCACGTCAGGTGGGAAGCTCGTGTTCGGGGCGAAGATTAACATTTTTTGAAATATTGTTTAATGTAAATGTAAATTCA
This sequence comes from Anabrus simplex, assembly GCF_040414725.1. Classification (NCBI taxonomy): domain Eukaryota; kingdom Metazoa; phylum Arthropoda; class Insecta; order Orthoptera; family Tettigoniidae; genus Anabrus; species Anabrus simplex. The sequence continues at coordinate 20,294,790 of NC_090270.1, read as the reverse complement.
ATACCCACTTTCATGCAAATTTTGTGTGAATAATGTGCTTGTGGCCCTAAGAATCGCCGATTATTTAGTAGGCCGGACACATACAGACCGGGAATAATAGGAACACAACTGCCCTGACAATGTTTTATCGCAGCAAATGCTCGATGTGGGGAACGTTTTGGTTTACGCACATTCGGGCTCGGTGTCCAAAAGATCGTCTTGAGCGCTGAAGCATTCCAGGTGTAATTCGTCGGCAGACTTCCGTGATGAGTTGCCGGAGCTGGTCGCCTTTTTCCGGCGCTTGAGTGTAAACGACGTTCTTCAAATGCCCACGCAAGAATAAGTCTAAGGGCGTTATATCCGGTGATATGGCGGGCCAAGGTACAAGACCTCTTCGTCCTATCCATTTTCCTGGCAGTTCATCGTTCAGATGGTTTCGAATGCGCTAAGTCGAAAGTGGTGGAGCTCCATCCTGTTGCAACGATCGTGCAAGGGCACATCCTCCAGGAGCAGTGGGAGTTAGCGTGGGCTCGTCCAACAGCCCTCAAGGAAAAAAAGGTCCAACCAAGCGATTCCCCAAGATTCCACACCAAACAGTGACTCCCCATCCTGCTTGATAGGCCACCTGTCGCACCCAGTGAGGATTTTCCTGACTCCAATAAGCCATGTTGTGGCGATTGACGTTCCCATTATTGTGGAAGCGCGATTCGTCCGAGAACAAGATATGCGATACGAATGCTGCATCATTGTCCAGTCTGTCTAATATCCACCGACAGAAGTCCATTCGAGCTTCGAAATACCGCCCATGGAGCTCTTGGTGTAGCTCAAGGTGGTATGGGTGAAATTTATGTTCATGCAGTACTCGCCAGACGGAGGGCTGGCCGGTGTTCACCTCTCGTGCAATCGTCGTTGTACTGATGTGTGGATTATTACAAGCTGCCTCCGGAACGGCCTCTTCTGTTTCACCCGATGCAATGGGCCTATTGCGGACTGGTGGCTGGTTGGAAATCACGCCCGTTGTCCTTAAGCGTCTTTCAAGACGGCGGAATGTAGTAGCAGCCGGGTGTCGCCTGTCGGGATACCGCACGCGTTTTTCCTTGCTTCCCCATAAGTGAGGAGCAGTTCAAGGTTTTTCCTTGCTCTGTAGAAAATATGCCGAATGACAGCAGAGATTACAGTGCATTCAGGCCCTAACCAGCGGAGTATGCGCAGGGCACAGGATGAATAACAGCGCTTGAATGTGGCAAACGTGAGCCTGTCTTTACGACCAGGCGAGTTGGCCGTGTGGTTAGAGGCGCACGGCTGCGAGCTTGCATCCGGGAGATAGTGGGTTTGAATTCCACTGTAGACAGCCCTAAAGATGGTTTCCCGTGGTTTCGGATTTTCACAAAAGGCAAATTCTGGGGCTGTACCTTAATTAAGTCCACGGCAGCTTCCTTCCAACTCCTAGTCCTTTCCTATCCCATCGTCGCCATTAGACCTATCTGTGTCGGTGCGACGTAAAGCCAATAGCTGCCTTTACGAATTCAAACATCATACTGATGCAAGAACATTTGAACTATGCAGGATTCGAACCGCCGCTGGCACATTACGTCGATTGCCAGGCGAACGCCTTACCACATCCGCTACGCTACACTGCTGAAAGCGTGCTGGTAGTACGACAAGAGCAGAGTTCATACGCCATCTGTTTCGTTCTTTAAGGCATTAATTACTGCACTTTTACCTAGTTTTATGTATTGATTCCCCTCTTCGTTACACCCGGTCACGAGGCACGTTGCATTATAACAGTTACATGATAAAAGGACGTTGTTAAATGATTTCAAGACGTAATGTTTCGCGAACGGATGATACAATATTTCGCTGGGTTAAGAATCGTGTGCAAAATGTGCTCACTGAGATAAGTACCATACAGTAAGCCTGCAGTTGGATAGCACCCCTATAACCATGTGCATGTTAGTTGGGCTGCAGCAAACGCTATTGGAAGGGGCTGCTGAATCACACTCTATGGTAAATACCATGTAATGTAGAAAGGACAATAACTGTACTTCGTTAACCGTGAACAAAGTACATAGTACACACCAGACTCCGCAGACATTTTTTCCATTACAATCTGTATATAGAGGTAAATATTTACATTTCTCTACATTCTAATGACTATAATGATAGTTTCATTTATCCGTAAACTTCCCACTTTGTTGTTTACTTTCTCAGCGGTGGAATGAACAACACGGGCGATGTAAAGTAAACCTCGCTCTTCATTTCTGAGGTTGTCCTTCATGAACAGTACCAGGAATCCCATGTTACGAGAGACTTTATAGCCATCACGTGGGAAAAAGGAAAGCACGTGACCCAACCACGTAGCGAAGTCGCTCGGTGCCATGTTGTTGATGTCGTGATTATTGTCTCAGGACATCCAGTTTTACACGAGATAACTACAATGACATGACTTCTCGTTCCCAGAAGTGAATATTATTAAGGATAAGTCGTTCTGATAGAAGAAGTAGGACGTATAAGTCGGCACACGTTTGAAATAACTACGTCACGTGAATGTGCCAACAATTTGCCATGCCCAAGGTTGCAAGTCCTGTTACGAAATTATTGAATGAAAAACTACAGCTCTTTTTACCACCGAAAGATCCAACTCTGTTTTACAAGTAGTGAAGGGAATTCTGTGACAAGCTGAATTTCCTTTGGCACAAATGTCAGCTCGAAGCTTCTTTGGTCGTGATTTTTTTACCTCCCTTCTTCCATTCAACGAATGTTGGCTTTCAGCTTTCCTTACTTTTTCCTCTTTTGCAGCAATGTTTGTTTTGGTTCCACCCATAAATGCTCAATGGGTTTGAAATCTGGGACTGGAGTGGTGTTTACAGCACTTAATGTATACTGTAAGGCAACTGGTGGTTAAAGAATGCGTCATTATCTGGTTGAAGTAGCAGTCTCTAAGTTTTCGACACTGGGATTCACACGCTGATACGCCATCCTGTCAATTGTTGCAGACGTTCCTTACACCAGCTTGCGACATACACCCGCACATCACGAGGGATCGACCCTCATGCTGAACTGTAGGCTGGAGGTTTCCTCTTTCTTCTTTCTCAACAAAGGACGATTTGCAGACATATCAAACAAGTGGAATTTGTATTCATCCGCAAATAACACTCATTTCCAGAATGTAATTGTCGGACTCATTGGCTGAATGGTCAGCTTTGAGGCCTTCGGTTCAGAGGGTTCCAGGCTCGATTTCCGGCCGGGTCGGGGATTTTAATCTCGTCTGATTAATTCTTCTGACCAGGGAACTGCGTGTTTGTGTTTGTCCCAACACTTTCCTCTTCATATTCAGACAAGGCACCACACTACCAACCACCACAGAAACACGCTATAGTGATTACATCCCTCCATACAGAGTTGGCGACAGGAAGTGCAGCCGGCCATAAAACAGGGCCAAATATACATGTGCTACAACATTAGCACTCACGACCACATAGATGCGGGAAAAGCGGTAGAGAAAGAAAAAAATATTTCCATAATGTAAGTGGCTTTCTAACATACTGTTAACTGAATATCCAGAGTTTCCTTTTGCTTACACTTTGCTTACATATTCTCGACACTTCACGTTTCTACTTTTGATTGCAGGAAAAGAACAGAGACATGCGTATTTTGAGGCATGGTGCGTAGGCAGTGTCTCCCTTCACGTTGTGTCAGCTTTCTAGGGTGAACTGTTCTTGGTTTACTTACCGCATTTGAAGTGGTTTTGAACCTATTAATACTAGCTTCTACTCTTGATAGTAGCATTCCTGTCTTCACAACAATTTGTGGTTTAGAATGTCCTTCTTTATGGAGATCAACAATTCACTCCCGTTCAACAAGTGTTTTCTCTTTTCTTACCCAATTCTATGTCTGAACGTGAGCGTAAGAACCCTGACTCATGTATTTTCCCTTGTTATGGTTAATAATAATAATAATAATAATAATAATAATAATAATAATAATAATAATAATAATAATTTGTATGACGCTTTTAATGCACTGGTTCTCTTATTCTTAGTTTTTCTTTTAGTTCAGATTTTGTTAATAATTCGGAAAGGAAACGTCCGCGGCTCTCGTAAGAGTACCATTCACGGTTCCAATACGTCCCTGGTAATGAAAATGAGAAAGGAATTAGCAGAAGAGCCAACGTGTTATTTGAACGAAGTGGTTTGAAACTGATAGTTTTCTTCTTACCACTTAGTCCTATTTCGGATATGAATGTGGGAGTTGAGTGCTGAGAAGACATCACACAGCAGGCTACAAGTTTTAGGTCCCTGTGCCTTTTCTTAAAGAGCAGTAGTAAAGTGGGTGAAACTAGCTAGTAGTGGATTATATGAGCAGAATTAAACCGAAAAACAAGCATCGCTTACGCTTTAAAAGTAGCTGATATAGCAATGGAGCTTTTAGGCTTATTGTATTAACTATTATGTGTATCTGTGATGTATGAAGAGGGATGAAGTACTAGAGCCTACAAACATCCATTCCCCGACCAAGAGGAATTTGCCATTCGCGGCGATGATCTTTGTAAAATCGAACTCAAGATCAGTGTTTTGGTCACTCGACTACAAAGCTTTCGTTCTAACCAGCAGAGGCTGATTAAGAAACGATCAGGAATCGAAACCTGAGTTCAGCGGTAAAACGACAGGGACTAACCGCTTCAGTAACGTACATCGCTCGAAGTTGAATGAGGGAATCCAGTTCACTAACTGATGATGGTAACCAAAACACGCTGACCGTCACAATATTAAGAAATAATCTCGTTCCTAGGAGGAAATAATTTACTACTCAACCGTCTATCGTAGGTGTACTAAGCTACACCGACTGCCGAGAGTTATAAACACGCTCGAAACTTCAGTATTTAGAGTTTAGATAAGGAGGATGTGTTTGTTATCGCATCTCCGCTATCTACTGGGTTCTCAGAACTTACTAATTACTTCAAAAGCCTCGTTGGTTGTTGTGAGTGGCAGCAAGGGATAGTCATTATTATTTCTTTCAGAAATAACTACCGTACTTCTACTGATGAAAGCAAGTCTGCACTACGACGGCCTAAGTTTGGATTAACCCTCTGTGCTTTATCAATATGTAAAATCACTCTTCAGCTAGTGAAGTAAGAAACGGTCATGGGCCCCTCACAAGCCATGCACCCGCGGGGTCTGCGGGGTCCTTATCGCCACCACTGTTGTTTGTCGGTATGTAGACCTCCAAAACTGACAAGGAAGTCCGTTTGAAGGTGAAATTGGATGAATTATTATGTTTAATAGTGTATATATTTGAGATTAATAAATAGATTTCATATTTCGGATTCATTGTGCATGTTTATTGGACAAATTATAACATATTTTACAAGCACTCTTCAAGAAAATGGAAAGATATTACTCCCGTGGAGTCTTTCGGCAATGAAACTGTTCAAAGATAACTGACACTAATTGGGACATACTTTCAAATCATACCGAAATCAATCAAGAAGTTAGAAACACGTGGGTTGTGTCTTGGTGATTTTATGAACATTATGGAGAACGTGAAGCGCGAATTGTATGGTATCTTAGGAAACTTCGAACATGTTCTTAAAGGAAGTCCGGGCCACGACATCATGGTAGCTATATACACGTATTTGGCTGCTACTGATAATGTGGATCTACCTGCACTCGCTCCCGAATTTAAGTACTGTCCTGTCATATCTTTAGATGAGAGATCGTTCTCCGCATTGACGCTACTTTTAACGAACGCCTCGTCCAGCCACGCACTGTAAGGGGCAACGCGTATGCCTGTCACCCGGCTGCCCCGGGTTCGTTTCCCGGCTGGGTCAGGGTTTTTTATTGTAAATAATTAATATCCCTGGCCTGGGGCTGGGTATTTGTGTCGTCCTTAAATTTCCTTTCCTCACATTCAACATTCCTCCATTCGAATTACATGCAGGTTCATATCACATGGTGCATGTAGGCACGTCGACTCCCCGAACAAATAGCATTTAAAAAAGCTGAACGCCACAGAAAGCTTGCGGATGACTGTTTTAGTGTACAAAGCAAATTATGGAAGGGAAAGAAGGGTGTAGTGTAAAATGAAAGATGAATGTGTATTTAAGTGTGCTTCTTCACGTTTGTGTTCTTTCACGGTTTTCTTACAGTCTTAATAACTGATTTATCATGTGAATTAATTAGTGTTTTCTCTAGGAGACGTTTGCACATATTTTAACAGTGAACACTGATTGTACCGGCAGAACAGCCGCAGCTATAACTAATGAGATTATTTGTTTTTAATTCAGCTGTTTATTCATTATAATGATTTTATGTATTGGTATGGTTGAATCGCGGTAGTCTAGTAAAGGGCTGTTGTGTTTGCATTTCGTTATGATGATGATGATGATGATGATGATGACATCCGTTCAGTCGGATGCGACCCTCGGCGATTATATGAATTAGTGCTTTTCAAGTTCTCCTGTTCCACACTCCCCTCCTTCAGTTGTTCCATGGTGAGGGTTGTGTTTGTTTTAATGGTGTCTAACCAACGAGTCCTCTCGCGATCTGGTCTTCTTGTACCGCTACTCGTTCCTAGCATGATTGCTTTTTCCAATCCATGTGATCGTATAATGTAGCCAAAGTAAACTACTACAAGCTTCATAATCTTACCAACCAATGACATACGGGGCTTGGTGCGCTCTAAAACTGCCTTATTGGTGACTTTTGCCGTCCATGGTATTCGTAAGATTCTTCGCCAACACCAGAGCTCAAAAGCGTCGATCTTCCTTCTGTCTGCCTGTTTCAGCGTCCAGCTCTCACATCCATACATGAACAGTGGGATTATGATAGCATTGACTAATCCGTATTTGATATCCAAACTGATATCTCTGCTCTTCCAGATCGGGAACATAGTCATCAATGTGATTCGTCCAAGCGAAATTCATCTTTTGATGTCAGGACCGCAATATCCACTTTGACTGATTTTGGCTCCTAAGAAGATGAAATCCCCCAGTCTCTATCTCGCCCCCATTGTATTTCATACAAGTGTTTAATAGCATGAAAATAAATGTATACTTAAATATATATTTCACCACTTGTTGCAGCTTATATTGGTGATTTGTACAGCCTATGTGTAATTATTATATTAGACATCGCAGAGAACACAGCGGACGAATACTTTTACCTTGCAGTTTAGTACGCTACTTTCGTACATTAATTGACGATTTAGAGAAACGGAGGTACAAATAGTATATTACGATACCATTATATTCCACCTTTATGTTAATTCGCTAGATACTATCTTCCGGGCATCCTGAAGGCCTTTGAATTTCCTTCTACCAAAGTGTTTATCACACCAGAAGGTGATCGGACACTTTTGCGACTGACTGTACATCTTTGGAATTTTAGGTTATAACTAATCATTCAAACTGGGCAGTCAGTTTCATGGTGAATTACTGAAAGATCACGAAGTTCAACTACACCTGTGAGTTGATGATGTTACTGACGAACCAATTTATGAACTATTATCGTTAATTCATTTCCAATTGAAAATAATTCCTTTGCATTTTAATGTTGAAAACAATTCTTAGCAGACAAAGTATAGCACCCCATTCATTCATTCATTCATTCATTCATTCATTCATATCCAAAAGGCAAGGCTTTGTCACTGTAAGCACATTTGTCTCTCCTCTGCTGAGCGTTTCAGGTCAACATATTTTTTCAAATTCAGCCTGTCCATCACGGAATCCAGATACTTGTTCCTCGACCTTCTTCTTCCCTACTTACCCAGAAATTTTCCTTCCAACAGAGTCGTGAGGAATGTGTTATGTCGAAGTGTGTGACCAAGGAATTCAGTTTACTTCTTTTGTATAGTGTTGTTCAATTCTCTTGTTTCGTCTATTTCCTTAAGGACCCTATTATTTGACCTTTTCTCTGTCCAACTAATTTTCAGCATCCTCCTCCATATCCACATTTCCATTGCTTCCAGGCGTTTTATATCCTGTTTTGCTAAGACCCATGTTTCGCAACCATACAAGAAAACACTCCACACAAACATTTTGGCAAATTCTTTCCTAACTTGAATGTTAATGTTCCTGCTTGGCAGAAGCTGTTTCTTGTTACTGAAGGCGTGTTTGGCTAGAGCAATCCTCCTCCTCATTTGTGTGGTGCAGCTGTTGTCCTGAGTGATAATGCTTCCCAAGTAGCAAAATTGACTTACTTGTTGTACATTTTCATCACCTACCTTAATGTTTATTGGTATTTCCTCAGTTGATTTCTTGACAACTAATACTTTTGTTTTCGAGGTGTTCACTTTCAATCTTGATTCCTGTAGTGTTGATGTTAAGACTCGTATCATTTTACTTATTTCCCTCTCTGAATCTGCAATTAATGCAATGTCATCGGCAAGCCTTATACAGTGGATTTGTTGTCTTTACAAGGAAAAATGTAAAATTAAGTATTTTCCTCAATTGTGTCGAAAATGAAAGGGCTAAAGGGTCCAGAAAGGATTAAAATTGTGAATATTGGATAGCTCTATCATACTTTAAAAAATCCAAATTTCGATCATTACTTCGTCCCTAAATGCAGTTCCGGAAAAACGGCCCAAAATGGCTTCATTTTTTACTCGTTTTCTTGTTTTAAATTCAAATCCTAGCCAACTTATTTGGACCCGCAGGCGTTTTGCTTTGATTTTTTTAAATGTCCATACTGAATATAGTTATAAGGGCTAAAGTGCATTGACTCACGTTAGTACCCGTAATGGTAGAAAAAGGCAAAGTGCCAATCTAATCGACCGGATAACGATGATTAAGAAATTGATTTTAATTTTTAGGAATTAATAAAGAATATATTCTCATATTTTATTATATTTTATTTACCTAAGATTCGTAGCTCGTATCCACAGAATGTTTTCAACATTGAGTTGGTTGTCTGAAAGGCTACAACTATGCATGGTTTAACGATTTCAACATTGTGACGTATTTTACTCATTTTACACTGAATACATTTAATAAACACAGTGACGAGTCAGTAAATAATTGCAAAATACTGGAACACCACAATAATGAATACACTGTTCTCAATCATTAATTTAAACGTCAAACTCCGAGGGGAACCACTTCATATCCCACACACGTTCACGGTCACAAGTAATTCGTCCTGCAACAACAACACAGCATCTTCACGTGTAACACACGGAGGGCTCGCTCGTGCTTTGTTCACGCTAGGCACTGGACGAACCTTTCACTTATATACTTCCCGTTCACGTGGCTAGGTGTTTTCATACAACAGAAAGCCCTCCGGTGAATTGGCGACATTTTTTACCTGTCTTTGCGCGTCTGGGAACGTCTCTCCATCCGAAGTGATAAACGAAGCGAGGTATTTAAATTGTTTAGTCTTTTGTGCTGGTGAGACCATCGGTTTGCGTGCCGTATTGTAGACATTCGATCTTCTTGATATTTAGTCTCATCCCATTTTCGCATAAATGGTCCTTTTGATTCTAATCTTCTTAAGTCTCACAGCTCCGATCAGTAAGAAACATGCCATCAGTATTCAAGATCGTTGATGGGTTTGGTGATTGGTTTCTAATTGTTACTGCATCCATGTACAACATGAACAGGAATTATGAGAGTGCTGATGCTTGGTGGAGTCCAACACTGATAGGAAAAGAAGCTAAAGTTCCAGGATTCCTTCCTTTAATACTCACATTAGGTAACTACCTTGATGTTTTATTTTCCATTTGTAACATCATGTCTATTGTCTAATATTTAAAAAATGGTTTTGTTAACAGCCTTACATCCATTCTGAACACATGCCCATAGAATTTTAGTCTTTTTCTCCTTATCGACTGCAGCAATGTTTCCTTCATTTCGGTACAGTTGCTCTCTTCTTCGAAAACCATACTATATATTTATAGCATTCTTCTTCTTCTTCTTATTATTATTATTATTATTACAGGTACATTAGCTGGTAAGTTTAATATAACCAGCATGACACTGAAGCTGGTCCGGCGATCTAGGAGTGGCGTGCCTGCCTCTTACCGTGCGGCACCGGGTTTGATTGCCGACCAGGTCAGGGTTATTTACCTGGATCTGAGGGCTGGTTCGATATCCGCTTAGCCTACGTGACTAGAATTGAGAAGTTATCAGACGGTGAGATAGAGGTCCCTGTCTAGCAAGATAAGAATAACGGCCGAGAGGATTCGTCCTGCCGACCACGCCACACCTTATAATCTGCAGCCCTTCGAACTGAACAGCGGTCACTTGGTAGGCCAAGGTCGCTCGGGGTTGTTGCGCCATGGAGTTTGGTTTTGCGTATGACACTGAACCTACGCACGATCCAGTAAATGTATTTAGATACCTACATTATTAGAGAATGGAGCCGAATAAAACGTAATGATTCAAGGGACCTTGTGTTTTGTTTGTTAATACTGCCTTAAACATAGTAAATTATTTGAACTGTGAGGGGCCGGCGAATTCCATCACATTAGTCCATGTTTACTAGAAATCTCAGAGCGTCACAAGTGGTCGATATACCGGAGTAATCAGAGGATAGGGCAGTTCAGACGTACGAGGAAGGCGAGTCAATACGAGCGCCAATGTGGCCCTCCATGCTCATGAAGTAGAGAACAGAAATAAGTTCGTATAAGTTCAGATCTTTATTGTCGATGGCGTGGAGTCGTGCAACCCACCTCTACAAAAGGTGTGAGATGAAACCTAAATAAATACTAATTTTCATTTATGCTTATTTCACATCATATACGTTCATTTCTTAATCATTGGTTGTTGTCTCATTTCTTGGCGTGAACATTTCATTCTTTTATCATTTTAGTATTTCATCCTTTGTCTCCACTGACCTGTTCATAATATGATCTGAAGAGTCTAAGTGGAACCATCTGCTTCTTTTCCTTCCTCGTGGTCTACCGTCTTCAACTTTTCATTTCAAAACTATCTCTTCATTCTCTCGTAACAGTACCTGTGTGGTTAGGAGAGGTGTAAGAGGCGACTAATAGGGAGATCAGGAGGAGTGTGGGTTCCCGTAGCCGAGTCAGGCTCCTCACTCTGAACTTTCCCATCCGGTAAGTGTCGAGGCTTGTGTACAAGGGCGTTGATCTCGCTCCAACGAGGAGACATTTGGATTGAGGCAAAGAGGCGCATGACTTCAGTTCTCGTCAATACTGCCTTGGTGACGGCCATTCGTAAGATCAGTACGAATCATGTGGAGGACATACGTAGTACAGTCATTAAGTTCTGAGACTGACCGCATGATGGCGCTGTGGTGCACTATAGCGCATGGTACCATGTCAGTTAGTCTCTCGTCCCTGCAAGAGACAGTTGAGTGCATGCGCTGGAAGCAGACGTACGGTCATTGTTGTGACGGTGATTTGAATGCGCCCGTCGGACCTTGACATGTCACAGTTTAAGCAACGAGCAAACATTAATTTCTGCCAGAAATTAGGCAAAACAGCTGCCGAAACTTTCGATACAATGCAGCAGGTTTTCGGTGATGACGCATTGAATTGTAGTGTTGTGTTTAGATGGCACCGACGTTTCGTGCAAAGAAGGAACAGTTTAGAAGATGATGTGCGTACTGGTCGGCCATAAACAGTTCGAACGGAATGCAAGATCCAAGAATTTTCAAAGTTGGTGCGTGCTAACCGCTCCCAATCGGTAAACGATCTCGCAGCAGCAATAGGGGTCAGCCATGGTACCTGCCACAAAATTCGGACGGATGACCTCAACATGTCTCGTGTTACCCAGCACAGTGTGCCACGAATCCTGCTGCAAGACCAACGTTATGATCGTATGACGATTTGTGGTGACCTCATCAGTTGTGCTGACGATGATCCGACGTTTCTCAACCGGATAATAACTGGAGACAAAACATGGTGTTTCCTTTCAGCGGTGCTTCCAGCAGCTATACCAACGTTGGCAAACGTGCATAACGGCCAACGACGACTATTTTGAGGGTGGATGTGGTGCTGTGTAGGTGTACGCCGTGTAATGCGGCATCGTGTGCAACACACAGAGTCGTATGGGTGCCTATCCTCCAGGCGTCAAGTCTCAGAACTTAATGACTGTACTACGTATACCACCATCGTTTGATGCAACTTTGAGCGCATGTTGATGATGTGGTCATCATTGCTCTCACAAGAGAAGCGCTCGAAGAACTGAACGCTGCGGCAAATGAGATAGAATTGGTTGTGAACAATACCTAGAATCCCGTGATCTGCAGTGTGAAGGACTATAGGAACTAAGATGAAATTCTAAAAGATTTTAATTATACAAAGTCCACCTGTTCAATGCACCTCTGCCATTTAATAAATAGCCTGTTTAAAAACGTACATAATTGTTTAAAATACTACCTGGGACATATTTCGACCTAGCTTGGATGTCATTATCAGCTAAAATAACATTAACCGAGCTCGATAGCTGCAGTCGCTGAAGTGCGGCCAGTATCCAGTATTCGGGAGATAGTAGGTTCTAACCCCACTGTCGGCAGCCCTGAAGATGGTTTTCCGTAGTTTCCCATTTTCACACCAGGCAAATGCTGGGGCTGTACATCAATTAAGGCCACGGCCACTTCCTTCCCAGTCCTAGCCCTTTCCTGTCCCATCGTCGCCATAATACATATCTGTGTCGGTGCGACGTAAGGCCAATAACAAAAAAATAACATAAAGAAGAAAGACATATAACAAAAACAGTGATAAATAAAATCCGAGATAAACTGCAATCGACAAATGCAATGGAAATCTGTTAAACAGAGCTCGATAGTGCAGTCGCTTAAGTGCGGCCAGTATCCAGTATTCGGGAGATAGTACGTTCGAACCCCACTGTCGGCAGCCCTGAAAATGGTTTTCCGTGGTTTTCCATTTTCACACCAGGCAAATGCTGGGGCTGTACATTAATTAAGGCCACGGCCACTTCCTTCCCACTCCTAGCCCTTCCCTGTCCCGTCGTCGCCATAAGACCTATCTGTGTCGGTGCGACGTAAAGCAACTAGCAAAAAAAAAAAAAAAAAATCTGTTAAAGATGTACGTGGATTCAAACTTGGACTAATTAAGTTGTAAGTGTGGGGTGGGTAGAACCGTATTTAATACAATATTGGTTGGCTGGAGTAGGTATAGTAACTCAAATACTTGAGCTACCTGATTACGTTCCAAAAAAAGAAAGGAGTCAAAAGAGTGTTTGGTGCTAGGTTATCTGGAGAGAATGTATATTTCTAGTACGTAAGCCTGTCTTCGACAGTCGAAATTAATATCTATGAATTAATTGGAAATTCTAAATGGACTACTGTATTAATATATTCTATATTATGAAGAAAAATAGCACTTTCCAGGTTTATGCGGAATTCGAAAGGAATCAAAACGGGTATTGTAGTGTTTCCTTACAAAGCATATTGAATGGAGTTATACATTGACGTCTATGGACCTTCGTACCCTGAGAAAGCCACCGTCCAAAATGAATCACCATCAATAGCGCCGTATGCTCTCACTTCATATGAGAACTGCAGAGAGGTTTGGAATTTAATTCAGGATTTCAATTCTCGTGATTAGAAATTTTGTAACACCACTCCCTTACGCTCCCGGCAACATTCTGATGTTAGATATATCTTCAACGAGCGAACGGGATTCGAACCGGCTACCCACGGTGTCAGGCCATAAAGACGACCGTGCCCATCAGGCGGGCTGCTATACCTCGTGCTTATCGATAGAGATAAACCCAGAATGGAATTCATTTCGCTGAACAGTTCAAGTACGTATGCATTGTTCTTGTAACCCATAACTTGACACCACTTTAAGCCTCAAATATATCTGAGGAAGTCAACAGAAACCAGGATGTACGTGGTTCCACATCTTGCCGATAGATATAGCTGTGTACCTACGTCATAATGGCGAATATGCGTTGAAGACTTCGCTAAAAAACGCATATTTGTTTAAAAAAGTACAAAAGTCGCCAATGTGAGTGCTTCATTGCATTTTACTTGTAAGCACATAACAGTCTGTAACTGGTACCAGTTCTTGTTTTCTCAATTTCGCTGCGAATGACAGACAGAATTAGGGATTTTACACCAGGCGAGCGCCGCACTTTCTACTTAAAAAATGTTCCGCATGCAGTAGTGATGCATAGGATGCCTAACCACTTGTTTTCGAAGGAGCACTACTACATGCTGTATTTCGGATGTTGTGAAACAAATAGCAGTCATTTTACTGCACAACTGCACACGTTCCATAACAGGGTGCATTTGTAAATACGCCAAAGATGCAGATAAAATATTCAATAACTTATTAATTTATACAGGTGTATACATTCCAATCCATAATATATTTGTTTGTATGAAACAAAAACTACCGTAATTCTGTTAGGCGAAATACGTGTGTAGAAGGCGGACGTGTGTTTGGAAACTCCTATGCATTCCGTCAGCGAGCTTCGGCTGCATTCCGACCAGATTCTCCATAGATTATAATGATGCTTAAGTATTCGTTGCTCCTGAACACACTAGCCATTGCCGATCCGCAGACAGCAAATATAGTGCTGCTGTACCATACACCAGCCTAGTACTATGCGGTCGAAAACGAGGTTTATTAATGCAAGGGATTGCATTAGACGGGTAGCGTTGAGGAACTTGTGCGAGAGACCGTCCGGTTGTTATCTCTCCATATTACGACGTACGTAATCTGCCTGCTCGTAGTATAGTGCCTCTGTGAAAATCAGTTAGTAGACATCCCATACATCATTTGTACATGCGGGATATTCATAAGTAGAAAGTAAGGCGGTCGCGGGCCGCCTGGTATATACAGATGCTGTCCTAATGTCCACAATTCGAAGCAAGCATGTCTAGGAGGGTGAAATGTACTGTTTGCGTGATAGTCCTTTTAGCAATGTTTTCTTAAGGGCCTGAAGCGTGAGTAAAGCAGATGAGAAAACGTTGATGACTTGGGAAAATGGAGTTTTGCGGAAAATACTGTATTTTTATCATATAAAAACAGTCCAATTAGGAGCTCGGGGAACTGTATCACGAACAAGATTTAATGTCCAAGAGTTCGTTGGTTGGGGCATGCGTTCTTTATCAATGCTTCCAGGGAGGCGAAGAAGGGTTTCGAAGGTCATTCTCCTGGAAAGACATAGAGACGAAGAAAGCGATGGCTTGATAATGTGCAGGATGATCTTTGAGTGGTGATCGTGTTGACAGGAAATACAACTGGGCGACCCTCCTCCATTAAAACTGAGCAGAGGGAAGCAGGTAGAGATCCAGCAGTTCGAAAAGTGGAGATAGAGTGAAAACGAAGGGAAGAGTTGTAAAGGACGTGAGCCTCGCAAAGCTAACGCCGTCAGGATCGGAAGGGAGGTCAGATAGGAAATTTTAAACCAAGGACGTGCGCGTATGTGAGCTTGCATCCGGAAGATGGTGAGTTCGAACCTCGGAGTCGGCAGCCCTGAGGATGGTGTTGCGTGGTTTTCAATTTTCACATCAGGCAAGTAACTTAATTAAGGCCAAAGCTGCGTTCTTCCCATGTCTAGCCATTTCCTACCCCATCGTCGCCATAAGACCTCTGTGTATCGGTGTGACGTATGGCAAATTGTAAAAAGAGAAAAATGAAAGCAAAGAGATTGGCACCAGAAAAATGAAATGGCGTGTGGCTTTTAGTGCCGGGAGTGCCCGAGGACAAGTTGGGTTCGCCAGGTGCAGGTCTTTTTTTATTTGACACCCGCAGGCGACTTGCGCGTCGTGATGACATGTACACCCAGCCCCATGACAGCGGAATTAACCAATGATGGTTAAAATTCCCATCTCTGCGGAAATCCAATCAGGGATCCCTGTGACCAAAGGTTAGCACGCTAACCATTTATCCATGGAGACAATGCGAGACTCAGCTAGGGGGACTGTGGTCACTAACACACGCTCCCAAGTTGTAAGACCCTGGTCCCCCCTTTTAGGACAGTCAAGGGATTCCGCGGATGTATTCTACCAGTCCCACCCACTGAGGGTTGCAAGAAAGTAACAGTGGACGGCAGAGTTCAACCAGAACCGTGATGATGTTGATGATGTTGATGATGTTGATGATGTTGATGATGTTGATGACGGTGCTTGTTGTTTAAAGGGGCCTAACATCGAAGGTCATCGGCTCACAAGAACCGTAGCGTCAGCGAGTGAGTAAGTAATACTCAGAAGATGTGACACTCTTATCACATAAGAAACGGCTCACCTCACGTGATCTCCGAGGCAAATATGTTAACAAGGGTGAACTCTGAGGGATTGGTACAAAAATTATTTAGAAACTTAACATTGCAGGACTCGTTCAATCTCCATTCCTTTCTCACCACACCAGCCAAATTGATTACATTTCTTTTCTTGAACATCCCTGGTAATTGTCTCCAATCACAACAGTTCGACATTAATTGGGTGTTGCGCTTGTTTACTGAATAGACAAATTGTGATGTAAGCCTATTATCAGCATTTCCAGCCTGCTGCTACAAGTAATGGTGAATTAATGGGGGTAATCCACGCATATTTGTTATCACAAGAGGATATTAATAGTAAAACAGGCAATTACTACACAGTTCATGTTTGTTTAAGTTAATATAATGTATACCTGATAATATTTATTGCATTCCGATTATAGAGATACTGCGAGAGTGTTTTAATATAATTCTGCGCTTTGGGGACGATAGCAAATGATATTCATCCAGCCTGTCTATTGTAATAACTTCTCCTTAAGGTGTTTTGCGACGTATGATCTCCTTATCCCTTTCAAACACTCTAAAGAATGTTCATTCAAATGCATGTCTCCATATTATGATATATAATTTACAGTTATTATGTGGTGTGAGTTGGCAACAGAGAAAAATTTCAGGGTGTTTCCATGCGCTAGCCAAGAGTGGAAACTGTGTCTTGGTGCCCGAGTGAGACGTGTGGGTGATGTGCGGCACTGGCATCAGTCTCATGCATCCCGGCGAGGGACATAACAATTTTGTAACTTAAATTTCTTTCTTTGCTAATCTGTTTTCCCTCGGACTCAGCGAGGGATCCTACCTCTAGCGCCTCAAAAGCAATGTTCTGGGACGTGAGACGTTGGGTCGGGGATACAACTCGCCCAGGTGGCCTCACCTATTATCCTGTGCTATGCTGAACAGGGGCCTTGTCAGTGGAGGGAAGATTTTCAGGAAGAGGCAAGGAAGAGGGAAGGAAACGGCCGTGGCCTTAAGTTAGGTACCGTCCCGGCATTTGCCTGGAGGAGAAGTATGAAACCACGGAAAACCATTTCGAGTTTGACTGAGGTGAGAATCGAACCCCGTCAACTCAGTTGACCTCCCGAGGCTGAGTGGACCCCGTTCCAGCCCTCGTACCACGTGTCAAATTTCGTGGCGGAGCCGGC
This sequence comes from Anabrus simplex, assembly GCF_040414725.1. Lineage (NCBI taxonomy): Eukaryota > Metazoa > Arthropoda > Insecta > Orthoptera > Tettigoniidae > Anabrus > Anabrus simplex. The sequence continues at coordinate 20,277,456 of NC_090270.1, read as the reverse complement.
AATCGAATCCAGGCCTTTTGGGGGGGGGGGCAGCTAATCAAACTAACCACTTCACCACAGAAGCGGACAACTTAAATGTATTTTACTACGTAATTTTTAGGATAATTTGATTTATTGATTCTCGTTTTCCGCCTAACTCCGCGGTGTTGGGTTAGCGTACCTCCCTATTACCCGGATGCCCCGGGTTCGATTCCCGTTTAGGTCAAGGAGTTTTACCTGGATCTGAGTGCTGGGTCGAGGTCTACTCAGCCTACGTGATTACAATAGGCTATGGGGAGCTACCTGAAGGTGAGATAGCGGTCCCGGTCCAGACAGCCAAGAATAATGCCGAGTGGATTCGTCGTGTTGATCACACAACACGTCGTAATCTGCAGGCCTTCGGGATGAGCAGCGGTCGCTTGGTAGGTCATGGCCCTTCGGGACTGTTGCGCCATGGAGTTTGGTTTCTTCGTCTAACTTACCATGAAACCTTAGATTTGGTACTTTACATGAGCTAGCGGACATTTCAGTCATCGAATGGGACCGTTAATAGGGTCGCCATGTTCTGCCGAATTAAGATTACTCCTGCTTTTTTAATAATGTATTTGTCACAGGAATGTTTCGATGGCACGCCCCTTGAAATCTCTTATTGTTTGTTTTTCTGCGACTCGGTGTTCTAATTTTTGTTTCTTTGCTCTCATCTGATTTTTGTCTTTCCCTTACACAGAGTAGTATGGGCTTAGTCCCTGTAGTATTGGGCAATAGGAAATAAACTCTTGTCCTCATCCCCAGATGGTGGAACTCTTTTCAAGCGCATACCAAATAGAGGTCCATTTTAACTACAAACCAGCCTCTCGTCATTCTTAAATCTCCGGCAGTACCGCGAATCGAACCCGGGACACTGACGATGGCAGTTAATTGTGCTAACTGTTACAGTACGAGGGTGGTCTGGGCTATATTGCTCCTGTAGTGTGATTCCCCATCATATATAATTTGTGGAATTTGCTAGGTCTTCTCCGAGATTCCCTCGCCTTCTCTCTCTATAGCAACCACTGTTCTAAAGTATACTTCTCTGGATGTTTCGAGATATTGGGTAGATATGCTCACATAGGATTATTTGTTCTGTAAATATTGTTGATAATAATAATAATAATAATAATAATAATAATAATAATAATAATAATAATAATAATAATTGTACCGGCTGGTACACCTCTACGCAGCACATTTAAATTTTCCGCCTTAAAGTACTCCTCTACAGGAGAAACTCTGAACTTTAACAACTGTATCAACTCATAAGTTTTCTCAGAAGATGTCACTACCGTAAATTTTGTGATTACGAAGTTGTCAGTACTGTGTGGAGGTCAACTTGTTTTGTTTTCTATTGACCAAGAAGTGTGGACATTCTCTGATAGATGTGTCTACAAAAAACTATGACCATGCACCCTGGTGCGAAGTGGAAGAAATTTATTTGAAGAAATTTGGAATTCATAAGTTTGTTCTTTACTAAAGTTCGTTATTTCATTTGTGGGTTGGCAATATAAATCTTTTCTTTCCGCCAGTTTTGAACGTAGCCAATCCAGAATTTTTGTAATTAATTTCTGACTAATCGTGTCTTTCTTCTTCGATTTGGATGTGTAACTGTAAGCTACCCAATAAACGACTGTGAGTGTGTCTTAATTATTCTTGAAAGGTCTCGAATCTTCCCCGAGAGTATAAACACTGCTGATTTTCCAGACTCTCGGCCACTCGAACAACATCTAGCCTAGTGTATGGAAGTGTAGCAGGGGGCGGGTAGCGCCTCTTCCTTCGGGCAGCAGCTCTTCACAAAGGTAATGGCCGTTTAACATCTTTATTTTCTTGCTAGCTCAGCAGTTTAACCCTCGGGGAAGGTCCGGAACCTTCATTATGTAACCTATCTTCAAACATGTAAATTCACTTTTGTAAAACTTCATATATATTTAACTGTAAATCGGAGATAGAGAGTGCTTTACCCTCTCGAGCTCTCCTTCATGTTTCCTTGAGGTGACTACGTTTTGGTAACTTTTCTTCCTTAATGTATTAAATTTTCTTATACGAGTCACCTCCATAGTTCGGGAATAGCCCCTGGTTCATCGGCCTAGTGCCTCTTAGGTTTTAAAGATTTCATGTGGGAGTGCAAGTACTCGCCTCCATTCTACTTGGTGTTGCGGGCCATTAACTTAACCTATTATTTTTCTACTAAGGCCCATTAGGTTGGGTACAAGATACCCCTGTTTCTTTGTAAGTGTGCCTTGAGGGCAGTTAATAATAAGGTCCGTTGTGGCCTTTCATAGGCTTGAAAAATTGAGAGCGGGTCAGCTCTTTCTTGTATTTGGATATGTGCCTCTAGGAGGCCTGACAGTGCTAGGTGGGAGCAAGTGCTCCATGTAATGAGGGGATTTCTGCCCTTTGGTAATATGTGGTTGTGAGCCGAGTGCTCAGATATTGTAAAAATTAGGGCTGGCCCAGATTGTTAAAATATCTCTAAATCTTGGCTTTCCTGGTATTGTGCCTGATTTGACTTGTTGTTACTTGTTAAAATCTGAAATTTTATGTGAAAATTGTTTTGCTATTTTACAAAATATAACCTTTAATGCAATTTTAATCAATATCTCAGCTTTGTAGTTAGACCCATTCCAGCCCGCACCTTCTTTCACCTCTGCATTCCACGGGTAACCCCGTAACAATAATAATAATTGCTTTGTACACACTTAGCCACTTGACAAATTTCACTGTTATTCGCTATGAGTGAATTTCCTTCTTTCCTTGTATTATACTCATTTTCGTGGATTTAGTGTGCTTTATACTGTTCGAGTAGCAAATGGTTTCGTAGGAAATATAAAACCAAACATTTTTTAAAGTGTATGTCACATATTCTGCAGTTTTTATTTAAATATATGGCATCATTTCTATAAACAAACCCTCCCTTTTGCCAGTATACAGTCACTTTCTTTCCAATTGAAAAGTGTAGAATTACAATTTTATAATTAGGCCTATAGCTAATTTCAATTGTGCAGAATGTTTGATCCTGAATATACTGTACTATTGTTGATAATCTATATAATAAAATAAGAGTTGTGTCTGTATATTCCTCAGAATTTGAAAAGAATGATATTTCTGTATCGGTCATGTCCACAGTAACAAGGATATGCACTTTTTAATTTTCCGTAATTTCTGTCTGTCTGTCTGTCTGTCTGTCTGTCTGTCTGTCTGTCTGTCTGTCTGTCTGTCTGTCTGTCTGTCTGTCTGTCTGTCTGTCTGTCTGTCTGTCTGTCTGTCTGTCTGTATGTATGTATGTACACGCATCACGAGAAAAGGGCTGAAGAGAATTTAATGAAAATCGTTATGTAAAGTCGGTTGATGAACCACTACAATCTAGGCTATAAATTATTTTATTCACGCTGAGTTATTGTCATGTAGTCGCTATTGTTAACAGACTTCACCTACATCTCTGCGACTGCCAATGTATGATCGGCATGGCCACAGGAAATCTTCTCCTTCTCCCATACGGAAGTCGTCAACCTTGGAATAAACAAACTAACGCAGAAGTTGTTCCAGGAGAACTAGAAACCTGAGCGATGTCAGTTGTCAAGTGTTGAAAGAGAAGTTACACTATGTGGAGATCTGAAAGGAGACAATATTCTGAAAGAAGTGCTACTAAATTCCGATTCTTTCAGTGACGAAGAGGAAGGTAGTTAATGATATCACGTCTGAATCTTTTAAATGTGGGAATTTTATATTAGGTTTGTTGAAACTCAGTCAAGTGCTTAAGGTGACACGTTTTAAACCTTATTGGGAGGTGATACACCAATAAGGGTCAAAAATATAATTCTTTACTTCTTTTAGGAATGTTAGTTATTTGAAACATTTTGAATAAGATTTCAGTATCCATATTGATGAAAGTCGTTTCTAACGACCCATGTCGCATTTAAATATCAAGTTGACATCTAAGGTTTTGCCCGTCTCTTTGGCTAGGTGTGCATTTTATACTGATGAGTTGCATACGACTGTTTATCCTCGACGATAATTATAACTCTATTTTTAAATATTCATAAATTTCTGTCGAAATGACGCATGACAGTTCAGGTTACTGAGCAGAGCGCAGAGCGCATGCGCTGGGTTATTGACTTTCCGTGAGTGGATCAGAGACCTTGACAATGTCATATGTTTTCAAAGCTTTGATATCATAACCTAGCTTTATTTCATGTACACATTGTTTATAGTACAGTTGGTGAAGTGAATTTGCGGGAATATGCCGTGTGCTTGTGCATTGATGTTAATGTGTCTCCGATATGTTTGATTTTGGAAACAAGTGCGAAGCTAGTGCGTTGAGTGCAGGTGCGCTGCTATCCGTACCTAATGGGTTAAACAGTTTTATCATAATGAAAATATGAACTCTGATTGGTTGAGAACATGTATCATAATTAAAATCTGAACTCTGATTGGTAGAGAACCTGTATCATAATGAAAATCCGAATTCTGATTGGTGGAGAACCTGTATCATAATGAAAATTCAACTGTAACGAGCCTGATTAAGATTCATTTTTCTGAAATATAATATTTATACTCCGGCATCGTCGATCTTAAATAAGTTTGTAGGAGGTCATTTATTTCGCCAAATGTTGATATATCTATCCGTTTTAGGTCAACTCAAGATCGTAACAGTAGTTCTTAGCTTTCGTGTCTGTTTCCCTGCCTGTTTGTTCCACCATCACGCGTAAACGGCTGGATAGATCTCGAACAAACTTCATATTTAGAGTCTACTCATCTAGTCATCTAGGAACAGGTTTAGATATGTATATAATTTAAAACTCACTGAGTAGACTGGTTTTTTCGAAGACCAGTAGAGCTTTTTCAATTTTCTCATACACTGTTAACTATAACTCGACGAAACTTCATATATAGAGTCTACTCATCCAAAAACCACTGAACAGACTGAGGATTTATAGGAAGACCAGACGAGGTTTTTCAATTTTATTTTAAACTATTGATTATATCTCGACCAAATTTCACATTTAGAGTTTACTCATCCAGGATCAGGTTAAGGTACTCATATCACTTAAAATTCACTGATCAACCATACTACGAATTTGTATTCTACTCACTCAGGATTGTGTTATCAGGTGCCATGGTAATCACATGGAGTTGATATTATGGGAAGATTGTTCTCAAATATTTTCGTTAACACTAGGTGTATCAAAAGACTATGCAACAAACTTTTAAAGATATATTATTTCCGTCCCTTCGTACATTGTACGCATTTATCGTACGATGGATAATAACACAGATGACTGCAAAAAAGTGGATTTTTAGTCCAAGTCCAGAGGGACATGTCATGCATGTCACTTCAAGGTGGGTAACGGGAAAAACTAAAGAGCCAGAGAGTTATTAAGTGAGGCATCATCAATGCCAGAGAGCCATGCAATATGCAGCCTGAGAACCAAGGAGAACAGTACCGTACAATAAAACCGTAAATCGTCCTCCACTTTGTTCAGCTTCATCATACTTTACGTTACTGCCACGTGCTTTCGTAGGAAAATATAATTTTGACCTGTCGCATTGAACGCGTGAATAGAGCCCGGTTACTTCGCATAAATTCCTGAAGGAAACATGCAATCCACTGCAAATTCTCGTGAAAAGAACGGGTACAATTGCTAGTAAAAAATAAACTCCTTAATTTCAAACTCTGCGTTCTAACAGTGCGGTCTGCTGGCATAAACTTATCTTGTTCGTTTGGCGTTGTTTGCCGAAGCGCATGTTTGTTCACGTTTGTCTTGATAGTGAATCAAACATTTATTCAGAATGCCTCGGTCTAATCGAATCTTTAAGACACTTTTGAAAGAAGAATACGTGCGTGTGGTATTCGGTAGCCCGGTGATGAGAATGTAAATAATATTGATAATTATGTACCGGGGATTAATTGGTTAGATTATGCAATTTTATCACCGTGTATCAGTTTGGAATACATTCCCGTTGTAAATCCTAGTATTTCAAAGAAGAAGCTTTATGCGCCTAGTAATGAAACTAAAGGCAATCTTTTAAGGAGTGGTAACTCCATAATAAGCTTACAAATACTTTCAGCTGCTCTGGATAAATTTGCAGAAATTAATGCAGATGATCTAGAACATGGGGCAGGAATGCACTGAGAAATCCTACATCTTTGTTTCCATTTATCTCAAAATATCTATTTCTTAGCTTTATGTTCTTTTTCCTCCAGAACCACAAGCATTAGGAACATGAAACTTGCAGCATATCTTCTTCTCGGACAAAGACAAAGACACCTCCGTACAGGCCATGAAGGCCCTTGGAGGAGTGGAAGGTAAAGGCTTCCACCATTGTTAACTGCGGCACGTGATGGGCTAGAGTGGTTAGGTCTTCGCCCGGCCGCCTTTGCCCCCCCCGGGAATTAACCTGGTACTAATTTTTGGTGTAGGCTGGGTGAACCTCAGGGCCATATGCACCTCCGGAAGTGGAAATCTCGTTTCTTAAATTTTACGACTTCCTGACGGGGATTCAAACCCACGTCCTTCCGGGCGAACGGAGCACGCCTTTACTGCCTCAGCCAGGCAGCCCCTATCTTCTTCTCGGGGTAGGAAATATACTGACGAGTTTTAATACTTCTGTCTTACATACTGAAAAAAATATGATAATGCAAAATATTTTTATCTTGTTTTGATGGAGATCTAAAAAATATTAAAATATTTAGGAGTGGATGAATATTTGTATAAGTTTGTCGACGTTTGCATAAAGGTTAATTCTTTCAGTGTGCCAACGTTTGATTTCTATGCAATAGCTTTCGAGAATTGGGAACATGAATGTGGCATTTTTAACATTGTAAAGAAAGGGTGTACCTCCTCCCCTTATATGAAATTCAATATTTTGTCTATCATGTAAAACTAAACAAACCCAAACAAACGAAAATCAATAACTTTTTTTAAGTACGCAGTGGAATTATGGTATTGCTACATGTGCTAAACTGTGTGTTAATGCTGTTCTTTTACTAGTGTTTGTACAATATATTTTCTTGTGAAAACTTGCATCTACCTAGGTATAGTATAGGACGACATGGCAGCTGTTAAGGTACGGTAGAATGCAACATGTCCACCTCTTTGGTGTAGGGGTTAGTGTGATTAGCTACCAGCCCCGGAGATCCGGGGTCGATTCTCGGCTCTGCCACGAAATTTGAAAAATGGTACGAGGGCTGGAACGGAATCCACTTAGCCTTGGGAAGTCAACTGAGTAGGGGTGGGTTCGATTCCCACCTCAGCCATCCCCGAAGTGGTTTTCCGTTGTTTCCCACTTCTCCAGGCAAATGCCGGAATGGTACCTAACTTAATCCCATGACCGCTTCCTTCCCTCTTGTTTGTCTATCTCTTCCTATCTTCCCATTCCCCCACTAAGCCCTTGTTCATCATAGCAGGTGAGGCCGTCTGGGAGAGGTACTCGTCCTCTTTTCAGTTGTATCCCCGACCCAAAGTCTCACGCTCCAGGACACTGCACTTGAGGCGGTAGAGGTGAGATCTCTCGCTGAGTCCGAAGGGAAAACCAACCCTGGAGGGTAAACGGATTAAGAAGGAAGAATAGAAAATACTGTAATAATTATTTACCGAGCTCGACAGCTGCAGTCGCTTAAGTGCGGCCAGTATCCAGTATTCGGGAGATAGTAGGTTCGAACCCCACTGTCGGCAGCCCTGAAAATGGTTTTCCGTGGTTTCCCATTTTCACACCAGGCAAATGCTGGGGCTGTACCTTCATTAAGGCCACGGCCGCTTCCTTCCCACTCCTAGCCCTTCTCTGTCCCATCGTCGCCATAAGACCTATCTGTGTCGGTGCAACGTAAAGCAACTAGCTAAAAAAAAATTATTATCACAATGAAATTAAATATTATTTATTTATGGAGTATATATATGTACTTATACTATACTTTCCTTAATTCTTGGTTAATTCCAATTTTGGATAAGTCGATTTTTCTCTTGATTCACCTTGGAGACCACTGAATTTACAAATAGAGCATTCAAAATCTATTAAAAAGTCTTCGCTTGAATGAACATACTTCAGCTTCTAATATTTTCAAATTAGAGCTCTCAATTCTTTGTTACAATTTGGTTCATATCGCACCAACACAGGTAGATCAAATGGCGACGATGGGAGAGGAAAGTGCTAGGAAGGGGAACGAAGTGGGCGTGGCGTTAATTAAGGTAAACTTGCCTCGTGTGAAAATGGGAAACCACGGAAGACCATCTTCAGGGCTGTCGACAGTGGGGTTCGAACCCACTGCCTCCCGGATGCAAGCTCAAAGTTGCGCGCCCCTAACCGCGCGGCCACCTACCCCGGTAGAGCTCTTAAGGAATAAAATCAGTCTTTGCTCGAAGCTAAGTATGGCGGCAGTTTACTTTATTTCAATATGCGTCATGCGCACTAGAATTTGGCGCAGGGCATGGAGCGAATGTTTATTTCTGTATGCATCCTCTCAGTGAGGAAGAGAAAGAATAGGGCCGCACACGCACTCACAGACGTAGACTAGTGTTTGGCCGACTGAAGACATAATTTTTACTGAAAGAGCGGTATTAAATTTAAGTAGAGATTAATTTACTGGCATGCTGAGCACACATCGCTTATAGCTGGCCTGAATAACGTAGGAGAGTCTATTAGAGGAGCGCCAGCTTCCAGCCAGAGCGCCTTAATGGAGGTTTCTACTCTTCCTTTAGAGAAAAGTTCAAGACTGATAAACAACTTTAAGAGAGCGGAGAGGCAGCTGTTCGTGCCCCGGGAACAAAACACCAGGCGTTGGAAGAGACCTGAATAACCGAGCGAATGAATAGAATATTCTGTTCTCTCCAAATCACGGAGGACCGGCGTCTCGGCAGGCGGTATTCAGTTATAGTTAACAATACATGCCCTACGTTGGGGACAGCACAAACACCCAGCCCCCGAGCCACTGGAATTAACCAATGAATGTTAAAATTCCCGAGCCGGCCGGCAATCGAACCCGGGACTCTCTGAACGGAAGGCCAGTATGCTGACCATTCATCCAAGGAGTCGGACATTAAATGAAATGAAGTGGCGTATGGTTTTTAGTGCCGGAATGTGTCCGAGGATTTCGGCTCGCCAGGTGCAGGTCTTTTGATTTGACGCTCGTAGGCGACCTGCGCGTTGTGATGAGGATGAAGTCATGATGAAGACGATACATACATCCAGTCCCTGTGCCAGGGGAATAAAGCAATTATGGTTAAAATTCCCTACCGGGAATCGAACTCGGGGCTCCTGTGACCAAAGGCCAACATTTAGTCATGGAGCCGGGTATCCTATTAATTACAATGGCTCGAAAAAAAGCCGCGGCAACGCATGCATATTTGCTGTTTTTTAGGTCGTCAGTACATAGACTGGTTTGATGCAGCTCTCCAAACCACCCTATCTTGTACTAACATTTTCGCTTCTACGTAACTACTAAATATCCCACTTCCTCCTTAAAATGTTTATTATATTCATTCCTTGGTCTGTCTACCCCTGCCGTTTTTAACATCTACACTTCCCTCAGAAACTGACTTAACAAGTCCTCGGCGTCTTGAAATGTTTCCTATCATTCTATACCTTTTTGTGGTCGAATTTCGCCAAATCTTCCTTTGCCCACCAATTCGAGTAACTGTGTCTTCAATCGTGTTTCGATCTACCCATTTCACCTTCAGCATTCTTCTATAACACCACGTTTCAAAACCTTCCATTCTCATTCTATCTCAGCTACTCGTCCATACAATGCTATTCTCCAGACGAAAGTCATCAGATACGTCTTTCTAAATTCTATATCAATGTTTGAAGTGAGCAAATTTCTATTCTTAAGAAAGGCCTTCATTGCTTGCGCTAGTTTGCATTTGATATTCTCCTTACTTCTGCCATATTTAATTATTCCACTACCCAAGTAACAATATTCCTCTTCTACCTTTAAGACTTCATGCTCTGATCTCATATTTCCTGCATCACCTGACTTCATTCGACTGCACTTTACTACTTCTGTTTTGAATGTATTTATTTTCATCTTGTACTCCTCCAAGACTGTGTCCATACCAGTCAACACTTTGACAAGATAATCTGCAGACTCAGATAAAATAATAATAACACCGACAAATTTTAGAGATTTGATTTCATTTCCGTGGATTCGTCTTTGATTTGCTTAGAAAGGTGAGGGGACAAACTCCAGCCTTATCTCACTCTTTTCTGGACTGCTGCTTCTGTTTCATATACTTCGATATTTATCACTGCAGACTGATTGTTGTACATAATGTATCAACTATCTCACGAAACTATTTATTGCAGACAGAGTTTGGAAGTACTTGAATGAAAGACCCCAGCAACCACATTAGGTCGGAGTTTGCTGTGCAGTATAGTAGGTCCATTATTATTCTCGTATGCGATGCCCACAGATATAATCCTGCAATTTGTCGAGCAACTAGACTAAATTAAGCTCACACAGGGTTATTTTTAGCTTTAATCAACAGTTTTTTTGTGGACAGAATCTTCTCGAAGAATTTGTGGCCGCCAAAATCACCGGACATATCGACACCAAATTTCCTGTGGGGTAGCTCGAAAATAAAGCGTGTAAAAAGCGATCATGAACAATTCAGGATTTGAAGGCCAACATCTTGACTGCAGTAAATGGAACAACCAAGGAAATATTGCAGCGAACTGCCAGAAGCAGGCCACGACTGTGTCTACAGGAAGATGAAGGTCACTTGCAACATCTGCTGTGACAGTAAGTGAATCTCCCAAAATTTCTTCATTATATGTGCAAACAAACCCAAAGTCGGAGATGGAAATTTTACAGAAGAGTCTGTGGTGTGAAAATTGCATTTCTATGTTCTGACTTTTTGTGCTATCTAAGGTCTATCTATGGTTACACTGTAGTTCGAGTCTTCGCTATTCGATGTAATGAAAACGTCGTACAACTTATAAGTGTGAAAGCTGTAATTGTAATTTTCTCAAAATCCAGTTTTCTTAATAGCAACACTCAACTATTAATATCTTCTGAAGTAATGTACCTGGAAGCATGAACACTTTTTAAATGCTCATTCTAGAACCACACAATCTAAAAAATGCGACTTTCCGCGCTACGGGGCAAAAAATGTTAAGGTAGTTGCATCTTCCTGCTGCTAGCAGACAGAAATGGGGCGGTTTTGAAAACCAACTGGTTTATATACTCACTGGTTTCTCTCATTGGTTGGCTGGCAGGCGCGCCCACCTTATCTGCCTCCCGTTGACTCAACACTTCCCGTCACACAGCGCAATGCCCGCACTTCGCAGTTCAGGTCCGTGCTTAGTACGTGTATTAAGTGTTGATCTGTCGCTCCAACTGTTCTCGAATTGTGAAGTGTCATTTCGTAATATAATTCTCATAATCGCTTGACATGTGTACACGGTATAGGGAAAGGGGATTTATGTATGATAATTATGTAAAAATAGTCCTGCGGGGAAGTCGGTAGGCGATTTGTAACATATAGAGGAAACGTGCCGAAACTCATAAACAAATTGAGAGGAACTGGTTCTTTAGCCGATTAGAAGGGAAGTGTTAAAAATTGTGTACTTAACGTGGAAAAAATAAATGAAATCGCAGAAAGACATACGCCTACAAAATCCCTAAGACGACTTAGACAAGACGCCGAGGTTTCGAAGAGCTCAGCATTGCGGGTTACGGAAATTTTGAAAATGAAACCATGCTTGTGAATTGGTGTTTCTTAAGACGATGCCAGAAATGTGCGGATGCAGAAGAACATTTCCAGCATCTCCTGTCATAAGATACGAGCTTATTTTCTTAATTCTTAATTACTAATTTTTCCTAATTCTTATTTTATTAATTTTAATTATTATCTCATGTCATGCACTGATAAAGTGAGCGAAGTACCGTTTTTGTCGCTATGCCGCAGAGCGGGAAGTAATGAGTGAACGGGCGGCATATAAGCTGGGCGCGCCTACTGGACCACCGATTAGAGAACCTCACTCTACATCACCCTGCACAATGGATGTAAGTAATAAAATGGAGTCTTCATTATCCGAGAATATTGTTAAGAAAATAGTGTGACAGTAGTGTTCTTCACAATTCTGATTTAACCTTGTCAAGGAACGAGCCAATGCTTGTGAAGCTAAATTGAAATCGTCGCTGACAAGAAAATAAATTGTGTGCTACAGGATGGAAACTGAGGACATTCTCGAATACAAGCACCGGAGTAATAGCGCTCAACGTATGTGGTAAAGAAGTTAGACCCAAAGCTGTGGTCTAACTGCTCCTGGAATTGCTTTGATGTAAATGGTTTAAGCTCTAACATTACAGACGAGTCATAACCTAATTGTCCCTGCATTTCTCGGTTCACAGATTTCGTGCCTGTCCACTAGCGTGAGGGGTAACTGAACATTTGAAGTATTTCAATACATTTTTTACACATCACGATCTGTTTCTCTGACTCGACGGTGTGAAGAAGGAACTGGCTGCCCTATTTCCCTTGAAATACATATTTTCAGCGTCCGGATTTTGATGATGTCTATTTATTTTCATACAATTTGCTCTACGTCACACCGACACAAATAGGTGTTATGGGGACGTAGGGATGGGAAAGGAATAGGAGTGGCAAGGAAGAGAATACACCCCTAGGATTTGCTTGGTGTGAAAACGGGGAAACCACGGAAAGCCACATTCAGGGCTGCCGTCGGTCCCGAATGCAGCCTCATAGCTCCGTGCTCCTAATCACACGGCAAACTCGACCTTCAGGCAAGCAACATCCTCGGGATATGAGCTACGAATTGTAGGTAAATGAAATATAATAAAGTATGAGAGTACATTCTTTATTTGTTCCTAAAAATTACAATCCATTTCTTAATCATCGTTATTCAGTCCATCAGATTAGCAGTTTGCCATTTTTTTACCACTACGAGCGCTAATGTGACTCAAAGCAGATATTCACTTAAGCCCTTATAACTACGTACGGTGTTGACATTTTTTAAAAGTCAAAGAACTCCTGAGGGTATTTTACAAAGAAACACATTACAGAAAGAATTACGCACATAACATAATTTGATTAGGATTTGAATCAAAAAGAAAACGCGTACAGAAACACGCGACTTTAGGCATTTTTCCGGAACTGCATTTAGGCCGAAAGTGATTTCCGAAATTCGTTTTTCTTTATCCCTTGAACCTTAGGCACAACTGAGGAAATACTTTGTCTGTTAACAAATGTTTTCAAGATTAAGAGCTAAGTAAACAATTAGTTGAGAATCTATCACCTGGGCGACAGTCCCAAATACAGATCATTGTAAATTGATTGATTGATTGATTGATTGATTGATTGATTGATTGATTGATTGATTGATTGATTGATTGATTGATTGATTGATTGATTGATTGATTGATTGATTGATTGATTGATTGATTGATTGATTGATTGATTGATTGATTGATTGATTGATTGATTGATTGATTGATTGATTGATTGATTGATTGATTGATTGATTGATTGATTGATTGATTATATTTGTGGCATATATTGGGTACATCCTGCGCACGAACATACCGGCTGACGGTCAGAGTCGGGAAGTAATTGAGGAAACGTAATCCGATTCTTGTGATTGTTACAAACTTAGTGGATTTTACCTGTAATTTACTTATTGAAATAAAATTGTGATCGGTACATTCTAGTAATTGATATTCGTCGCACGGAGACCAGAAATGAGAAAAATTAAATGTTCTAGTACAGCAGAACCAGTAGCGTCAACATTTGTGGATGAAGTGCATTCTTACCTCTCCAGTTCTTCCAAAGACATCAATGAAATACCAACGATGTTCTTAAAATCAAACACAGGCATTCCTTCACGTGCTCCTGTAGGCCCTCTTTTCAGTAAAAGAAAAGATGTACTTCACTCACAAAGAGTTCGAAGTTTAGATGTGACAATTTTAAGAAGCAATTATTTTATTTATCTTTCCTTCTTATACCGCTTACCAAGGTTGGCTTTACCCTCGGAATCAGCTCTACCGCCTCAAGGGCAGTGTCCTGAAGCGTGAGACTTTGGGTCGGGAATACAACTGGCTAGGAGGATCAGTACCTTGCCTAGGCGGCCTCACCTGCTATGCTGAACAGTGGCCTTGTTGGGGGATGGAAAGATCGGAAGGGATAGACAAGGAGGAGTGAAGAAAGCGGCCCTGGCCTTACGTTAGGTACCATCCCGCAATTTTCCTCGAGAAGAAGTGGGAAACCACAGAAAATCACTTCGAGGATGTCTGAGAAGGGAATCGATTTCACCTCTACTCAATTGACCTCCCAAGGCTGAGTGGACCGCGTTCCACCCCTCGTACAACTTTTCAAATTTCGTAGCAGAGCCGGGAATCCTACCGGGCCTCCAGGGGTGGCAGCTACTCACCCTAACCAGTACTCCACAAAGGCTGACAATTTATTTATTTATTTATTTATTTATTTATTTATTTATTTATCTATAAAATAAAAAATATTTGGGACGCCACAAGTCATTAACTAAAATAAAAATGATGGGAAGTGATCACTTAGAAAGTACCAGGCTATCGTGTTTAGTGTCACCTAGTCATGATAGCCACATGATGTGTACGCTAAAACAAATCCCACACAAACTTTGTTATTTAATTTAATGGCGTGTGATTTCCGGACAGCTCTGGTAAACGTCTTTCGATTTGAGTCCTCATAGGTGACCTGCACCTCTGTGAGGATGAGAACCTACCTATGATGAATTCTAATGATGAGAACTGCACACACACCCAGCCCCCGAGCCATCGGAATTAACCAATGAAGGTTAAAATCCCCAACCCGGCCGAAAATCGCACGCCGGGCCCCTTGGACCAAACGCCAGCTCGCTAACCATTTAGCCATGGAGCTGGACACTGTGGTATTGTTACAGCCCCATGAACAAAATAAAATGCTTATCTCTGCGGAAAGCTAATGATCAAGAATATGAAATTCTATATTATATCAAGGAAAACTGCAGTTCTATGTCAACGGAACTTAACTTGTACCCGCAGCATCTTTGGCAACCAAGGCCTACGGTAACGACTGATGTGACGACACTTCCGTCAAAAGTTTGGTCCCGTTACGTTACAGACCTCCAGTCATAAGACATATTCATGTTTGAAGGAAAAGTTAGTGATTCCCTTAAGACTAGAGTTCTGCGAAGTAATTGTGATTTTACATATTACTAAATGAAAATGTATTTTGTAGGTAATTATACTTGAGTAAAATATTTCTCAGGTAACTGGAATTCAACCATATCACTTTTTCTTGTATTCTTGCCACCACTGCACCGAGTTGAGGTGGAATGTGAAAAATAGGAAAATTACAGAAAATTCCAGAGTAGTTTTGGAACATCTGTAACTCGTAAACTATCAAGCAGGGGACGTATGTTTGTTAAGATGTTTCATGTGTACAATCCGCAATCTAATTACTTCCTACATTCGTGAGAAGGTCTTTTTTTTTAATTCTTCACTAATTAATGTCTTGACTGAAAGACGAGCAGGATATACTAACTGTACTCCACCATTTAGGCGAGTGCGTTTTTCTCACTATTCACGCATAGTAGGGGATGGTAAGGAGTGATGGGCAAGGGAGAACAGGGCATAACCGTAAGAGAACGGGTGGGACAGGCCCACTCGAAATATATAAAAGAAGGGAGAAATGTAAAAAGCGGGATAAGGGGAGAGCGGCTCCAGCTTTACGTGGCCGGCCGCAAAGGAATTGTGAGAAAAACGCACTGTCATCTGGTAAAGTTGTTGGGGTCTTCCTTAGGGCGTCACGGATAGGGCCGGTCGTGTCATCATCGGGAGGGCGGCTTCTTCTCACCAGGGGTGATGGCACGGCCGTCCAGTTGATTGTCCTTAATATTAGTTCTTGTTTTTATTTTATTATCCTTATTGTTCATTTAATTTCTTTTTTAATATTAAGTGTAGACGAGGGTCTTGACTTGTAGGGACTGAGGATGACTGCTGTGGTGACCCTCGCTTAGGAGTGTCACGTTTCCGGGGTATCCAATGAACCTCATGGCATGCCCAGGAATTTTGTATTTCTGCTTTTCTTATTTTGTTGTCAGCTGTCCTTGTGAACATGTATTGGGGCTAATTCGCCTGTTATGTTCAATGAATACAAATGTACAAATGTACTCCACCAGGAAGGGACAGGGGTAATTTATAAAAGCACTTATGTTCCGAGTGGTTTAATTACAGCGGTACAGTTTACCAAATGAAATTCGTACTTTAATTATGACATTATGTGCCGTCATACAGAAATTGTCAAGAACCATAGCTAACGAGATATAGTCACGAGTTGAGGTGAAATGTACGACATCAAATTTCATGTTACGAAAAAGAGTTCACACTATAACTAGGTCTCGGAAGTTGAAGACCTATAAATTTAGGAAAAAAACCTGTAAAAGGACCTACAAATATTTAAAAAAACAGGGACTTAATCTTAGAAAAGGACGTAAAAATACGATCGATATTCATTCAAAATTTTATTTTTAATTACATATTTAATGAAGGAATATGATGTTTTAAAGTTCAAACATAGTGCAGAAATACGTATTCAGCCAGACATTGTAGATTAACATATAAAAATGAATTCTGTGTTTGTTATAAGAACTTACTTGCAGAAATTAAGATAAAACCCGTTTTCCAACTAAAATGAATTCAGCGAACACACAATGGACATCCTGGAGGAAAAAATTGAAATTAGTATAAATGAATCATATTTGGGTTACGGAAATTGGAATTCGAAAACATTACTTCAGTTGACTTTGCGTTATATCACAATAATCTTCATTTATTTTCACATAATTAACTCAACTTTATATGATAATAAACATAGTTCTGTCAAATATATAAAATATTTCTTCAGACAGTGTTGAAGTTACTCAGAGTGAAAATAGCACCTGTAATATCGTACGGCATGTCCAGTATCTGGCAGCATATGTCAGTAAAATACTTACAGGAAGTGGAGAATATAAAAGTAACACTTTTTAAAGAGAGCTCTGTGTTTGTCGAAATTTACCCCATCGACAGTGGTGTATGACCTAACTAGGTAAATGATGATTTTGGAGTTACTACGGGACAAATTCTCCAAAGTTTATTTCGCGAACATCGGAGAAACAATTCGGATATCTGGGTGGAGTTCTACAGTACGGAAGCGATGATGAACGATAAATGGAAGGAAGCCAACTGCGAGTTATGGAACGAAACAACAAGATTAGCTGTACATGATTTTCACTTTAAAATATGATCGAAGGCGAAGCATCCCTCGCCAAACAAAAGATGCATGTGTGCTTTGTGCGGGAAGCCGTACTAAAGTGTGCAGGAAGGAATACTCTTCTACTTATGTTCTGCATTGAATGATTTTGTGTACTCTTTGTATATGGAAATTCGCTGCAATAAGTATATTATTATTAATAATCATCTCCAGATTCTTAGCTGTAAAGGATCATCGGTATTCAGACAGCACGTGATACTTCGAGGAAATTCTCTTCATATCAACGGATGTTAAGAATGAGCTCTTCCTCTTCAAAAACCATCACATCAAAATATTTCAATATTTCACTTATCTTGCACATAACTTGATACCCCTGTTTTTTTCAAGAATTTGTTTCTTTTTTATTTTATTTCATTTTCATTTCATTTTCTCTCTTCCTACAGAAAAGATTAAGAGGCAATAGTGATTCGAATTGAGAATGGGCAGTACAAATCTTGTCGAAAGAAGCTGCAAAAAGAGCCGTTAAGACAAAAATAAGACCTATAAGCCAAAACCGCCGAGAAAGGTAAAAAAGAACAACTAAAACCCACCATTATCTGACCTGCGATGATCCAGACTGAACATATATTAGGTTGGGCCCCGTCTTTGAACGCTCGAGAACTAAAGGACTTTTCCTCAACATCCGAGCCCTCACTAGCAAAGTAGCCACTATCCGCAAACAACAAATACGTGACCTGAGAATAGTGACGGTAGAATAACACCCACGGTATCCCCTGCCTTACATAAGAGGCGCTAAAAGGGGCCTCAGGGGTTCATAACTTGGGAGCGTGGATTGGCAATCACGGGGTCCCTAGCTGAGTCTTAGAATTGCTCCCAATTACTTGTGCCAGGCTTCTCACTGTCATCTAACCTATCCGACCTCCCTTGGTCAACTCTTGTCCTTTTCTGACCCCGACGCGACGGTAGCAGAGCACTCTAGGCCTAGCGAGTCCTTCATTTTCGTGGAATTGTGAGATCTCTTCTTATTTATCCTTTGTCAGTTGTCTTTAGGCCGGACGGTGAGTGCATCCTCACGGCGGTTATGCGCAAAATTGAGGCGACGCCACAATGAGGTGTCGGTGCCATAAATGAGACTGAAGAGTTTGAGGGACGATCGGCCTGGAAGGGTTTGCGTTCATGTTCTGAAAAAAGGAAACGTAAAAATATCAAAACATGTTTTCCTATAAAAAGGAAAATGAATAAAGAATGGTCAGGCCATTGTTTAGACATTAGTGGAAGGAAAAGCTTAAGTGGAGCTTTTAAAATTAGGAAACAGCGTGCAAAATCTTGGGGTTGGGGACTTTATCTCAGAGGTTCCTTCTCACTAAAATTCCCCCTGTGGGGGGGGGGGAAATTTTTTAATTATGCAATGACGGACATAGACCATGAAATAAGGAATGTATAATACGGATATTTTGGCAATATATTTGTCAAGGTAACATATTTAACTGATTAAGGTTACAAGACTACAGGTTAATATCCACGCGAGGAAAACCATCGCAAATGTGCCATGCTGGTCCATTAATAATAACCGGTGTAATCGCCTAACTGTTGAATGCAGGCATGCAAACGTGCATGCATTGTGTCGTGCAGGTGCCGGATGTAAGCTTGTGGGATGGAATTCCATGTCTGTTGCACTTGAGCGGTCAATAAAGGAACGGTTAATGCCGATTGTGGATGACGCTGAGTTGTCGTCGAATGATGTCCCATGGGTGCGCGACTAGGTACAGATCGGGGGATCGAGCAGGCCAAGGTAGCATGTCGACACTCTGTAGAGCACGTTGGGTTACAACAGCGGCATCGCGGCGTACAATATCCAGTTGGAAATCACCCCCGGGAATGCTGTTCATGAATGGCTGCACAACAGGTCGAATCAACAGACGCATCTGCAGTCAGGGTGCATGGGATAACCACGGGAGTGCTCCAGCTGCCATAGGAAATTACTCTCCAGAAGGGAACTATCGGTGTAGGTCCAGTATGTCGACGCCACAGATAGGTGGAATGCACGCCTTCGCCTGGCCTTCTTCTAACAAACACACGGCCAACACTGGCACCAAGGCAGAACCGGCTTTCATCGGAAAACACAACGGACCTCCACTCCATCCTCCATGGGCTCTCGCTCGACACCACTGAAGTTGCAGACGGCGGTTGATTTGGGGTAAGTGGAATGCACGCCGCAGGGCATCTCGCTCGGAGGCGACCTTCAAGTAACCGATTTCGAACAGTTCATTACGTCACTGTGATGCCAACTGCTGCTCGAATTGCTACTGCAGACACAGTCCACTGCACCACAGCCATACGCCGAATACGGTGGTCCTCCCTCTCGGTGGTACCACGCGGACTCCGGAGACCAGTCTTCTTGCAAGCGTACCTTCTCGTAACCACTGCTGCCAGCACGCACGAACAGTGGAGACATTCCTGCCAATAGCGCGGAAGGAAAATCTACCTTCAGGTAGCCCTATAATACGGCCTCGTTCAACGGCAGTGAGATGTTGATACTGGCCTCTTCGTCGTCGTAAAGGCATTCTTGACCAACTCACAGTCACTCCGTCCACTCTCACAAGTAACTAACGCTCTCGCACAGAACAGCAAACCTGATGTGCAAATTCATACGGCCGCTACTAGCACGACGCTATTGCGATTTGCGGGAAATTTGAATCAACGTCTTCTCTCAGATGTATAAATACGCCTACCAACGTTAGTTAATCTAGGCCAACCTCTTCTTGGTGGTTGGATATTTTTTCCGCCAGTATAAAATAATGAGAAAATGTAGAATACATATATACTAAATTTAATATTCTTGTTGTATATGTTTTCATAAAAACATCACCAATAATACTTATAATATAGAAATGAAACAGACACTGAACAATAAAACAACTCCGCACCTGTTCATGTTTCACTCTGGCAGGACCATCTGAAATTCGGGCAAAAATGTAACTTATTTCAAGCCCTCTTCTCTAGTAGCTCGAGCTTACACCACTCGTGTAGTTCTTGGAGAGGGTGTGTGCCAATAGGACCATATTCACTTAAGGAGTGTAAAAATGACAGCACATAGCGCTCGTAGAAGAAGGTTCCACTAATAAAGCAATAATTAATGACAAATTGCGACTCGTCTGACCTTTCTTAAGAATATGAAGTCTCTCATAAACTTCTCAGACGATTGGAATAACTTTCTAATGTTTACCATTCTTGTTATAACAACAGAATTCAAACAAAAAGATGTAAAATGTACATTTTTCTGGGAGAGGGGGTAATTTACTTACAAAGGAATGATATACCCCTCCCTCGCCGAGTACTGCCAGAAATAAGCACTAGTAGTTAAGCCCTATGATCCTTCGCACCCACTCACCACCACCATTCCTTCGTGGTTTCGTAGCCTGCTAGGAAAAGTCATAATATGAAGATAAAGTTGAATTTCGAGAGGACAAATTGGGGATAATATTCATTTAGACCTATAGGACAAGGAGTAAGGATTTCAATAGCCTACGTTATCAAATCGATAAATTTTCAAGTTCTTTCAAACCGTTTAAGATACGACTAAGTAAAGAAATGTAATAGGGAATCTGCCCTAAATGTAGATCATTTATGACCACAATCTGTGGTCGCCGATCACCCACTTTAGGCAACTACAAAGTACTTAAATATTCACATTGAGATTTAATGTTCTTTCTCCCTTTTTATTGATCCCGATGATAGCAGTGAGGTGTTTCTCTTGTTGAATGTGAGTTTATTCAATAATGTTTTAGTAATTAAAATAGGTTACATAATTACCCTCTTATACCCTTAAGCTCTTTTCAGAGCAAGTGCTTTCAACATCACTTTCTTGTACACATGAATAACATCACAACACATCACAACATCGAAACACAAGTAAAACAGTTGACTGCTTAAAAGCATGTCGTCCTCGTGGTTTATTATTACTATTATTCGAACTCGATATCTGCATTAGTTAGCCATGGGTGAGTGAATATTGTTTTCAAGTTGTACTGTACCTGTTTTCGCACTTGCGTCAGGTCATTTCAGTTTTTATTCTGTTACCATACAGGATGGCTCACTTAAACGTTTCACCGCAGATATATCTAGAACAACAAGAGATATTGAAAAATGACTTTAACGGGCATGAAGGCAGGGACGGGGCTAATTAAAGTAAATACTATGAGGCAGTCTAAAACGTAAAAAAAAAGTAGTATTTTCAACATCAACTTACTTTTTTTAAATGGACACCCTGTATTATTTCGTAAGCAGTACTTAATATGGAAAATCACATAAGTAATGGCGTTAGTTTCATAGCAATAGGTCAATCACATCCCGAGATATTGCAACGTGAAGTTGAGATAAACGAAACGCGTAGCAGTTGCACATTCCGAGATTCCAGCACGAATCTCACGGTCCTCTTACTCGCGATATGATTGCCGTACTACAATGCGACAGGTACTGTACTTAATGCTATTTGCACTGCTGTCAAGAGGGATGAAAATAAGAGAATTTCGTTACAGTAACTTTGCTGTACGAATTATGTACATTCTGAAGTACTACAATACATAGTACTGCAATGTACTGTGTAGGTAAATAAAACACGCAAGACAGAAACCGTTATTTACAGATCCTTTTGCTGTGGCAGGAAACCCTTCTCTTATTTTCATGCCTCTTGATAACAGTGCAAATAGCATGTTAGTTACATGTTTTATTAGTGTGGCACTGAATAGGTGCACCCATTTTATCTAGAAATTAAAAATCAAAATTATTGTTACAGAAAGCACACTGTGGGATCGCACGTGACTCAAAAGCACAAGCAATGTTCGACTATTGTTGGAAATCCAACTACCACACACATTCTGAAGGCAGAGTGAATAACAAGAAGCTAATTGTAGTAAAACTTCACATCTCACAATGTTCTTCCTATGCAGATGTGTAAAGGAAAATGAATCTTAAATACATTATATTGTAGGAGTGCGTAAATACAGTAGGGTAAGCTTCAATTTTCTCAAGGGTTAAACATAGGAAAATGAGCACAATAAACGAAGTTCTCATGGACTGCATATCTATGTGTGGCTGGGAGGACTGAGCAGCCTGGAGAGGAAGAGCTGTAATAGCGACGTAATGTCCTTTGCTGCATTTTCAGAGATGATGTTAGGATGGTAAGGTTAAGGACGACTCCATAGTGCGGTTCTACTGTTAAATAGATTCACTTGCATTCTCTATATTACTGTACATTTCAAATTCCATCAATAAGATTTAATACGTCAAAGAAAACTTTCGTATTATTGTGGTCAGGGCTCTTAATTGCGTTCACAAACGTTTTGTTTCTATTCCTGCTTATTCTAATTAGATGTTCATTACCAAAATCCCGTCCGTATCAATGGCTAAATGGTTAGAGTTCTGGTCTTTGGTTCTGAGGGTCCCGTGTTCGACTTCCGGCCATGTCGGGGATTTTAACGTTAATTGGTTAATTCGTCTGGCTTTGGGGCTGGGTGTGTGTGCCATCTTCATAATTAGAAATCATCTTACGTGAGCCCCATTCTCACAGACGTACAGAGGTCACCTTTAGGCTGTCTACTAGAAAAAGGCCTGTACGAGGCAACTCCGGACGCTATACGTCTTTAGTATGATTATACCAAAGTTCAGGTCTGGAAATAGAGACTTAAGATGATGAATGCACGTAGGTGATTAGTGTTATCCGTTAAATGTGACTTAAAAGCTTTTCAGTTTGTCAAACACACAAGTTCAAAGTAAATATATAACGCTATAACATACCTGTAAAAAGTACACACTACTAAACACAGAATGATATTCCAGAAAAAGCTTTCAGGGCCACAGATCACTTCACATTAAGAAAGCAATACTGTTTTTATGGACCTCCAAGGAGTGAACACACCCCCTTTTAGACAGCCATAATTCCTCGTGATTAAGGAATATTACAATATACTTTATATTGTATTATGAAAGAAATAACAAGGATGAGGTATGCTTTTGCCAATGAGATATTAAAATAACTATTCAACATTCTCTGTTTCAGGGAGGAAGCACAACGCGGGATCAGCCATCCTTTGTTTTCCTTCTGAACTGCTGTGGTACGTGTAACGGGTAATCTGTTACGCTGTGAATCGCCGGCAGCTTGTCTCTGTTGAAGAGAAGTTCTCTTTGTGTGTTTTTCTAATCTTCTCGTAGATTTTAATGAAGATTTTGATGCTGTGGTGTGCACCGATACATCACGCCTTGACTTGTACTGATACAGAAATTCGCTGTGATTTTTAGCTTTGTTTGGTTTTGTTATTTAGCTGTTGTTTCTTAAGCGCATCTCATTTTTACCTCTTTTTACCAATATTTTCTCAAGCTCATTTCATTTTTACCATTCTTTTCGTAGGGCGATACGACGGCGCAGTAGTTGCCTGGGCAAATTTATTAGATGCAATTAATTGCACCCGTTTGTTTACATCTGTACCCTATTTCAAACAATTACAGCTTAATTTCTTCCTCCTTTTATCTTGAACTAAATATACATTTTATAAACTTATGCAGCGCCATTTTCCCATTATGCCCTGGAAACCAAAATGAGCTTCCTCTAAACCACGCGTCCCCTTAAGTTCACAGAAATAATTTGCAGCATAGCTTCTTGCTCCTTTCATTTTGAACTTATTACTGAGTTTCACAAATATACCTGCCGCCGTTTTCCCGTGATGATGATGAGCACAGCTGATCGATATGGCAACGCTGTTGTCTTAAGATCAGTACTATTTTCTTATCACGGAATGAGCTATAGTTGATTTGTCACTGCTAAGCAGAGTATTGGAGGGGCGTGCCAATCCAAATGATAAGCCCAAATAGCACGTCTGGAACTCTGCAAACGGACACGGTCTAATCACCGAGAATATGGTTCTATTCCCGTGATTTTCAAATAATAACGTGTTTAGTTCTCCAAGAACATCCTCCGATTCTACCAAATCAATTAATTTTTTATTTTTTTACAATATACTTTACGTCGAACCAACACAGATAGGTTTTACGGCGACGATGAGACAGGAAAGGGCTAGGTGTGAGAAGGAAGCAGTCATGGCCTTAATTGAAGTACAGCCTGGTGTTAAAATGGGAAATCACAGAAATCCATCTTCAGGATGCTGACAGTGTGTGAACAATGTTGTTTACTTTGCGCAAACCTTTCAATGAATGAGAGTTTGGTGATGATATGAAAAAGTATTAATAAGTACTGTATTAGTATTCAAGCGTAACCCTGTTAACTTATTTAAATGGAATGAAATGGCGTATGGCTTTTAGTGCCGGGAGTGTCCGAGGATATGTTCTGCTCGCCAGGTGCAGGTCTTTCCATTTTACTCCAGTAGGCGACCTGCGCGTCATCATGAAGATGAAATGATGATGAAGACGGCACATACACCCAGCCCGCGTGCCAGAGAAATTAACCTGCCTGGAATCGAACCCAGGACCTCTGTGACCAAAGGCCAGCACGCTAACCACTTAGCTATGGAGCCGGACACTTATTTAAATGTTTCTGTGCTTATCTAAGCTGGTAACGTGTAGTAGTCCATTGCCTTCAAACACTGTTTCCGAGCTGTTCGCAATTCTTAATAATTGACAAACTTAGGCACATAAACAAAGCTGTACATATTTACACATTATTTAAGGTGATTTTATATAATCTGAGGATGTTCTTATAGAACAAAACATGCCACTCTTTGTTTAATAGTGTGTATTTTGACAGGTATGTTATAGTGTAATAGTGTGTTCGACAAAGTGGAAAGCTTTAAAGTTACATTTGACTAAGTCGACACTGGGAAGTGCGGCTTCCTTCTTAACATCTGTTTCACAAAATGGTTTAGCGTGTTGAATGTGATGGGATCTGGGATTGTCAAAGTATTTACGGCAAAAATGCACAATCATTTTAATCATTTGCGAACTCTTAAATATGTATTCGTTTTCAATTCGCAATTCCGTCTGAAGCATGGTTTACAAAAAGTATCAAAGCAAGCTTCTCGTTGATAGAATAAAACAACATTCAAAAATTAGTGATGTGATGAAAACCAATGAGAGCTAGACAGTAAATACTAACAACCATAATATTGGGACATTACAAATTACTGACTAATCATCGAGAGCACTGCAGTAATCGCCGCGATACTTCTCATAACTCACAAATTTATCGACTGCCTGCATTATTAAAATCTGAAATGTCAAATATTCATTATCGCTCGTATTTACTATCCATAATGGTATTAAAATGCTACTTGCGCATTCGTTTAAAATATTATTGATAAGCAAAACAAATTAATTTGAAACAACATACAAGAACCTATTGCTGAGCGACTGGCGACATTGTTTTTGTTTTAACTTATGGCTTTATTGGGAAGTACATGGTCTAATCAACATTGATGACCCAACAGGAAAACCTCCTGGGTTCAACGTCCCACGCACCATCTGGACTAGATTAAACAGGATACGCTGCGGCGTTGGAAGAACTGCTCTGCACTACACCAATGGGGGTGGTTGGAGTCTCCTTCCTGCAACTGTGGCGCTGAAGTGCAAACCATCAGCCACATCGTGAAAGAATATCCTCTACGAACATTCACTGAGCCTATGGAGGAGCTACATCAAGTAACCTTGGCTGGAAGTACTTGACATCAGCTTGTGATGAAATCTCAGAACCTCCAGTTGTGTGTGTATCTCCTAGTTAGTCTGTAAATACTCTATATCCATGTATATAAATATGTTTATATTTTTCTAATAACACTTATATGCACAATACATTTCAAACGAAAAAAATTGGGAAGTAACTCCAATAAAAATGTATATCTCTACACAAAATTAATCTACCAATAACATTAAAAGGTACAGAAGTATTAGAGAACACAGAATTGTTTCATTTTGTTTCTGGCTGTCCAGTATAGGACAGGTAAATTGCCTTGTTTTTGTTGGGTTGAGTCATGTGCACTGAAGTAGGTGTTTCGAGTCCAATACTGATTCAATAATTTTGCAGATGGCACACTTTTCCGTAGGATATATTTTGATTCTAGCTAGATGTGCAGCTAAGTAGTCACGTTCTGTTTCTAATCTGAAGATCGCCACTGCTTCTTTGCTTCTTTCCCAGGTTTGCTTTTATTTTTGTCACATAGGTCATTGTTTTTCCATTTCTTCATTAAATTAAGTTGGGTAGTTTCTTTCTTCCATTTTTTCAAGAGTTTCATTTGTGATTATCTTTTTGATTGAGTTAGCTTCAGGGTGCATGGAAATATACGGAACAAAGTATCGCTGTCGTCTTGTGTAAACATATTAACAAAACAATGAAAAACTCCACAGCCTGTTTTCAGTCATGCAACCGGTTCAGGAATGAAATGAATGAACTCTCCATCTAGCGTCGAGGATGGGAATTGGATGCCGTTATGCATCAGTAGACTAAGCGCCATTTGACGAAAATTGAGATTTTAGCGCCATCTTGTAGAGGAAGGCTTGAACTATTTATAAAAAATTCCCCACTGCATTACAAGAAGCCGTTAGTTGTTAATAAACAGAAAACCTAAGCGACAAAGCGGGAATCAGTAAAAGTGTATATTGCATCAGTAGACTATGCGACGTTCCAGTTTGCATCATTGGACCAAGCGCCACATTCCTCACATTGCGCGCGGATGACAGCGAAGGAGCCCGCGTTTTCGATAGTGCTGACATTTTTACGTGGTGATACATTGAGTAGTTTATCAAGTGACGAAGTTAAGCGATGTATCAAGTACTCCCAAAAGTAAGGAGAAGGAGAATGCTACTTATGCAGCTTGCTAAGAAGGTTGAGTCTGAGAATCACTCTCCAGAATTTGATGGTGAATCTCAGGAAGTAAATCTAAATAAGTCAAGACAGAGACGACCACGGGAAAGTAGAGTTCCCTTTCACCAGGCATTAATACCATTTTGGCCAAAAGGAAAACCTATTATCTCTGAAGCCAAACTAAGAGACTTTGGTTCGCTGATGCACCTAATACCTGCAGATGCCAAACAATTTTACCAGAATCTTCAAGCAGATTCAGACATCGTGGATGACGTAGATAGGTTTAATGGATATCCTGATTTCGAGATTGAATGAACTGAGAGCAACAATATTATTACCTATCCAGTGATTTGTGTGTATTTATGGGAGAAAACATCTTTAACCACATTTTCTGTCTCAAGCAGAACAAAACAAGGCTTAAAAATATCACGTCAATACTGTACTCTCAGAACATAATAGGCCCATCGTGAAGGAAAATCAAAAATTGTACAGACTACAATGGCTCATGTCTTACAAATGTATTTGACTCAGATAAGTTGAAATTCCTCAAATCAGTAAGTCGTTATAGCAACGACTTTAGAGAATAGCTTTCCTTCTAGAATTTCTCCATCTAAAACTTGAATAATGTACCGGAGTTGTGGCGCGGCTCGCGGTGGATCAAGCACTTAGCGGGCCTTTTCAGACAGTAGGAGATTCAGTTTTTAATCGAGGCTGCCGCCACGTAGTATTTTTTGAAGTTTTACTCAGTAGATACTCAACAGTTGAGGGTTTTTGGTGTAGCATCGTGATACATTATTCGCACTTGAGAAAAACCTTAAATTGCATCAGTAGACTAAGCGCCATTTCTTCAAGAAAATCTATGTAGTGCGAGTATAAAAATGTTGAAATTTTGTGAGAAGGTACAATCTATTATCCTACAACACCAGTAATACCATATTTAGTAAAATTATGTTCGCTCGAATTTACACATAGAACCAAATTTAAACGCGATTATCTCGCAACCAACTTTTGGCGCTTGGTCTAGTGATGCATAACGGCATCCAATTGTTCCAGCTGCCGAAGCTTGTCGCACTCCTCTGCGACAATGACAAATGACTGACAGATGAAATAAAATGATATTGGAGAGTGTTGTTTGAATGAAAGATGACAGGGAAAACCGGAGTACCCGGAGAAAAACTTGTCCCGTCTCCGCTTTGTCCAGCACAAATCTCACATGGAGTTACCGGGATTTGAACCACGAAATCCAGCGGCGAGAATGCGGCGTATTGCCGCCTGAGCCACGGAGGCTCATAAAGTCACAATATAGTATTTTATTGTAACCAGAACACAGCGGTGATATGATATCCACGTTTCTCAGATATTTTTAACTTTTCATTTCGGTTTCGATCGCGTATCTGTGAGCTCGCGAAATGGTGGAGTCAAATGTCGCCGTCGGTACCTCTGAACATGAGTTTCCATGGTTTCCCATTTTCACACCAGGCGGTCACTACTGTAACGGTTTTGAGTGTTTCGTAGGCTTACTTATTAGAAACAAGAGACAAATATTATGTGCATAAAACATTTTATTGAATAGAACGTGGTACACTTGGAATGTGGGTAATAACTCGGTGTAGTACGGTTGTGTGATAAGACACACAGGCTAACTTAAAAGGTCTATCTTTCTCTTCCATTATTAAATATGTTATTTTATACAACGGACCAGAGTGTATTCACAAGGACAGCTAACCTCCAAGTGAGCGAGCGAGCCTTTTCTTTTTTTTTTTTTTTTTTTCGGAGGGGCCCCCGTAGCCCGCTCCCCCCGCGTGACCTTCGACTCAATCTACATGGCCTCCGACATGCTATTAGTTCTAGGAAGAGAAAGATAGCAGAGAGGAGTGGAAGTGTGATACTACAGGAGTATCTGCCTGTCTCCACGCTCAGCATGCTACTAGGCCAGATGTGGTGGTGGGTATCAATAGTGGTGTAATCAGGTAGTAAGGGTCAGGACAAAACACCATAGGCAGAAATAGAAACCTGCCTACATGTAAAACCTGACATTCACATGCAAGGATGTGGTTCTGGAGAGGTCCAGGTAATTGTGTTAGTTGGAGAATCGGTGTCATGCACTAGTCATAAGCCTATTCCTCGCCATTCCAGTTATTCAGGGGATCAGTCCTTCTGGGCATTGCTATGACTAGCGCGGGCCGTGCCGGTTGCCGAGCCATGCGGCAATAGCCACTAGTGCCTGCCGCACCGGCCGACCCCCTTGAGGTCCTCGTACCCAGTCTCCAATCCCGGAGAATGAGGCCAAGCCCGCCGAGGCGGGGACCTGCTCTGCTGGATGGTTGTGGGACATGGCGCCGGGCCTCCTTCCTCTCTGCCCGCGCCATGGCCCGGTATACAGGGCAACTGCGATGGGAAGTCGGGTGGACCCCCGCGCAATTGGCGCACACCACCGCCTCCCTACGTGTAGCGCAGGCCGTGTAATGGTGATCACCACCACAACGGTTTCACCTTACTTGGAGCCCACAGCTGGCCTGACGGTGGCCCCACCTCAAACAGCGGAAACACTGCGAGAGCTGTTGAGGGGGACGTTCTGTTCTCACCTGACTGCCGTTTCCTGTTTAGGTCCTCTCCTGATTGGTTCCTCGGTCGACTGCTGTCCTGGGAGCAGCCCTTTGCGAGCGAGCCAATACATAACGGAGTATGCGTGTGACGTCACATATTTAGTAAAATATTTGCCTTAGTTAGAAGCGCTCTTTCATGAAAACTAAGTTTCAGATTGTCATTTTGTGTGTTTCAACAGGTAGCCCCCTCTTTTATCTGTCAATTGAGACATTAAGCACAACCGTGAGTTCTACCTAAACACTAAAAGCGTCTTTAACCGCGTCTAGTTAATTCCTCCAGCTCGAGGGCTGGGTGTTGGTGTTCGTCCTTAAAGTCATCCTCATTTACACATCGCACACCACACAAACACGAAATAGTGAGTACATGAAAACAGGAGTAAAGGTATCTGTAAAATAATTTGTTGTAATATTTTGCACTCACATAATTTCGTTGCATACTCGCATCATCGAAAACCTGTGAATGGTTAGCGTGCCGGCCTTTGGTCACAGGGGTCCCGGGTTCGATTCCCGGCAGGGGCTGGGTGTATGTGTTGTCTTCATCATCATTTAATGCTCATCACGACGCGCAGGTCACCTAAGGGAGTCAAATCAAAAGACCTGCACCTGGCGAGCCTAACCCGCCCTGGGATCTCTCGGCATTAAAAGCCATACGCCATTTTATTTTTTCATCGAAAACCTTTGATGTGTTAGTGGGCGTTAAACTACTACAAAGAAAGAAGAAACATGGGCACATAGGAATGCAAACACTTGAGGCCCTAAGTGAGCTTATTCGTAAATAATAATAATAATAATAACAACAGCATCAATAATAATAATAATGATAGCGAAAGCTTTTCCTTTTTCTTTTTTTTTCAATTTGTTTTACGTCACACAACAGAGATAGGTCTTATGGTGACGATGGGATAGGGAAGGCCTAGGTGTGAGAAAGAATCCGCCTTGGCCTGGTGTGGAAATGGGAAACCACGGAAAGCCCTTGAAGGGGTGCCAACAGTGGGGTTCGAACCCACTATCTCCCGGGTCCAAGCTCACAGCTCCGCGTCCCTAACCGAACGCTTAACTCGCCTGGTAATAGCGAAAGTACGTTGCCGAATGGGCTGAGCGGTTGAACGTCCTTCTCGTGGTGCAGTTTGCAGTAGCTGATGAAGTAATACAGAAAACGTTCGCTGTACAGTAGCTGGAATTCCAATAACGGCTTCTTCGCTCGACTACTGTACAGTACGTCCTTACTTGTAGCTAAATGAGACCAGAGCATTTATTAACAGACATTCCTCTGTGATGTTATTGTCCTTACCCTGCTTTGGATAACAAGTTGGTATATTCTACTATTTCAAAGTATAATTTGCTGCTTCTTACTGTAAGATTTGCCTGCCGTTAGTGAAACCTCCTTCCCGAAATTATCAGAGGGTTAAACGCTATTCGCACTTTCAAAGAAGCAGTTTGGAGACATTAGAGTAGGTTAGAAACATAACTCACATGCTCCAAAAACATACATTTTTACGAATGACGGAAACCTTCTTTTTTTACATGTGTCGTGTACATGTCCCATATGTGTAAGAACAATGACTATAAATCATTATATATATTTTAGATTATGTTTGCTTATTGAGAAATTACAATTATTTAAGGTTATATTATGGATCATGTGAGATTTGTTAATGACCTATGGAATATCTAAGTTTTGACAAGTCCCATTGGATCTTGTGAGTTTTAATACTGAGCTGTTTGGATAATGTTGGTTTTGTGGGAACTGTTTAAATCGTGTTGCGACCCAATATGCAAAACATTTGGTTCCCATTAAAAACCGCTTTCTCTTCTACTGTGTACATATAATTACGTTCTGATATTATTCTTGTTAAAAGCCAATCGATTGCAAATTCATAAAATAAATGTCTAACGCGTACATTTCTTCAATTAAATGATCAATGAAATTTGCAAATTTTCCATTCATGATAACTAATTATTGGTCACAAAGAAAAGTGGAATATTATAATCAGAAAAATAATACAAACTTGTTAAGCATTCCTTGAGAAGAAAGACAGTTTCAAATACCAAAAGAAAATAAGCTACTAAAATAACACTGAAGATTAGAAGGAGACTAACTCGTAAAACTGATAATCATTGTACTCTTCTATGTCTATATTACAACATTAAGTTCCTCTTGAATCAAGTCGCACATACCATCCGCTCTCTGTTGCTACTAAACACAAACCTATTGTGTATCTAACATAGTGGTACTACTCGCAAGTAAAGGCGACCCATGGTGTTCCCCGCGTGATTTTCATGGTTCTAGTTCAATCGTTCCTTGATCGACTCTTTTAGTCACCTCTTGCGACAGACAGGCGATACAATGGGTGTATTTTTCGTCTGCGTCCTCCCCCCAACAAGGTTTGCGTGTTTGGTCCGCGAGAACTATCTTATTTCGCTCAACGCCGGCAAGCTGGTTAGGACCCAGCTACCCACCACGTGGGAGTATCACATCACCTCTCCCCCTGATACGCTAGCATAGTAGGTTCGTGGCAAAATAAACTTAAAATGGAATTGGAAATTCTATATGTGAGAGTAGATTTTAGATCTGTGTACGGTGCTGTACGCCTTCCTCAAGGTGAGTGAAGAATTGCATCCGCTTTTGTGGTGTAGTGGTTAGTGTGATTAGCTGCCAACCCCGGAGGTCCGGGTTCGATTCCCGGCTCTGCCACGAAATTTGAAAAGTGATAGGAGGGCTGGAACGGAGTCCACTCAGCTTCGGGAGGTCAATTGAGTAGAGGTGGGTTCGATTCCAACCTCAGCCATCCTGGAAGTGGTTTTCCGTGGTTTCCCACTACTCCTCCAGGCAAATGCCTGGATGGTACTTAACTTAAGGCCACAGCCGCTTCCTTCTCTCTTCCTTGTCTATCCCTTCCAATCTTCCCATCCCCCCGCAAGGCCCCTGTTCAGCATAGGAGGTGAGACCGCCTGGGCGAGGTTCTGGTCATCGTACCCAGTTGTATCAAAGAACCCTGTGTCTCAAGCTCCAGGACGCTGCCCTTGAGGTGGTAGAGGTGGGATCCCTCGCTGAGTCCGGGGGAAAACCAACCATGGAGGGTCAACAGATTAAGAAAGAACGAAAGAAAGAAATAAGAATGCAATGCTCTCGATTGAGAAGGAATTAGGGATATGGAGGATTTTAACGAATCTGTCGTAGACAAATTTGCTGCAATGAAAGACAGAAGAATGGACTTCATGTAACTTATAATCAGTCTACATAGGTGAGTGTATAGTTTATTGAAATTATTGTTGCATCATTTATAATGCAGTTTTATAGCTTTCTCGAAGAGATCCATAAGCTGTGCTTTGATTTCTAATATTGAACACCCTCAGAGTCGAGAGCTACCAGCCGCCACTGCTACAATATGAACTGATTCTTAAAATCTCCTTCCGGCCTTTTATAAAACAAATCATGAACATTTTTAATGTCGTTCATAGAAAGAGAGAAGCAATTAAATGCTCCTCCACGGCGTTGACATGTTGGATACTGGAGCAGCATTGAAGGTTTGTATCTACAATCATAGAACAAACGACAGTGTGAGGTTCTGTTTACTTTCTAAAATGGACTTAAAATATTGAATTTGTGATTCCTCACTGTTAAATTCCAAAGAAATGGTCCTATACATTCTTACGCGGAGGAACAAATCAAGCCAATAACAAGAATCAGTTTAATTTGCAAACAATGGAGAAAACAGGGTAGTCTAACCTCATTCGGTTAGCTTGCCGCTTTTTCCACATTTCTGGATGCTGCGAACGTTTGCTTGGCCTTCCTGTTTCTCCAACATATGAAACGTTTTCTTCCATGACTTGTGTCTCAAATTAGTTCTATTCGAACCACTATAATGAATGATATTCCCAAAAATTTTCAAACAGAACAGAAAACACACTACACTGCAATCAATATGTACTACTATACAAGAAAATGGCGCCGGGTGAGCTAATCGCTGATTGGCCAAGATGACGTACGGGGCAAAACTCACAAGATCCTGCGGATCATGAGACTTTTGAAACTAACCGTGAAAGTTTAACACCAGTTTTCTCAAGGACCTTGTGCTAAATGTGGATTATGTTCTACGTATGAAGCTGTATGATAATATGTTATCTCAATTTCATTACTTTGGGGCATTCGAGTTATGACTGTAACCTACTCATTTTATGGACCAGTTAGCACCATACGTAAACTTTATGCTGCTATTCGCAATCATACTATTGCCATGGATGCCCTGGGAGATGATTAGCATTCAAATTTTATACACCACCTCTTTTTTTCACATGTGGGACATAAGTTTAAGAAATTTTTCCTCTTATTATATCTAATTTATTTCATCTTAATTTAATTTCATTACTCATAAATTTAATTTGTACTTAATATAATTTGTGTAATGATATCTTTCTCTTACCGTACCTTATTTCTTAATCCGCTTACCCTCCAGGGTTGGATTTTCCCTCGGACTCAAGTGCAGTGTCGTGGAGAAGACATTTGGGTCGGACAGATACAACTGGGAGGACCAGTAACTCGCCCAGGCGGCCTCACCTGCTATGCTTAACAGGGGCCTTGTGGTAGAGATGGGATGTTTGGGAGGGATAAACAAGGAAGAGAGAAGGAAACGGCCGTGGCCTTAAGTTAGGTACCATCCCGGCATTTGCCTGGAGGGGAAATTGGAAACCTCGGAAAACCACCTATGCTTAGTTGATCTCCCGAGAGTGAGTGGACTCCGTTACATCCCTCGTACCATTTTTCAAATTTAGTAGCAGAGCCGGGAATCGAACCTGGGCCTCCGAGGGTGGTAGCTAATCGCACTAACCACTACACCACAGTCACATGGATTGGTCCCGCTCGCTCAGGTGACCACTAACATAAACCAGCATGTTTATTTGCCTGGATGTTCAGGCGTTGCCTTTCAATCAACATCTGCATGCTGAGTGCGCTATTGATTCCCCGAATTTTTAAGATGACAACAGCAATATCCATTGGACTGGACACAATGTGACTGGTTTTAGGAATACTCCACCACATTATTACATCTCGATTGGCCTGCAAAATCACCTGACTTGAACCCCATTGATAATCTGTGGAATATGTTGAACAGTGGATTAAAGGCCGACATCAGCATCCCCGCAATTTGGTGCAATTACGCTATCAAATCCTCAACAAGTGGCTTAACCTGGATGCGACGAACCTGTGGAGTAATTTCCTAACTGAATCCAGGCGGTTATCAAGTCCACACGGTATTAAATGACGCTTGTGATGAATTCTCCACGGATGACTAATTTTTGGTGATCTTATTTTATTACCACATTCCTGTTCGGGGTGACTCATTTCGTGATGGTGTGGTCAGCCTATGTTACAGCGATGTCTTAGATGGTCATCCTGCCGACTTTTATTGCAAGCGATGCCTACAATACACCACGTTCCGTTTAGAACTGTAGCAGCAATAACAATGTTTTTAAAGCAGGTAAATACCAGGTCAAAGAGGATGTTGTGCCGCGATGATCCGGGATAGTTGAGGATGATATATCCAAGGCATACGTGAAAACCAGTTTTATATTTCGGACATACTGCCTGATGTAACGTAGTAAAACACAATACTGTTATGTAATGTGGTACAATAGGTAAGACATGCCCCGCCGTACAGAGCCTTGCTGTGAGTCACTCCAGTGGCAAGGGCAAGCGACCTGTTGTGACAAACACAA
This sequence comes from Anabrus simplex, assembly GCF_040414725.1. Lineage (NCBI taxonomy): Eukaryota > Metazoa > Arthropoda > Insecta > Orthoptera > Tettigoniidae > Anabrus > Anabrus simplex. Next base: position 20,242,090 of record NC_090270.1, on the reverse strand, counting down.
CACACCTGGACGAAGGTCAGAGCAGTAGAGTGAAACACACAAGCCCATGTACTGGTTATGCAACTTGATGTTTTCAAACATTCGTACGACGTAAAGCAAAACGGGATACATTGACTTTTATTCTTCTAGACAATAACAGGATGTTGATAGATGTACCAAATTGTTGCAAATATACTTCCTATACACTCCTCATGTTTTCGGCTTAACGTTTCCTTACAGCCTGTAGTCCAGTCAATGAAAGTTCAAATTGGGAAATATTACGAATGAATATGAGAGTTTTGAAACTTGGCACACTTATTGCTTACTGTCTACTAAAGATGTTAACAAAAGTTCTGAAAAACCTGAGATAAGATCCAGCCACAATCTTGAAAAGCTAACAAACATACCCACAAGAAGGGTCCTTTTCACTATATTGTGTTTTTAATACTTTCTGAAGTAATTGGGTGCCACCGTTATAATTTTTCTTTGATCGTTTCGTTATTGCTATCTTTTCTCTTACAGAGAATGGAAGAAAGAATCCATAATCAATATTGCAGAGTAACTGTCTTCAAAGTAGGTAGGGCACCTTTCTTCTTGATCCGTTTACCGTCCAGAGTTGATTTTTCTCTCGGACTCAGCGAGGGATGGCACCTCTACCGCCTCAAGGACAGTGTCCTGGAGCGTGACACTTTGGATCGGGATAAACAACTGAGGAGAAGAACCAGTACCTCACCCAAATCGCCTTACCTCTATGCTGAACAAGGGAATTGTGGCGGATGGGAAAATTGGAGTGAAAAGGGATTAAGAAAGAAAGAAGGAAAGAAAGAAGAATTCATGGTTATATTAGAAAATTTGGACTGAATTGCAAATTTGGACCGTGAGTTGGAATGGGGTGCAGTGCAGAGAAATGCACTGGAGAACTGCATCAGACCAGTGCACGGAAACGGACGAAATTTGTATGATTTCAGCTCTAATCTATTTTGCTCTAAGTTAGCTGAAGACTTGTTAGTGACTGTTTGATATTGAGCTACAAACACAGACCGCTCTGTCTTAATGTCGTGCAATATGCATGGCTTAGTAAGCAGCTCTTTGTATGACTCGTACAATCCGTGACGAGTATTTATAGCGCCTACGAGACAAAGAGAACGAGGACTTGGAATACTGAAAGCGTCTGCGCGGATCACGTATGGGCCGCCAGCGCGCAGCAAATTCAGTTATCATGAGAGAGAGAGAGTGGTTCGCCGAGACATCCGAATTTCACGAACTTTTCTGCGGTCAAACGTAGAGTGGCACTAAGGTGTTAAATTCACACTTTTTGAAAGTAACTAGGGCCGTATCCAGGAGAGGGGTTGTTGGGGGATATTAACACCCCCACCCCGCCAATGGACATTTAAAAAAAAAAAGTGGAACTGACTATAAACAAGCGAAATTTGACTCAATGGGTTGGCTCCTTTCAACACCCACATAGACATAATTGTACGAATAATCTATACTTCTATACTAATATATAACGAGGTAAAGTTTGTTTGTATGCAATGCCTAATCTCAGGAACTACTGAACCGATTCTAAAAATTATTTCACTAATAGAAAGATACATTATCCCTGAGTGCTATAGGTTATATTTTATTTCTAAAATAATTCCAGAGTGGGGGGCGACGGGGTGAGATACAAAAATAATAGTCTATTATAGGCAAAAATCGAATTTGTCGTACAACGGCGAGACAAAGCTCAATTTAAGCCCCTTGACGCAAGAAACAATACTCGGTAAGCTCTACGGGCTCGAAAGCCATGTTTTAAGGTCCTGAAACCAACCGTTATGGAGGAATTGGCACCACACTACCCCTGCTCTAGGAATCGGATAAAGAAATGAACTGGCGTAACAATGGCAACGTCAGCTCCAGTATGCTTACAGCAGCGAGATAATGTACAATATACCACAAAAACCTAACATATTACAGACATGAAAATTGGTATTTGGAATTTCCTTTAAAAATAAAAGAACCATTTTTTTTCATAAAATTCATTTAATGGGCGAGGGGGAGGGGGGCGGGAAGTGAAGAAGGAGTTGAATTCTTTATATGACGATACATATATCTCAGAAAGTGAAGATGTTACAGACGTTAAAACTGGTACTTGGATCTCTTTTAAAAATAAATGAACACACTTTTTTTGGAAAATCCACTTAAGGGGGTGAAATAATAAAAAAGCGGGTGAATTTTTTAAATTAGTTTATTCTTCTACCGCTTTTTCCAACACCTGTGGGGTCGCGGGTACGAACTGTGCCGCACATGTGGATTTGACCCGGTTTTACGTCTGGATGCCCTTCCTGACGCCAACCCCGTGTGTTGTAATGTAATTACTATTGCGTTTTCCTGTTTTGGTTGGTAAAATGGTGTGTTGAGTGAATATGAAGAGGAGAGTGTTGGGACAAACACAAACAACTTCTCCCGAGCCAGATTAATTATTCACACGGGATTAAAATCCCCGACCCAGCCCGGAATCGAACCCGGAACCCTGTGAACCGAAGGCCTCAACCCTGAGCACTCAGCCAGGGAGTGGGGGAGTTTTTAAAATCAGTATATCTCATGAACTTTACATGTTACAGACGCGAAAATTGGTCTTTGTAATCCGCTTTAAAAATAAAGAAACACGTACTTTTGTTTTCGGAAAATCAACTTAAGCTGAAGATCGAAAATAATTTAAGGAGTTGAATTCTCTTTATGAGGATACTTATATCTCAAAAACTGAGATTTTACAGGCGTGAAAATCGGCATTTGGAATCTCCATTATTTTTTTTTTCGACTTAAAAGAAGACTGTTTCTCACATGTAGAGTTCCATGTCGCTTGTTCCAGATTTTTTTTTTTTGCTAGGGGCTTTACGTCGCGCCGACAAAGATAGGTCTTATGGCGACGATGGGATAGGAAAGGCCTAGGAGTTGGAAGGAAGTGGCCGTGTGAAAATGGGAATCCACGGAAAACCATTTTGAGGGCTACCGATAGTGGGATTCGATCCTACTATCTCCCGGATGCAAGCTCACAGCCGCGCGCCTCTACGCGCACGGCCAACTCGCCCGGTGTTCCAGATTTAGCTCTGCCAGTAGCTTAGTCATCTTAGCCCCAAATGGCAATAACACAAACGTGGTTTACGAAGTGGTTCTGGGGTAAATGAAATGAAATGCTTTTTTTTCTCTTTTTTTTTTTTTTTGCTTTACGTCGTACTGACACAGATAGGTCTTATGGCGAAGATGGGACAGGAAAGGCCTAGGAATTGGAAGGAAGTGGCCGTGGCCTTAATTAAGGTACAGCCACAGCATTGGCCTGGTGTGAAAATGGGAAACCAGGGACAACCATCTTCAGGGCTGCCGACAGTGGGGTTCGAACCCACTAAATCCCGGATGCGAACTCACAGATGTGCGCTCCTAACCGCACGGCCAACTCGCCCGGTGAAATGCAAGTTTTCGGTGAGTTTTTATACCTTAGGGATTTTCAGACAATGTCTGAGTCCAGTACTGAGGAACAATTAATTTTTATCAACTTACCAAATCCTCGCGACGGAAGCCATGGGTAACAGCTAGTCTAAAATAAGAGTTTTGTCTGTACATGCTCAGAATTTAAAAAGGATGGTATTTTTATATCATTCGTGTCCCCAGTAAGAAGGAAATGCACTTTGTCATTTTCCGTCATGTCTGTCTGTCTGTCTGTCTGTCTGTCTGTCTGTCTGTCTGTCTGTCTGTCTGTCTGTCTGTCTGTCTGTCTGTCTGTCTGTCTGTCTGTCTGCACGGCCTTCACGAGAAAATGGGTGAAGAGAATTTAATGAAAAACGGTATGTAAAGTTGGGGAATTATGCACTACAATCTAGGCTATAAATGATTTCATTCACGTTGAATGAAATGGTAGTATAGGGGAAGGCCAAAAATGTATTTCTCAAATAGTAGTCCTATCGATAAAAACTACATAACTTAAAGTTATATAGAATTCAATTTCCGATCATTTATGTCTTACACATCACAGAGTCGAAAGAAAACAAAATGTGAAGGCCTGCAATATCAAAAGCTCATGAAACAGATCACCAATAATATTATATTGATCATCGTGGTCATGTGATTCGGCTCTTCTACTGCCACTCATCTCCGATAGATGGGATTACCGCTGTGTCCTGAGTGAAACGGCTTGCCTAAATATTGGCGTAAAGTAGCTGCGGGGGTAAATTGTCCCGTCAGCGACGAATAGTACAGCTCGTAATTGTATAACCAACATAGAGTTAGTATAATACACTAGAGGTAGCACTGTCACTACAGGAGCTTCAAGATAAATGGAAGTATAAACTTCTGTGAAGGAAAAAGCCTGCCTCCCGTGCAGCTTATGGCTGCATAGGGAGGTTCATATATGGCGATGGTATATCATTTTACAGGTATGTTTCCTTGAAATTCATTTCCGTGCGTATAGAATAATATTTTTCGTGACAGATATTGTAAGGTGGATTGGTCTACTTGGGCTGATTTCGCGACTTATTACCCTGTCGGCGTGAATGAGATTCATTGGATCTTACCTTGAAGACTGAAATTAGTGTTTTAGGAAATGTAAGGGATGATATTTTCCTTTCACTGAATGGTGAATATTCAGGAAAGTGATGTCACAAGGCTCCCTTTCTTGTAATGCCATTGATGTGCATGATACCGAGCGAGTGGCTGCAGCCTTTAGGTCACGTAACTGTGAGCTTGCATTCAGGAGATAGTGGGTTTGAACCACACTGTCGGCAGCCCTGAAGATGGTTGTCCGTGGTTTCCCATTTTCACACCAGACAAATGCTGGGGCTGTACCTTAATTAAGCCCACGACCGCTTCCTTCCCACTCCTAGCCCCTTCCTCTCCCAACATCGCCATAAGGCCTGTATGTGTCGGTGCGATGTAAAGCAAATTGTAAAAATATTGTACTCGTAAGTATTTTTCAGTTCTCTTCAATCATATAATTTACCACTCTCACTTTCCATTAAGGGAAATCATTATACAAGTTAAAATCTTAAAGCAAACCATACATTTCAGGGAAAGCTAAACAAAATCTTCATAATAGGCTAAAACCGCAACTGAGTGTCACATTTCTAGTTGTAATCCCATTTATAAAACATAGACAATAATAGTAGAAATGGCATAAAGTCCCACTAACTACTTACACGGTTTTCGGGGACGCTGAGGTGTGCCGGTAAATCTGTCTACAAGAGGCTGACTTATTTGACCACCTTCAAGTATCACCGGACTGAGCCAGGCTCGAACCTGCCAACTTGGGCTCAGAAAGCTAGGGTCTAAACCGGTGATGATAATATTGTCTACATTACCCCAAAATCTCGCCTACGCTTTTAGGCCTAAAAAGTCGCTCATTCACTTCGTACGAGAGAGGTTATTTTCAGTCTTTGGGCAGAATGATACCAAAGTCCTGGTCATTTATACAAAGTATACAGAAATATACGTGCCCTCCTTATAAACGTATGTTGTTAAAATACTTAATATGAACAGTAAATTGATTTTGTGTTACTTAACTGCACGTGAACACAGTCCTCTTTTATCACGCATTTCTCCTGCATGTATGCTTTTTGGACTTTCTTTTTTACTGGACAGAAGCATCGCAAGTATGCTGTAGTCTCTGAGAATGTTTACATGTAAGAATCTTAAACCATATCAATATCCATACACTTTTAAAAGTCCCCTATTTACATTGATGAGCACAGCGGTGCGAGGTTCTTGCCAAACAGCTAAGATTTCAACATACTCCGCTGGCTACAATGATTCTCTCGCAGACGGTGGCGCCGCTGCTATAGCTGAGACGGGCTTTTCACTTCGCTTCATGCAGTAATGTGGAGGCCATGGGAATCAAACCTGGAAATTATCGCATCAGAAAACCCTGAATTAATATTTTAACAGGCCTACTTTGGTATCAATTTAAGTTTAGTCTTTGTCGAATTTATTTGCCATTTCCTTCTTCCTGTTTCTTTCTTTCTTTCTTTCTTTCTTTCTTTCTTTCTTTCTTTCTTTCTTTCTTTCTTTCTTTCTTTCTTTCTTTCAACATCTGCGACCACCGCACGAGTTAAGCACGAAACAAATTATTCTGCGATATTGGTTTGTGCTGTGGTTCATGATCAAGTTTTTATATTTATATTTTGACTTTAGAATAAATTAAATGTTAACATGTTTAAATAATCGATGCAAAATATGACAACCTTGTTTTTGACAGCGCTCACTTGCCCTTTAAACGACACACGCCCCTTGTGTCCAGAGGAAAGGAACCGACTGACAACCCTCATTATCAGTAGGGCGGGCAGACTGACAACCCTCATTATTACCAGGGTGGGCCAAGTTTTGAGATCAGAAGATACCGCGTGGGTATGCGTTGAGCGTCAGGACTATACCTCTAGTATATTATTTGCTAAGTCTGTGGTATTTTCTGAGAAGCGTCGAAAGTTGGATTTTAGATTGTAATCTGAAAATACCATTCGCTGTAAAGCTTTGATCATATTGTCCTTGTTCTGTATTTTAATGTAGTATTTTGTAGAATACCGGTGTTGCAATCTGAATATGAACATATGTCGACTGCTCGCACGACACAAGCACCTTCTATCCTCGTTTGTAAGTATATCAACCCTCCATCTGTCGATCCTAGCTATCAGAGATAGGTGAAGTGGCACTGCTCACTGTTTCGAAACATTCAATTCGGCGCACTTCCGCCTCGGACTGCAAGAGAACCAGAGTTTCGCGACGGCGGTGCTGAAACATGAACCACGCTTCATAGCTAAGTTCAATTCACTGAATAAAATGTTCAACGTTCTAATAACAATAAAATATGAGGTTCAGGAAATATTTAATGAGGCAATGTACACAATACAATGTGATAAATAAATGATTAATAAGTAACAGTGCCTCCGTAGCTCAGACGGCAGCGCAGACTACTGGATACCGTGGATCAAATCCCGGTCATTCCATGTGAGATTTGTGCTGGACAAAGCGGAAGTGGGACAGGTTTTTCTCCGGGTACTCCGGTTTTTCCAGTCATCTTTCATTCCAGCAACACTCTGCATTCTCATTTCATAGCTTCTATCAGTCATTAATAATCGCCTTGGGAGTGGCGACCCCATCGTAATAATAGCCTATATATGATTCATTCATTACATCGCTGACCCGGTCAATGACTGGGAAACAGGTTGTAGGTTTTCATTTTTTCTATAAGTGCCATTATATAGTAATAGACTGCGTTTGCTTCCTCACTACGTGCTCACAATAATACTAAAAGAGAACAGTTTTACCGTTAAAATGACATTAAAAGAGTAACTAATTTGAATAATTATAAAATTATTAATTAAATGTAAGAAGAGTTCAAAATAGGTGTTCTACGTACAGTAACAAGCTTAACCTAATCCAGTTACAAACGCAGTAGTTTAAGTAAGCGAACTAACTTTAATAATTATAAAATGAGTAATGAAATCTAAGAAGAGTCCGAAATCGGAATTTTACGTACAGTACATTAACAAACAGTCCGCCTCTGTGGTGTAGTGGTTAGCGTGATTAGCTGCCACTCCCGGAGGTCCGGGTTCGATTCCCATCTCTGTCACGAAATTTGAAAAGTGGTACGAGGGCTGGAACGGGGTCCACTCAGCCTCGGGAGGTCAACTGAGTAGAGGTGGGTTCGATTTCCACCTCAGCCATCCTGGAAGTGGTTCTCCGTGGTTTCCCACTTCTCCTCCAGGCAAATGCCGGGATGGCACCTAACTTAAGGCCACGGCCGCTTCCTTCCCTCTTCTTTGCCTGTCCCATCCAATATTCCCATCCCTGCACAAGGCACCTGTTCAGCATAGCAAGTGAGGCCGCCTGGGCTAGGTACTGGTCACTCTCCCCAGTTGTATCCCCGACCCAAAGTCTGAATCTCTGGAGGTGGTAGAGGTGGGATCCCTCGCTGAGTCCGAGGGAAAAACCGACCCTGGAGGGTAAACAGATTAAGAACGAACGAACATTAACAAACAACGTAGTTACGTAAGCAAAGTAAGATAGTTAACAAACTAAACTAGCTAATTTCAGTGATTATAAAATGAGTAATTAGAAAAGTCTAAGATAGATATATGTACAGTAACAGACTTGACCTAATCCAATTTAGAAATCTACGCAGGCCAGTCAATAAGTGTCTGCAATTTTGCTCTAATTATCTTTAGGTTAGCTCTATGGCGTTGTCTCCTCCTCATCCGCTGGATGGCATCGTTGTCCACCTCTCTGGCAGGTTTCAGCGTATTCGGGTCACTACAGCTTGCGCTGTTGACACGTAAAAATGGCCTTTTAACTCTCTGTTTGCACCAAGGAAGAGCAGCGTACCGTAATCCGGTTTTTTCTATATTTTTTGTAGTCTAAGGATGTTCCAGGAGCGGAAATTCACACAAGATTTTCAGAACAATACAGGGACAATATTTTGCTACAGCGAAGTGTTTTCCAGTGGATTAAACAGTCCAGAAGGGGACGCACGAGCGTGAAGGACGAGGAAAGATCCGGGCGTCAACCTGCAGCCGTAACTGATGCCAATATTGAACAAGTGCGTGATATGGTCCTGAATAACAGACGAGTAACTGTTGTATGAATTTCCGCTCTGGTACATCCTCAGACCACAAAAAAGAAAGGATTACGGAACGCTGTTCTTTCTTGGTACAAACACAGAGTGGCGCGGTCATATTTACGCCGCAACAGCGCAAACTGTACTGATCCGATAGCGCTGAAATCTACCACAGCCGTAGACAACCACCGCCGTCTAGCGGCTAATGAGCACACAACTTCATAGAGCCAACCTAAAGATAATTAAAATTGCAGATACTTACTGACTTTCCCTCGTATTTCAAATTGAAGTTTAAAAGCCTAATTTTCGAAACTTGGCACTTGACATTGCGGAGTACATTGCTCTTTTAAGACTCGAGGTTCAGAATATGAAGCGTCTATTAACAAGCGTAGGCTCATCTTCAGGGCAATGTCGTGCAGAGTGTTCCTATTAAGTCATTGTTTCGAACACTGGATGTAGCTGACATGTACGGATCGACTGGAGTTTCTGTTCACGCACCGGCCAAGTGTACTGGCTACGCTACTGACTGTAACGTAGTGCCCAACATTATTGTCAAGAAAGTTCTGTGTTTACTTATTACATTTTGTAGATGTTACTTTTAACAGTAGCTTCCATGGCTCAGGTGGCAGCGCGTGCCGGTCTCTCACCGCTGGGTTCCGTGGTTCAAATTCCAATCACTCAGTGTGAAATCTGTGCTGCACAAAGCGAAAGCGGGTGAGCTTTTTCTCCGGGTACTCCGGTTTTCCCTGTCATTTTTCAATCCAGTAACACTCTCCAGTCATTAAACAGTGCCACAGGCATCGGCAGCTGGCACCTATCCTTGCCGCTAGATGGGGGATTCATTCATTCCATTCGTGACCCGGTCGAATGATTGGCAATGGGCAGAGGATTTTCATTTCCACTTTTAACAGTCCAGTAAAAATTACGATTTATCAAGTAGACTAAAAATCGCTGGAAGTGTGTTTAGGAATACAGAAAGTGGATATTGATATATACTAAATATTCAAAAAAACTCAATAAAACGTAGTTGAAAAGGCTAACTTTAATAGTCAGGCGTGTTGCGAGAAAGTAACTTTCCGTGATAACTGAAGTGTTTCTGGCTTAGGTTCCTTCTAGTGATGGCAAAACTTTTCAGAATATCGATATATCGGATTTTCGATACATCGCTATTAAAATATCGATGCCATTGATATATTGGTCTTCAAAATATCATCGGTTTTAAAATATTGGTGCTATTATCCATTATTGTAAGACTGAAGACACTTCAATGAAATAAACGGGTAATAGGGATGGCAGTTTTTTAAAAAATACCGATATATCGATATTTAGATATATTGAAAACTTATTTTCGATTATCGATATTTATTGCACATAATATATCGGTATATTCAAGCGATATCGATATATCGTAACCCAAAAGTAACTACAATATCATAACCAGACCTCAATACATATATATCAATATTGGTTCATTCTGCCTGTGCACGCGACTGGTTGGTTGAGTTTATCTTGCTACTGGAATTCGCGGTTTAATTATCCATGGAAATTATCCATCAACGGCTGCTAATTTAAGATGACCACTAGCCTGCACGGTTGCTAGGGTTATACTTCCATAACACAAATTTTCATTCACCCGCAGCCACAAGACAGCAGTCGAGGCATAGATCCTAAATAAATAGCGTTTTTAAGAGATAAATACACACGTAAAATAGAGTGAAAGAAGTAGTGTCAGTAATGCTTGATGAAGTTCATATAAACCTCGTAAATTAGTAGAAATGGCTGAAAATAGTTAAGAATATGATGCAGCATCTACCGTGCAAGTATTTATGGTTTTATCATTGCATTGATAGGATAAACAAGAAAGAGGGAAGGAAGCGGCCGTGGCCTTAAGTTAGGTATCATTCCAGCATTTGCCTGGAGGAGAAGTGGGAAACGACGGAGAACCACTTCCAGGATGGCTGAGGTGGGAATCGAACCCACCTCTACTCAGTTGACCTCAGTTGCGTACCCTTTTAGGTACTGGAAAGTTCCCTTCAACTTGTATAACTTTTATTTGTTCCTTTTCAAACTTTCTTGCTGTTTTCACACGGCATTTCATGCAAACGTTGTCATGTTGGAACTTGAATGTAATGAGAATATTAATTTATTCCTATTGCCCTTATCTCGTACCTGAAGTATACCAAAGATTTATTGTAATTTGTGAAGTTACCCTTTTTTAGTGCTTGTATGAACCAAAATAAGACCTATCAATAACTTGTATATTTCCTTTTTTCAATGGTGTATCAAATGGTCCATTTTACTCTCTGTTGTGAAAACATTTGTTATCTCTTTTGAAGTTTTTTCAATATATCTGTTCATTTTTCTAAACCTGTGGCTTTGGGAGTTCTCATTTTTGTGTTCCCTTTCGTTCTACTTAGCATGTACCTACCGCGAAAATTCCTCTTGGGAAAAGGCCCGTAATTGTAATCGACACACGGCTTGGGATGTTATATGCACTGATTGTGGTTACTTGAGCAAGACATTTGAATAGTGCCATTACCCCGCACTTTACGTTTCCCTGCGCTCTGCTTGCTAAGTTTTCTGTGCGGCATACCAGCACATATTAATGGGAGTCTTTCGCTTCCTTCATATCGAACTTTCGTTGATATTCGCCAAGCGATTGCTGCAAGTACTTGAAAATACATACTCATATTTAATTATACCATTGTGCCGCAACATATCTCTACGATACACACTCCAGTTCCGTGAGAATATTTCTGCATCCATTATATAATTTCTCAGCCATGATTCAACTCCTATTACAATATCTGGTAAGTATATATATTAAATTAATTAGTTCTATTCCACTCTTTACAATACTTCTACAGTTCAACACTAAAATGTTTTGCCATCCCTACTTGACTTTCAGATACCTGTAGCCTTATCACCGCCCACTAGACCACCTCGTTTTCATGAATGTACCTCCATATAACCCTTCCAAACAAATTTCCTAACTTAGACGTACCACTGCGGTTTAAGTGAAGGCCATCTAGGCTCTGTTGTTCTACCTACAGGGCCTCGTACCGACTTTTGACAGACACCTCTCCCGAATTCTGATCCTCATTGGAGCCCTTAACCTGAAATGGCCTTCCCCTTAGAACATTAGACCACTTGTCTTCTACAATTCAAATCTCGACACCTCCACACACACACACACACACACACACACACACACACACACACACACACACACACACACACACACACACACACACACACACACACACACACACAAGGAACGTTTTCCTTCGGGAAAATCTGATGATCATGTATATGACTTTCAATAAATGAAACTCAATGCTATATCAAGAAAAGCTACAGCTCTACATAAAAGGAACTTAACTTGTAGCCACAGCATCTTTGGCGACCAAGGTCTACAGTAACAACTAATGTGACGTCTCTGACGGTACACTATCTATATCAATGCACTCTATTTATTCAAATTTACAGCCCAAAATCCTTGGGGACCAGTGCCTATGGTAACGACTAATGTGACACCCACCCACATACACACTTACATTGCAAACAATCCATTAACAAAACGAAGGACTGTATGTTGTGTACACAGTACAATGGCAGGATGATGATAAACTGGTCCTTCCTGAAGCCACATAATGCGTGGCTGCTTTACATGAAGCTCTGTTTAGAATACCTTTCAAAGTTCTGTTGGCATAAAGGCGCAGTTTTCTGTCTGCCGCTAATCCCCGATGTGGTGGGCTTTATGACGGCCATTACAGGAGAACAACGCCGGCCGGATCACCACTTAATCTACTTCTGCTGGCGACGGGACTCAGCATTGTACAGGAATATATGATGCATAGGCGATTCGTAGAGCAGAGACCATCCAGCCATAAACATAACGTTCAAGTCTGCTGGGGGGAAGTGTTCTAAGTGCCAAAAATGAACATTTTCTGCGAAAATTATAAACTAATAGTCTCCTGGAAAATATTCGAACAAATTTGTAATTTTAAACTGTTCACTGTCTTGGAGACCACCAAAATAACATAAAAATAAGAGTTTGAACAAATCCACAGTTCCTGCCCTTCGGCAAGCAACTCAGTGTTGGACTAGGGACATGAGCTACGAATTTTATGTAAATGAAATATAATAAAGTATGAGAATATGTTCTTTATGTAATCCTAAAAATACAATCCGTTTCTTAATCATCGTTATTCGGTCGATTAGATTAGGAATTCATGTTTTCTACCACTACTAGCACTAATGTAACTCAATGCATTGTTTCACTTAAGCACCACTACGAGCGCTAATGTAACTCAATGCACTGTTTCACTTAAGCACCACTACGAGCGCGAATGTGAGTCAATGCACTGTTTCACTTAAGCACCACTACGAGCGCGAATGTGAGTCAATGCATTGTTTCACTTAAGCACCACTATGAGCGCTATTGTGAGTCAATGCACTGTTTCACTTAAGCACTACTACGAGCGCGAATGTGAGTCAATGCACTGTTTCACTTAAGCACTACTACGAGCGCGAATGTGAGTCAATGCACTGTTTCACTTAAGCACTACTACGAGCGCTATTGTGAGTCAATGCATTGTTTCACTTAAGTACCACTACGAGCGCTATTGTGAGTCAATGCATTGTTTCACTTAAGTACCACTACGAGCGCTATTGTGAGTCAATGCATTGTTTCACTTAAGTACCACTACGAGCGCTATTGTGAGTCAATGCATTGTTTCACTTAAGCACTACTACGAGCGCGAATGTGAGTCAATGCATTGTTTCACTTAAGTACCACTACGAGCGCTATTGTGAGTCAATGCATTGTTTCACTTAAGTACCACTATGAGCGCTATTGTGAGTCAATGCACTGTTTCACTTAAGCACTACTACGAGCGCTATTGTGAGTCAATGCATTGTTTCACTTAAGTACCACTACGAGCGCTATTGTGAGTCAATACACTGTTTCACTTAAGCACTACTACGAGCGCGAATGTGAGTCAATGCATTGTTTCACTTAAGTACTACTACGAGCGCTATTGTGAGTCAATGCATTGTTTCACTTAAGTACCACTACGAGCGCTATTGTGAGTCAATGCATTGTTTCACTTAAGTACTACTACGAGCGCTATTGTGAGTCAATGCACTGTTTCACTTAAGCACTACTACGAGCGCGAATGTGAGTCAATGCATTGTTTCCCTTAAGTACCACTACGAGCGATATTGTGAGTCAATGCATTGTTTCACTTAAGCACTACTACGAGCGCTATTGTGAGTCAATGCATTGTTTCACTTAAGCACCACTACGAGCGCTGTTGTGAGTCAATGCATTGTTTCACTTAAGTACCACTACGAGCGCTATTGTGAGTCAATGCACTGTTTCACTTAAGCACCACTACGAGCGCTATTGTGAGTAAATGCAGAGTTTCACTTAAGCTCTCATAACTACATTCGGTATGGACATTTTTCAAACAATCAAACAACGCCTGACGTTATTGAACCAAGGAATACATTAAGCAAATAATGATGGTAAATTCGTTAATTTGGCTAGAATTTGAATCAAAAAGAAAACAGATAAAGGAAGAAGCGAAATCAGGCTGTTTTCTCCTGAACTGCATTTAGGCAGAAAGTGATTTTTAATAGAGCTATCGAAGACTCATAATTTAAAACCTTTCCTGCGCCTTTAGCCTTTCAATTTTCGGCACAATTGAAGAAATAGCTTAATATTACGTTTTTCGTGGTATGGAGACCCCAACTTTTCTAAGAAATGTTTTCGACATTTAGTGTGATTCCTTTTGTACGTCTGCAGTGAACTTTTAAACCCCCAATGACTAGGAATTAGTCCTCAGAGTTAGTAACTTTGAATTAAGTGCTACAAAAGTAGCAGAAGCGTGATTACTGACTCCCTTCGAGTAAACCATATTGAAGTACATGAAGAAGTACCCCGCGTTGTTGATGGAGGCTGCGATCGTGGATCGACATCATTGCAAAAAGAGAGTGAAGGATATAGCTGAGATTGTAGATCCAACTGTACGGTTCGGTTCAAATATATCTCAGCCTAGTAACGTTAGTAAGTAAATAAGACCGTATACGAAACTTCCTTCTATAATATAAAGCAGATTGTCTCTTCTTTGGCGCGAGGGATACAATTCCGACATCATTTGTAACCTGGCGGTAGCGTAAAAATCTCCAAGATGAAATCGTGACGTGCATTATTAAATACCCTGTCTCCAGAGTGCGGCACCACCTGTACGCAGCCTGTTGCTTCAGCAGCCTGCGTATGTGTTGATACACTGTAATTGTTCTCTTTAACAGTTGGCGTATTTCTTTTAGAAAAAAATGATTGTGTGCTATTCTGCATCAAAAATCAAGTATCTTGAGTCAGATACATAAATATATTTATTAATTATCTTTTAATCCGTTTACCCCCCCCCCAGGGTAGGGTTTTCCCCGGACCAGCGAGGGATCCCACCTCCACCGCATCATGGGGAGTGTCCTGGAGTGTGAGGCATTTGGTCGAGGATACAACTGCGCAGGAGGACCAGTACCTCGCGCAAGCGGCCGCACATGCTATGCGGAACAGGGGTATTGTAAGGTATGGGAAGATCGGAAAGGATAGATAAGGAAGCAACCGTGGCGTTAAGTTAGGTACCATCCCGGTATTTGCCTAAGGAAGAAGTGGGAAACCACGGAAAATTATTTCGAGGATGGCTGAGGTGGGAGTCGAACTCCATGCACTCAGTTGACCTCCCTAGGCTGAGAGGACCCCCTTTTAGTTCTGGTGCCACTTTTGAAATTTCATGGCAGAGCTTGGAGTCGAACATGGCCCTTCGGAAGTGGCAGCTAATTACACCAACCACTACACCACATAAACAATACCCATCACGTGATTCCTACTTTACTCGAGAACTTTCCGCTAGTGACTTAACGTCACTGCAACACATGGAAGGTTTTGCGGAAGGATGGGAAAGTGTTGTGGACGTGGCTTCAACATGCCTCAGCATGTGCTTGGTGTGCAAATGGGGAAACCACCGAAAATGTCTTCAGTTTTGACAGCGATGGGATTCGAACCTACCATCTTCCCACTGCGAGCTCGCATCTTCGGGACCCTAACTGCACGCCCAAATCGCTCGGTCAGTCGCGACATAGCACCTTCTATTTTTAAAGTGGAATTATTCTTCTTTCTGAACTTTTCGTAATTAGTTGTGGTCAGCATTACATGATGGCTGGCGCAGTTTTACGGCTGGATGCCTCTCTGACACCAACCTAATGTGGACGGATGTACTCACAACTGTGTTGGATTGTAATGTGAAGAGTTGTTCATAGACGAAGATGTTTATCAAAGACGAATACAAGCACCCAGCGCTCAAGGCAAAGGAATGAACCAAGTGCTGCTAAAATCTCAACCCAAATGGGATTCGAACCTGCGGTCATCCTAACCAAAAGACACTACACTGACCATTCAGTCAAAGACGCTACAATCATTCATTTGAGATCAAATAATTTTCTACAGGATCCTCTTTCAAATGTGACGCGTATATTTGAGCAGCATGTGGTGTGTTCTGTAGGAAGAAGCACACAATTAGGATACATTGACTGTAACCCTACTCAAATGGAAACGGAAGGGCGGGGTAAGAATCATTAGTGTAACACAAAAGCAAACACAAATTCACTTATCGCAGGGAATAACAAGACAAGTCAAAAATTGAAGTTTCCAAAGAGTTCTGAGTTATATGAAACTCTTTCTTGAATTGTGATTTTTGGGTTTGATTTCGGTTAATTTCAACAATTTTGTGATATTAAACACATTTATTTTCAGTTTCGACTGAGTTAATTTATAGAGAGCAGTGAGGACTTCAAGATAAGTTGGAAATTTCAGTTTTTAAGGATTTAAGTAGAAATAAACAAATGTTTATGCATTTCTAAATATATCTGAGTACGATTTGATAGAATCTGATGATTTTCTGAGCGAAACATGTCATTATATTTTCTAATTAAGTTGTTTTTGATTCTCATTCCGTTATCGTAATTCATAATACAGTAGAATTCCATTAGTCCGGCATCCAACAGTCCGGAACGCCCGATGGTCCGGCACCATTCCAGGATTTTTTAAAGTTTGTTATCTCTTAATAATGATCTCTCGTGAACAATTTGATGCATTATTTGTCGAAACCAATCGAAGTGTATTTTTATACTATTTAAAGTTAATAGTGCAAATGTATCTGATACAATCCAGTTTGTATGCATTAACTTACTTAAATATCTCTACAGTATATCTGGAAAAATTCAGCCTAGGAGGCTGTGTGCTATACTCAGTATTGGAAAGCCAACCATATGAAAAAAAAACAGATTTTAAAAATTGAATATATGGGCCACGTTCAAAAACGGATGGGAACATGCCTTCAAAAACTGAAGCAGACAGAAGGAAAAGAGAAGTTGTAGATGGAAAGGCTCTACATGTTAAAGGAAGACTTACAGCTAAAAACATCGATGAACTCCGGCATTATTATGGAATGACAATAAAAAAACACGTTTGAAAAGAGGAGTGTGTTATTAAACTAATGATCAACATTTTACTGCAAACACTGTGCTACAGCTGTTTTCGCTGTACGCCTTAACCTATATTGTTGTAAGAGGTACCGCCCGATAGTCCGGCACCGGGCCGGTCCCGAACGTGCCGGATTATCGGACTTTTACTGTATGATATTTTTACGTATTTTGTTTATATTTTAGGTGGTTTATAACTTGATTCATTTAAAATTACTTTTGGCAGACTGAATAACATAACAGTTTTAAAATCGTTTTAAAAATATTGATATATCTGCTATGGATCGTGTGTGAAACTGACTTCTGCTACAACAACCAGGCATTATTTTCTTAAGTGGACCACTCGTAATTAAAGTGGCGCACATCACGCTTGTGTATTGTTAACCTGTGGTCAATAGAGTGCACATGGCATTTGTCGTTTTAGGCTACTGCTAAGAACTGAATTGCTTACTGATGTAATATGCCATCTGGCGGTGTTTTTGCAACTTTTGCAGTTATTCCACAGCCGACTGGATCTCTCGCTGCTAGCTAGAGCGACGCATCAAGTCGGCCATGGTTATTCGAATAGCGTCGCTGTACAAATCCTCTAGTTCTGTGTGGTGGTGGTCTCTGACGGAAATGCGTACACTCTCTACAGTGTAGGAGTTACAGCAGTGTTACGATTGCGGCCGATGTCCATAGTTGTTTGTGCTCTTAGTAGCTATAAATATTTTTGGTTTTCTTAAATATGGCTGTGAATGTTTCTTCTTTCGTAAATTACAAGTGATGCTATGGAGTTTCTGGACACAAGCGATGATATCATAGATGAACTAAATACAGATGTCAGTGAAGGTGATATATTAAAAAAAGTTTTCAAATGACAGTCTTTTCTCGATCCAAAATGTCTTTTCCTGTGTCTCAAAGTCTCACAAAGTTGTGATAAATAAGTTTATTGTAATTTTTTAAGAAAAAATTCTAACACCCCAGAGGTTGGTTACCGGTCAAATTCGTACTCGGATGCGGCCGGCATTAATGCACTCGTAAAAAAGGTTAAATCTGTAGTAAGATTTAACAGTTCTCATTAAGAAAAGTAGCTGAGTGAATTGGCTGCAAGATAATGTCCACGTGCACAATGACAACCGAAAAGTTACTCACCTGGTTGAAGCCTCTTTTATTAAAGAAATTCAGAATATAAACAAGATAATTCAACTTCTGGTTCTTACCGGAGACTCTTCTGTATTCTGGAAGTAAAATTTGGCTATTCGTTATCCTGTTAGTGTCAAACATTGAACTTAGTAGGTAAGAGAATTGTTGTTATCAATCGGGAAGAAATTACACTGTTCTACAAAAGAAGTCCTATTTCTGGAGGATAAACCTGTGATTCTTATAGACATTTTAACGCTGAATACAAATTTGGTTTTGTTTTCATACATCAGGGATAGTTTAAGTGTAATCCGATTTTTAATTTGTTTTAATATTTTCATATCATTATATATATATACGGTATATACAGTATATAGCCCTAATTTAGAATCATAGACATACTGAAGGAAATTCAATTAAGGGGCCTATAAAGATTATAATATTAACAGAAGATGATAATTGAAGTGCTCACATAATGTTCTCACTTTTTAACAGTCATTCATAGGAATGTCTATAAATATTTTTTTAAAAAGGAAAAAATGGACAGAAATTAGCCACCACAAAGTTTCACGTCTTATTTCTTCCTTTTGTATTGAGCATCCTTCTTGTCTCGTATTAAAAAAAATTAAAACCTATAACCTGTTTTCCAGTCATTGATTGGGTCAGGGATGTAATGAATGAAACATATATAGTCTGTTATTACAAAGGGTCGCCACTCCCAAGGTGATTTATTAATGAGTGATAAATGCTATGATATGATAATGGAGAGTGTTGCTAGAATAAAAGATGACAGGGAAACCGCAGTACCCGGAGAAAAACCTGTCCCGCCTCCGCTTTGTGACCGGGAGTGACCGGGATTTGAACTACGGTATCCATCGGTGAGAGGCCGACGCGCTGCCGTCTGAGCCACGGAGGCCTTGTTTCGTATTATTCTCCATCAATAATCGGCTAACATTGTGGGCATCCATTTCCTTTCAAACCGATTCTCCATGCTCATTTGATACATCACTACAATTCTCTGGAAAAAATGCGAGTACATGAAACGTACTTTCAAGGACATATTGTATCCAATATCTTTATAAGCTCTGATCATTTCTTTCACAAACTCTTTATATTTAGGGTCTCTTCTACTACCAAGGAAGTTTTGTGTTACTTTCTTGAAACATACCCAGGCTCGCTTTCCTTTTTCAGACATACAGACATATCGAATAGAAATAAAAAGGAAGAGAATATTCACAGAAATACTCACTTGGTATAACTGAAGAACCTAAATGAAAAATAACTAAATTGGTAGAAATCGTTGCATTCCCACTATGATTTTGAGGTTAACATGTGACACTAAACAATAACATAAATGTCTGAAAAAATAATCAGAAATAGTCAAGTTAATGTTGCCAACCTTTTTAAAATAAAAGTACAATATTTGCCGCAAACAAAGATGCCACATATGATATACACTATATGGATGTTCAGATTAATGGAAAACTGCCCATAATAGCGCAATTCTGATTTCAGATTTGAATTTAGCAATGTAAATTCCTTTAAAATTACATATGTCCATCTCAGAAATAGAAACTTTGTAGAACAGTGTTATTTATCTGTTTTTCTCACCTGGATGAATGAATTTCACTTGTTCTGCTGTGCAATTAAGACGGAGCAAGATACGAGTTAATGATAAGAAGGCCAAATGTGATGCAAGAAAAGCTGGACTCAGCTGGTACGAGCACATGAAAAGAATGGACCAAGGGTACGTAGCAAAGAGATTGCTAAAAATGCTACCAACGGCGGAAAGAATGTAAAGAGTTACCCAGAAGAAGCTGAATGGACAGAATTCAACAACTATGAACCTCCGGGAACTTGTGGAGCAGATGCTACACGACACACCTTTATGCAGGAATAAAATAGACATCAGACCTTGCGGGCCGAAGACAAGGAAGTGCAATTATGACAGCACGAAAACTTTGAACACGTTCGACAAGGAGAAACAGACTGTGTAAACTGTCTACGTAGCGAAAATGTGAATGAGAAACATTCAACATACCCGCCACATTTGACGGAGTATATTTTGGAACACTGTTTCGCTCCATAAGAATGACTTTTCCTAAGAAACTAATACATCAGTAAACTTTTTCTAATTTAACACTGCTGTGT
Organism: Anabrus simplex; assembly: GCF_040414725.1. Classification (NCBI taxonomy): domain Eukaryota; kingdom Metazoa; phylum Arthropoda; class Insecta; order Orthoptera; family Tettigoniidae; genus Anabrus; species Anabrus simplex. Next base: position 20,221,707 of record NC_090270.1, on the reverse strand, counting down.
TGGCAGATTAAGCTTGCACATTATTACTAGCTGTTAGCCGCAGCTTCGCTCGCGTGGATTTCGTAATTTGATAAAAGTAATCGTTCATCGGTACTGCAACAGTGCATTATCTAAAAATTCCTAAAGTGTAAAATCTCACTGATATATAGAGTTTAATTTAATCCAGTACCTCGTTGTAAACCACGTTTTCGATATTACCTTCTGAGGCTAAGATAACCACGCTGTCACAGCTAACTCTGGAACATGCGACATAGAATTGTCCATGAGAGAAACAGGCCTCTCTCATGCTGAGAAGAAAACGTGTTTCTTTACTTTTAAAGCAGATTTCGAATACGAAAAATCATGTTTCACGTCTGCAACATCTTCAATTTTTTAGATATAAGTATTCATTAGATTCAACCTATTTTTCGGTCCTTTTCTCCCCATAAAATGAGTTCTCCAATAACAAAAAGTATGGGTTCCTTTATTTCTAAAAGGAGATTCCGAATACGAACTTTTACATCTGCAATATGTTCATTTCTTAAGATATACTCATCTTAAAAATTCACCCCCAATTCTCACTTCTCTTCAGGCTCCTTAAGTGGATTTTCCAGAAACAAAAAATGCATGTTCTTTATCTTTAAAGGAAATTCAAAGTACCAATTTTCACGTCTGTAAGCTTCAAAGTGTTTGAGATAAAGATATACTCATTTTAACAATTCACCACCGGGCGAGTTGGCCGTGCGTGTAGAGGCGCGCGGCTGTGAGCTTGCATCCGGGAGATAGTAGGTTCGAATCCCACTATCGGCAGCCCTGAAAATGGTTTTCCGTGGTTTCCCATTTTCACACCAGGCAAATGCTGGGGCTGTACCTTAATTAAGGCCACGGCCGCTTCCTTCCAACTCCTAGGCCTTTCCTATCCCATCGTCGCCATAAGACCTATCTGTGTCGGTGCGACGTAAAGCCCCTAGCAAAAAAAAAAAAAAATAACAATTCACCCCTCCCCTCTTTACCCCCTTAGCGACGGGATATCCAAAAGTACTTCCTTAGTTTTTTTTTTTTTTTTTTTTGCTAGGGGCTTTACGTCGCACCGACACAGATAGGTCTTATGGCGACGATGGGATAGGAAAGGCCTAGGAGTTGGAAGGAAGCGGCCGTGGCCTTAATTAAGGTACAGCCCCAGCATTTGCCTGGTGTGAAAATGGGAAACCACGGAAAACCATCTTCAGGGCTGCCGATAGTGGGATTCGAACCTACTATCTCCCGGATGCAAGCTCACAGCCGCGCGCCTCTACGCGCACGGCCAACTCGCCCGGTTACTTCCTTAGTGAGCACCTACACTATAATATTAATGAATCCCCAAAATTTCATTTATTTATTTCTAGCAGTTTCGTCTCGGCGATGATGAATCTGTCAGTCAAGACGTATATATATTAAACAACAAAGTTGGCATCAATATATCCGTTATCACACGTATAAAAGAAGCATATTGTTTAATACCATTGAGAAAAATAAAACAGGATGTCGAAAATCTTGAACGGATCTGGAGATATTTGATGTACACTTTCTATATTGAAGATACTCCCTTGAATTCTCTTTCTGGCTTGAGGAGTATGGAACGTTCTGTCCCCTAGTCCATGTTCAGCAGCCCGTGGAGTGTGGACTGCCTTAGATAAGGCAAATTAGTTAGGGACCAAGCAACAATGGTGTAGATTCTCCATCTGATTTGGGCAATTCCGCACGCTCGAACAAGTTTGAACGCCGGCCACGAGTGGTAACCGACGCCTATACTGGACTCTTCCCAGTGTTGTAGTATTTGCTATACTATCAGAAAGCCTGAAGGCTGGTTGGATCTTTGAAAAGAGCACCACCAAATGTTATGCTGTTATACGGAAACAGAAACCCAGATGGCCATCCTGTACTAAGACACATTAGGCAATATGAAGAGTGAGATACTGTGCGCGCGTTTGGTTGGGAGCTGGCTTTTTTTAGAATAAGCTTTACGTCACACCAACACAGATAGGTCTTACGGCGACTATGGAATAGGAAAGGCCTAGGAATGCGAAGGAAGTGATCGTGGCCTTAATTAAGGTAAAGCCCCGGCATTTTCCTGGTGTGAAAATGGGAAACTACGGAAAACCATCTTGAGGGCTGCCGACAGTGGTGCTCACAGCTACGCATCCCTAACCGGTGAGAGCTGGCTTTAATAGGAAGCGGGGACTGGGGAATCATTTCCGCAGTTCTGCCAACTAAAGAGAGTGAAACTAATGATGGTAAGTAAGAAATCGAGCTCAGGTTCACGCTGAACAATATTTACTTCATACGTGCATATTTACTTTAACTATACAAATAAGGAAAAAGAAACATAATGGGGGCAAATGTATCCCTCCTATAGCACACTTATATTGACCCCGTTTATACTTTTTATGTTTTACGTTATTTAACAGAACACTCGTTTTTGTGACCTTGGTGTCATGTCATCTAGTGATGATAGCCACTTAATGTGTCTATGGAAAATATATATGTATATATATATATATATATATATATATATATATATATATATATATATCTTTGCAAATCTTGTATCATTCCAGTCCCGTGGGAAAAATTCTCAGTGATTTCCTTAAGAATGGAGTTCAGAGAAGTAATTATAATTTCACGGATACTTGTTGAGAGAGCAATTTGTATCTGAGTCAAATATTTCTCAAGTAACTGTAATCCTGTCCCAGAACTTTGTTACTATAACTGTTTGCATGTCACACTCGTGCTCTCATTATTTAGAGGACGGGTTTATTCAATATGCTTATTCAAATAGGGGAATGGAAATTTCTTAGCCCCTTCACCGTCACATGTTTGTTCTGGTTGCATTCTCGACCACGTACCACACGGCTATCTCAGTCTCACCCAGTGGCCGCAACACGCTGCGAGTCAGTAAACGAATGCACGTCGTATCCTCGCTTTATACCTTGACGTGACGCCTTGCCAGTGCTCGGGACTCCAGAGTTATAAAACTCTCGATCAACTACTCGAATGTATCGATTACAATTTTATCAGCAGGTAAATTGCGAGTAAAATTAATATATTTTGTGAAAACCAATATTATTATTTTTATTAATCTGTTTACCATCCAGGGTTGGTTTTCCCTCGGACTCAGCGAGGGATTCCACCTCTACCGCCTCAAGGGAGCGTGAGACATTGGGTCGGGGTACATCACTGGGGAGGAAGACCAGTACCTCCCGAGGCGACCTCACTTGCTATGCTCAGCAGGGGACTTCCGCGTAAGATGGGTATATTGGAAGGCACAGAACATGAAGAGGGAAGAAAGCGTCGGTGGCCTTCAGTTACGTACCATCCCGGCATTTGCCTGGAGGAGAAGTGCGAAACCACGGAAAAAAACTTCGATGATGGCTGAGGTGGGAATCGAACCCCGCTCTACTCAGTTGACCTCCAAAGGCTAACTGGACTCCGTTTCAGCCCTCGTACAAATTTTAAAATTTCGTGACAGTGCCGGGAATCGACCCCGCGCCTCCGAGGGTGGCAGAAAATCACTGCATCATAGAAGCGAACGAAAAGCAAAATTACGAGTAAAAGTTGCTAAGAGAGTATTAGTTACAAGCAGTGTTCTTTTCTGCCGGTACGCAGACGTACGGAGTACGTACATTTTCTTTCCCGAGTTTTTAGAAAACAACTTCAATTTATTGACAGAGGAACGTATTATAAATATTCCAGCAGATGGTACTGTGTTCACAAACTGAATTATCAGTTTTGATTCTAAGAAGTTGGTGCCATTCTTACATGTTTCATAGGCTTCATAGGCTGGTAACGCGGCCGGAAACAGGAAGTGGTATTCATTTTCCGAATGTTTCCAATGTCAGATTATCAGTTCTATATCCCCTCTGTAAGATCCAGTTGTTTCTACGAGTTTTGAAGAAAAATACTCAAAGGTAAATCAGTGCAAACTTTGTTAAAAATTAGTAAAATAAGTTCTGGTTGTTACTTCTAGTCAATGAGGATAATAAGAAAGCCTGAAGAAGAAGAAATTTTCAAATCAACTTGCTATCTTGTAAAACACAAAAGCAGTGAAAATACGCGTGGTGATGGGGATCAAAAAACCAACAACCAAGACCGAAGATTCACGTGGTCATCTCTCACGGGGCAGATCGTTGGACACTTTCGCAAACAAACAAACAAACAAGCAAACAAACAAACAAAGAAACAAACAAACACACCGAGCTCGATAGATGCAGTCGCTTAAGTGCGGCCAGTATCCAGTATTCGCGAGATAGTGGGTTCGAACCCCACTGTCGGCAGCCCTGAAGATGGTTTTCCGTGGTTTCCCATTTTCACACCAAGCTGTACCTGAATTAAGGCCACGGCCGCTTCCCTGCCACTCCTAGCCCTTTCCTGTCCCATAGTCGCCATAAGACCTAACTGTGTCGGTGCGACGTAAAGCAACTTGCAAAAACAAACAAACAGACAAACAAACAAAAGAGCTTCTGCGAGAGAAAGAAGTGGATCGTGACGGCGAAGGTATATCGGAGTTTATGTTGGAAGTGGTCCGCCTCTGTGGTGTAGTGTTTAGTGTGATTAGCTGCCGCCCCCGGAGGCCCAGGTTCGACTCCCTGCTCTGCCACGAAATTTGATAAAGGGTACGAGGGCTGGAACGGGGTCCACTCAGCCTCGGGAGGTCAAATCAGTTCAGGGTTTTTTAATTCTCACCTCAACCATCCTTGAAGTGGTTTTCTGTGGTTTCCCACTTCTCCTCCAGGCAATTGCCTGGATGGTACCTAACTGGAGGCAATGGCCGCTACCATCCCTCTTCCGATCTCCCCATGCCCCCACAATCCCCTGTTCAGTATATCAGGTGAGGCCGCCTGGGCAAGGTACTTGTCATCCTCCCCAGTTGTATCGCCTGATCCAAAGTCTCACGCTCCAGGACATTGCACTGGGGTGATAAAGGTATGATCCCTCGCTGAATCCGAGGGAAATGCCAACTCTGGAGGGTAAACCGATTAAGAAAGAAAGAATGCTAAAAGTGTGGAATTTTCTCTGATAGGCACATACATGGTGAATACCAGCACCCTGCTCTGCCAGAAAAAAAAGAACTAGTTACAAATATTTGAATCACTTTTCCACAATTACCTCTCAACTCTCACTATTGTTGTATGATCTATTTCCAAATCCTGGGTTTGACGGGAAGAGGAAAGCTGTAAAAAATTGAGTTGTTTTTGGACAGAGAGAAGTAACTTCATATAATAACTAGTACTGACGTCAGCAAATTTAGTGGTTTTAAAATTCATCTCGCTCCATGGTGTGGCGAGTCTGTGTGCTATCGACCAACCAGGAGCCTAGAGACCAATGTATCACTGTGTGCATTGCTGCAGGTCACGTTACAACCACACAGGGTGCACAATTTTAACAGGGTCTAACAGAAGATGTTCGACCACGTTGTGATGATTGTGAGTAGACAAAATACAGTAGCAACCTTGCAATTTCATTTATTGTTAACCGGGCGAGTTGGCCGTGCGCGTAGAGGCGCGCGGCTGTGAGCTTGCATCCGGGAGATAGTAGGTTCGAATCCCACTATCGGCAGCCCTGAAGATGGTTTTCCGTGGTTTCCCATTTTCACACCAGGCAAATGCTGGGGCTGTACCTTAATTAAGGCCACGGCCACTTCCTTCCAACTTCTAGGCCTTTCCTATCCCATCGTCGCCATAAGACCTATCCGTGTCGGTGCGACGTAAAGCCCCTAGCAAAAAAAAAAAATTATTGTTATGCCCTACCAACTTCTTGTGGTGTAACCATGCAGCCAGTTCCCTGGTATAATCATACGAATACATGCTGTAGTTACAGGCTAAATCTCATTTACTGTATATATGCAGTAGCCTACTTGTCATAGTCATTATGTAAAGTTCGCGTAAGAGTCACGCACCTCGCCTTGTTAGTGACTCCCTAATGAATTGTTCGTCACAGTACCCTTGCTATCAGGTTATTAACGGCCACCTCCATAGCGTAACGGTTAGCAGTATTAGTTCGTGGGCCCGAGTTCGATTCCCGATACTGCCAGAGATTTAAGAACGGCAGGAGGGCTGAAATGTGGTTCAAATGGTACATGCAGCTCGTCTCTATTCTGCCTGTCAAGAGCTGCTCCACCTCGGGATGAGGATACGAGTTTCATTTGCTCCGCGCCGTCCCAGGTTCGATTCCCGGCCTGGTCGGAGATTTTACTTTCATTGTTTAATTCCGATGGCTCAGAGAGAGTGTGTGTGTGTGTCATCTTCATCATTACCGTATGTGGGGCCCATCTTCACAAATGCACAGGTCGCCCATCAGGCGCCAACTCGAAAGATCTGTACGGATGCCACATGCCATTATTATTATTATTATTATTATTATTATTATTATTATTATTATTATTATTATTATTATTATTATTATTACCCTCCACGTTCGGTTTTTCCTTGGGACTCAGCGAGGGATACCACCTCTACCACCTCAAGGGCAGTACCCTGGAGCGAAAGACTTTGGGTCAGGGATACAACTGGGATGGAGGGCCAGTACTTCACGCACACTACGTTAAACAGGAGTATTGTGGGGGATGGAAAGATTGGAAGGGATAGACAAGGAAAAGGGAAAGAAGCGACCATGGCCTTAAGTTAGGTACCATCCTGACATTTGCCTGGAGGAGAATTAGGAAACCACGAAAAACTACTTCGAGGATGGCTAAGGAAGGAATCGAACCCCGCTCTACTCAGTTGACAGAGTAACTGTGCAATATTCCTCAAATCTACTGTTTCCTTGTCTGCTCCTTTCAATTCAATTCCTGCACTGCATTCCTGATTCCTGTCGATCTCTCTGTCATGTGCCGTACTGAGTAACCGTCTATTGGCTCAGTCAACGCAGTGAGTTCAGTAAGCGTCCTCAAATATTATCAATGCAATTTTGAATCATCCGAGTCCCGTATTCTCGACTCTCGCTTAGGAGCGAGCCAGTTGTCTCGAGCTTTCTCACCATCGGTAGCTTTGTTGGTGTGGGTCGGTAGATGCAGAGTGGGTCTCGGCGCATAAGTGGCCACGGCTGGTCCGTGGTCCAACAGCTCTGCACTTAGACCGGCCATCCGAGCAGAGGATGTGTGGCCACGGCTCTACCGTGGTTCTACGCCTCTGCATTCGGGAGACGGGACGGGGCTGGACCTCACGGCTGTCCTGAGAATGGTTTTCAGTGGTTTTCCATTCTCCTGCACTAAGGCGAATACCGGGACAGTTCCCACTATAGGCCACGGCCGCCAACCCCCTCACCCTTTCCGAACATCTCCTTCACCGTAACAAATCTCCCGGCCTGAGAGACGGCGACACGGTCTAAGAGGCCCGCCTCCCCCTTTAGGGGAGGAATGAAAACATAAAGTAGTACTTGTTGGTCTGGTTGGAACATCACACACACAGAATTCTTCCCGTAATGCTCGTTCTGTTTGAATCAAGGAATTTGTCTCTCAGTACGTCTTCACAATAAAAACACGCTACCAAAGAGGTTATGGCATGTTCGTGCTACGACTGCAAATTCTAGATACTGCAAAGTAGCTAATAATAGTCAACAATGGATGATAGCGGTGCCGATGTATCAATCAATCGTCAATGATATGGTCTAACGCCCAGGTGTTTACTTAGCCTTTACTAAAATGCTTTCAAGGAACTTGGAAATTTACAGAATATTTCCCTTCATAAATTATTAGAATCCCTAATTCCTCGTCCTGTAAATGAATATTTTCCCCGTTTTTCATCTTAATTTCTAACTTCATCTTCATATTATGATCTGTGCTACTTTTAAAAGCTCCGCTCAAGTTTATTCGTCTACTAACATCATTTCATATCATCTGCCCACTGACATGATCGGAACATACCGCCTATTCGAGCAGCTTGTCTCCTTACCTCCAAGTCTTCCCAAATCAAAGCGTGCAACATTTTCGTCACACTGCTCTTTTGTCGGAAATCGTTCTGCTTTCCTTTCCGTCGCTTCCATCTCTCGCATCAATTTGTGCGTGGATGTGAACCAACTCTAATTGGGGTCTTACCAGAGAGTTGATCACCCTCTTCTTTACATCCTTACTACAACCGATCAATACTCTCATAACCATATGAAGGTTCTCCTAGAACCACTGACATCATTCAACTCAATTCCAAGTTTACACTAGCTTCCACAGGGAAAGTATTTATATACTATACCAGCAATTATCCGCGATTTCGCTCGTGTAGATTTCATAATTTGATCAAAGTAATCGTTCCTCGGCACTGTACTAAGAAAATATCTGAAATTTCCTAAAGTATAAAAACTCGCCCAAAATTTGAGTTTCATTTACCCCAGAAATTCTTTGTAAACCATGTTTGTGGTATTACCTTTTAGGGCTAAGACGACCATGCAACATAGAACTGTACATGTGAGAAACAGTCTTCTCTCAAGTCGAAAAATAAATACGTTTCATTATTTTTAAACGAGATTCCAAATACCTATTCCCACATCTGTAACATTTTCAGTTTTTGAGATATACGTAAGTATCCCCATAAAATGTAATCAATCCCTTGATCAGTCCTTCCCCCACCCTTGCCCCCATCTAAGTATATTTTCCGAATACAAAAATACATGTTTCTTTATTTTTAAAGGAGATTCCAAATACCAATTTTCACGTCTGCAGCATGTTAAGTTTTTGAGATATACTGTAGATGCGCTAAATTTAAAAATTCATTCACTTTTTCAGTTCCCCTTAACTGGATTTTATGAGAAAAAAATTATGTTTCTTTACATTTACAGGAAATTACAAATACCAGTTTTCAAATCTGTAATATGTTACGTGTCTGAGATAATTTGCAGATATAGTCTTTTGAAAAATTCACCCCGTTTGTCACTCCTGTTCACCCCCTATTCATTGGATTATCCAAAAACACAAAAGTACGTCTTTCTTTATTTTCAAAAGAGATTACAAATTTCAATTTTCATGTATGTAACATCTTCAGTTTTTGAGGTATAACTCTCCTCATAAAAGGTGTTCAATCCCATTTCCCCCTTTTTTCACCCCCTTAATGGGATTTTCCGAAAACAAAAAAAAAGTGTTTCTTTATTTAAAGGAGATGCCAAATACCAATGTTTTCGTCTATAAACGTTTAAGTTTTTTGAGATATAGATATCGACATTTTAAAAATTCACCCCCCTTTTCACCCCCTTAGCGACGGAATATCCAAAAATCCTCCCTTAGCGAGCGCCTACATGCTAATATGAATGTATCCCTGAAATTTAATTTCTTTATGTCCAGTAGTTTTGGCTCGGCGATGGTGAATCAGTCAGTTAGGATTAGTTATTTTATATATATAGATAAACGCTAACATGTTTTTTCACAAAACTCCATCTCTTGAACCAGAGGGAGTTAAATCGTGCGTCCTGTACCAAACCTTCCAAATCATCTAAGTAGTACAGGAAAATTCTTGCATTTCTTGACAAGATAACCGAAATATATTTATTTTATGTAATTCATTTAATTACAAAGCCACACCAAGATTTGGATCGACCTTGATGGATAGATTGTCGCTAGGCGACAGCGACTTACTCTGAACCATGATAGTCCGCTAAGAAATGCTGTATATAGGAGGATGGGACTACGCCGCCATGTTTTATGAGGTACCTTTCTTGATAAAGGTTTAATGTAACTAGGCAACTCATTTCCTGTCATAGGGAAATAGCAATCCAATATGCCGTGTTAGAGATATACTTTCGTGTAAGTAGACAACTCATTGCCGAGGAATCTGTTCATTTTCGCACCAGATGGAAAAAGGAAGAATGTCAAGCATCCACTCGCTTTGCAATGAACATCATGCATCATGAAAATAAATCGCCATTACTGTATGTGAGCATATAGGAATAGTTTGATCGAATTAATAGACGCAGGAATCTAAAACGTAGAACATATTTGCAGTAATTATTTGTTTTCTAAGTGAAATTACGAGTAAATATAGTAAGAAATATATAAATAACAGAACAACCAAAAATAATGAAAAATGTTAAAAAATTGCATAAAGTAGAATTAATTAAAAACACCATTTATTTATTGAGGCGTACCAGTGCGCTCCGAGTATCAACTAGTAACTAATTAAAATAGCATATGTTTATATGTGGCCACTGCCTTGTATGATCGTTAGAATATTTTGCCTGCTAATAGTTTATCGTCGCATTAAAACAGACAGAGTTTCGGTGATGCTGGAATGAAACTGGAAAGGAAGTGACTGTAAATTATTATTTTAGTATAGCCTCGGCGTTTTCCTGGTGTGGAAATAGTAAACTACGGAAGAACATAATCTCAAGCTCTATTTTAATTAAGGCCGCTCTCGCTTTCTTCCCTGCCCTAGCCCTGTTTTATCCCATCGTCACCAAAAAATATGTCTGTACCGGTGAGGCTCAAATGTAAATATATTTTGGCTAATAAGAAATCAGGTTTCAAATTTAACTATTTCGAACACCTTATAAATTATTTTGTAAAATGTCTAGTTTGTGTTGGACGATAGTGTTTACACGAAATCCCTCTCCAATTGATAAATAATTTAGGAATTGTACAAGTTAAATAAAAGAACAAGCTTCACATTTTAATGCAATTTAGATGGTATTTGTCGAAAACGGTCCTTGCCAACCACCACTGATTAAATACATGAGTTTTTTGATGCTTATAGTTCTTGAAAAGTGGAGCACCAAAATGGCACACATGCTTACAGTAGAAGGAGAATTAAAGTTCTCCGCATAGACGATAAGTAACGACTGTTTTGAACCTCAATTCACTCACCAATTATATCAAATGTAGGAGTAGTGTAATGTGATGGTGAGGTTAGTGATGCACTGCCAGGAGTTCAACCAGAACCACTTAGTTAATGACATGTTCTAGTGCAGCTTAACCTGTGATCTCGGCGTGCTTGATATCTATGTTAATTATCACTCAAATGAATAAAGAGTGTGTCAAATTTCCGTAATAAAAAATATAATCGATTTCAGTTTTATTCAATTATTTTTACCATTGGGACACATCAGAAAAGTTATGATAGATGGACTGGTCGATTACAAGTACATTGTTTATTTCATACGGAGAACTTTACTTGATGTAGCAATAATAAATAATAGAAATTACCTGCATTGTTACGTATCTTTATCTGAAGAAATTGTATTCATTGCATAACAAGTCTATTACTAATATATTCAAAGTAATTATTGTGAGAAGTTTCACTTTTATCTCTCATTAGCTTGTCAAACTGAGCTTCGTATGTGATGTCAGATCAACCCTAAACCATCCTTACACTTATATTTAACAGTACACATTTTAACATGATATTTTTCGATAGGCAGCTGTTAATACAAGAAATTAACTTGTACAGTATATACATAATAAAGTATTTCGTTCAAGTGCCGGTCTTAGGGGTGTCGCGGGTCATCGGTTGAATATGTCTATTCTATATCCTTTATCTCAATATAAGGGTCAAATTTAAGGCTTATTTATAGAACTAACGTACCTACAAAATTAATATATTTGTTCGAGAATAAGGTCATTGTTAGGAAATTGTAATTTATCCTCTTCCACTTAAGAATCCTTGAGTAAATCGCTGCTTTGTACCTGATAGTGATTTAGAGTAAGTCCTGGAAAAAACTCTACACCATGCCCGTGATATTCACAATTCTTGCTTAGATAATTACATTCTCACTTCTGAGACGCGCCGTAAACTCCAGGTGCTGTTACAGCTGTATAATTTAAACCTGATGGGAAATGTGCAGATAGAAATGTACGGACCACCTGGTGAACAATATACTACGGACGTAATGGTCTTGATTACATCCAATTCTTTATTCTGTACGAAGAGAATGTCTCATCTTCCTGCAGCCACCAGCCTATTTGTGGTACAGCTGGCTCCGCAGTAATGGCGATATAACCACGAGCGGAATCGCACCTGAGGTCGCTTCATGCGCCGCAAACTTCTTCGAAATTACCACAGTTTTGGGAGCTATCGGTAAATTATTATTATTATTATTATTATTATTATTATTATTATTATTAATATTATTATTATTATTATTATTTTAACAAGTGTATATGTAGTAGAGTTATTAAGTTCGTGCACTGTCGCTGTAGTGCACTACAACCGAGAGTTTGCCGAACAGGATTATCGAAAAACTGTCGCGGCAAGACGTAGTTGCGTACCTACAGTGTAAGCAGAACCATGGTCTCTGTTGAGAAGGGTACTTGAATGTGAGAGGCGAAATTGATAATGTCGTAGTTTGAGCAACAGACATATTTTAAGTTCTGCCAAAAATACGCAAATCCGCTACCGAAACTTTTGAGATTGTGAAGTTGAAATCGTCTGTATCACTACGACGGGAAAAAGTCGCGAAAAGCCAGGGCAGGAGACTATGTGATACTTGAACTATTTTTTATAATCATTTATTTCTCACAAATAACAAGATACAGTATCAACATACAAAAGTAACACAACAAGCAAAGCACTGAATCTCTTTTTGCAGTATAATGTGCACTAGTTACAAGTCTTTCTGTCCTGATTGTTCTAGAGAGTAGTCATTTCAACTGAGAGGGAAAAAAAAGCCATTGGCACAAAACACATTGCGTGAAAAACACTGCACTATCCACTGCACGACCATTCGACTGTTATAATGAAACACTCTCCAGTTCCGTAACTTGATGTGTCTCTCTCGATGGCACACGTTTCAGTAATGTTCGTTTGGCATCTTTTAGAAGACGAATGAACGTGTTAAGGGAGCACTGTTCGTTTGTCTGGACAAAATAAAGATACCCCATGACAAGCCAGGTTTGCGCAAATTTCAAGTGCTGCGTACCGAAATCGAGCTCTAAGACTGCTCTGTAAGCTGCATTAGGATTCGCCGATTCTGTCATCTGTCTTAGCACAGAACAAAACCATTTCCAGACTACTTTGACATTTCCACAGGTAGTAAGTTTATGCCTCTGTGTGTCCACCTCCAGACATTTTTTACAGAGTGGGGATTGGGTGATGTTGTGACGGAATTTTTTATCTTCTGTGGGAATAATTTCGTTTATAGCTTTATATGCGGCTACTTTCCAGTCAGTTAATATAAGAGGATCTTTGAAATTTCTCCAGATTTCATTCCATTTCCGATTTGGGTACTTCTCCGTGATCTGGGGTTGTGTTTCGTTCTTCCGTAACAGATGATTGTATATTACTCGTGTAGGAGGAACGTTGTTTCCTGTCACTCGTACCGTATCTATCGCTTGCAGCGCTCTTCTGAAACATCGTGTCGGCACTAAATACTTCGGGTTTTGCTGATGTGTATTCCAAAAATAAGTATTATGAGCAGCTCCTACTCCTGTCTTCGCAATCATTATCTCTCGCATTAAAAGCGCTTGGCATTTTTCGCCGACTGCTATGAGACCCAGTCCTCCTTGCGCTACGGATTTTCTCACTTGTGACCTTGCTACACGAAACATATATCCGCGCCACAAATAATAACTAATACAGAGTTCAACTCGCTGGCTTATTTTTACCGGCATGGGTAGAATTTGTGCCACATACCACAATTTAGACAAGGCAAACAAGTTTATATGCCACACCTTTTGGATGATGTTCAGGTTTCGACTCAAACTGATTGACAATGTGGCGCGTACCCTTGAAACTATGGTTAACCAGTTTATGTCAATATTTTGGGACGTATTAGGGGTAAACACTAATCCCAAAATCTTAATTCTATCTTTAATTGGTATGGACGCAATTGTCATCTCTTGTGACCAGCTACCAAGCGGTAGTATCTCGGATTTTTGATAGCTGACTTGGGCATTAGAGGCTTTCTCTTAAGTTGTTATTATGCTCTTCAACTGTGGGGCAACGGTTGGTGTCTGCAGTAATATGGTGACATCGTCAGCATAGGCTGCAACCGTGAACAGGCTCTGGTGGTTGGGAATCGTGCACAGTACAAAGTGGACTGCCCGAATAAAGGGCTCAATACTTAAAGCAAAAAGAGTCATTGATAGGGGACATCCTTGCCGTACCGATGTCTTCATTGGAATTGGTCTGGAAAAGTGTCCATTAAGAAGTATTCAAGAATGCGCCGAACTATACAGGGTTCGAATAAGATTGCATATTGCGGTTGGGAGACCCAAGCGTTGCAGCACTGCTAACAAGTACCCATGATGCACTCTGTCGAAAGCTGTTCGGAAGTCCAGGTTTAGAATCGCGCCCATTTCAGTTGGTTGTGCTTCAAAGTGTAACACTGCATTCCTTACTGCCTGTAGGATGTGGGTAATTTTCCTTTCGGGAATAGCACATGTTTGCCCTTATTTGATGATGTTATTAAGGTAGGGTCGTATTCTTTTCGCCAGTATTTTCATGAAGAGTTTGTAATCGGTGTTGAGGAGTGTTATCGGGCGGAAATCCGATACAGGTCGTGGTGCGGCGACTTTGGGTATAAGGATTATAATGCCTTCATTAACGCCTGTGCAATCTTGTAGATTGGCGAACAATAGTTGCATTAGTGTTAAAAGGGTTGTTTTCATGATGTTCCAGTACTTTTTGTAGAAAAGGTAAGTCAGACCATCAGGGCCTGGAGCTGATCTCTTACTGGCCGATCGTAGGGCCTCGAATAGTTCACTTTCTTCAATTGAACTGAGGAGTTGTTGCCTGTCATTATCATTGAGTTGTTGATCGACGAAAGACAGAATGTTCGTTTGACCTAGCGGGGAATTCTCACAGTCCCGGAACGTTTCTCTGAAGTATTTCTCAGTTTCATTTAGACAGTCTTTAGTAGATAAGAGTCGTCTGTATGAAGAGTAGATATTACTTTGCTCTTCCCGTTCCTTTTTTCATGGGCTACATGATAAAGCTGCTAAGGGTGAATTAGAACACGAACGAACTAAGGAACGCTGTAGGTTCTCCTGAATAACTGTTATTCTTCGTTTAACTGCGGCTATGTGACTGTTTACGTTGTAACCTGCCTGTTGACGCACCAGAAGGTCAGTTAGTATAGTGTAGTAAGAGTGCAGAGTTTTCCGTCTGTTACGTGCTTTTTCTGCTCCATGTTTCTTAAAGAAGGATTGAATCGCCGGTTTAACCTTATGCAACCACTTGTGTACAGTTAAAGGTCCCTGTTGGGTGAGACGACTGAGCATATTTGACCACATCTGTTGAAAGCTCTCTTTCACTTGCTCGCCATCAAGCAACGCATTATTTAGTTTCCAATATCCCTTCCCGATAACAGGTATGCTCCTAGTGGTACGAATCTTCAGTAGGACAGCGTGATGATCACTGACGGGTACTATTTTAACACTGATGTCATGTACATGCGGTGCTAGGTCGCTGTTTCCGTAAAATCTATCAATTCTAGAAGCCGCTCTTCCTCGGAAAAATGTAAATTGTACGAAATTGCCATGTTTACTTTCCCATCCATCACGAAGCTCTAAGGCCTGATATATCCTTTCAAGTGCAGGAGAAGGGTTGAATTCTCCTCTCTGGTCTTTGGCGTGTAAAACACAATTAAAATCCCCACCAAAAATTAAGTTTTTGTAGTTATGTCGTAAATAGAATGGTAAGTGTGTGGTCAGAAATTCCTCTCGCTCGTGACGACAATGTGTTCCAGAGTGCAGGTAGATGTTTATGTACAGTGTGTTATCTTCTGTTAATATCGACGTGATCCTCCCACCAGGGTGTGTTTCACAAAGTTTAATGTGTAATCCAGATCGGTATATAATTGCAGTACCTCTCGAGTCTTCCCCAGGTTTGGCAATATATTGGTAATTATTCCCCAGCCAAGGCAAAGTAAAGACGTTAACTTCTTGTAGGAAGAGGATATCAATGTCGTAATCTCTAATAAATTCTTGTAAGAGGACCTGTTTGCTGCGACTTCTCAGGCAATTTACATTAAGTGATGCTACGGTATGAAGAAGTAGAATGGTAAAGGGAAAGAACACAGCGCCAATCATAATGATGAGTTTGGAGATGGAGACGAGTGCTTAAGTTATTTATTCAGAACATGTTTGAAAATTTTAGTGCCTTTCTTTTTGCCAGTGTCATCTACCGGCCGCTTTAACCTAGGATCCCTTTGGCTAACTTGAGGTAGTTTTGTTTCCGTAATTTCAATTTCTTCCACTGACGAGGGTCTCTCATGTTCGAAGGTCGGTGATATGTTATGCTCTTCCCTAGTTTGCATATTACTGTCTTTGACGGATGTTGGCGGTGTCAATACATCTCCGCCCTCTGTTTCCATATCCGGAGTTATTGGAGGCTGTAACTGGTTATGATTTGTTTCTTGGGGTAGCTGTTCTTGCCGTACGACATCTGACTCGAGCGTAGTTAGCCTTTCCGGTTGCGGTATTTGATGACTATTAACAGAATTGTCGTTCTCAGTTATCTGATCCCCCACCTGTTGACCTAATAACTCTGTCTCCCTGTGCGTCACAGAAGTGGCCGGCATAGTGTTCTGGTGATCATGTTGTGTTTCCTGTGTAGCTTCATGTAAGTCGCTAGGTGACGAACTGTGTAAGTTGTCTTCAGGAGTCAACTGCGAAGCTTGCAGCGGACTGTGCTGTGTCGGCAGTGTCCCACTGGCCAAGGTCGCCCAGGTGGGACTAGCAGGCTGTTCGCTTAGCTGGACAGGTTGTTTACGCCGTGGGCATTGACCCCGTAAGTGTCCCACTGCATTACAAGATGAGCACGTAGTAGGCCGATTTTCATAACTGATCAGGGCTTTATGCCCACCAATATCTAAGTAAGACGGTATATGTTGCTTTAACATTAGTCGAATTGCTCGTACACCATTATGAACCTTGTACCGAAAACCTGAGCTCCACGTTTCATCCTGAATCGAAAAAATTGTCCCATATTTACTAATTTGTTCCATAATTATTCTATGAGGTACCTCCATCGGAAGATTAAAAATTCTCACCAACTTTTTACCAAGACCCGCAGAATCAATAGTCACTTTGCTACAGAACCCATTACTGTGTAAGAAGGAGTGCTCACCTGCATAATCCTGTAGCAGTTTTTCAGTTGTTTCCTGCTTCTTGCACTTTATGTACACTTGCCGCGATATACCATTAAGCTGGATTATCTCGATGTCACTTTCTTCTAGGTGCAAGGTGTCAAAAATCCAGTCATGCCCTTCGTATGGGGCTGGTCGGGGCGTGTCTCTGTCGGTGAAGTTGATCACAATCGTATTCTTCCTTTCCACTATCATGATGATCTTTTAACTATGAACACATAGATATCTTCAACAACCCTATCTGTCACCACTGTCAAGAGTTTATCAGATAGTCACTTATACACAAGTAAAAACAGACTCGTTCGACCGTACACTCAGTTCGAGAGCTCACTAGCTGCCCTGACTTGCACGCACGCTGGTCCAAGCAGAACTGATTAGCACCAGTCCACGATCGTATTGACTGTAGTACACGTGTGTATACCGTGTTGCCTACATTGTAGGCCCCAGTCCACGAACTTTGACTGTGGAACGTAGCGGTACACTCTGATGCCTGCAGATTAGGCGCCAGACCACGTACTTATTGACAGCAGTACACGTCTGTACGCCGTGTTGCCTACATTGTAGGCGCCAGTCCACGAACGTATTGACTGTCGGTAGTAGTCCGAGTGCTTGGCTGCATGTTCAACTCGAGTATGGGGTCACCAGCAGTGCACTGAGCTAAGAAGACACTTTACAGGAACTGCCGCGCGTCATAAAGCCAAAACGCCCGGGCATGTTGTGGAACGCCATTCTGCTTCTTCACGATAGCGTCTCCCAAGTCCGTGAGGAACATACTTGAGAAATTTGGATGGGAAACTCTTCAACAACCTCCCTGTAGCTGAGGTCTCTCCCCAGGTTATTTTCCGCTATGTGACTATGTTGAGGGGAGAAATACTGACCCGCAGCACATGCATCACTATTCGTTGATACATTTCATGCAATACTCAACCTTAGGTGACAGAACCTTTCTGGTCAGAGTGCTAAGCTGAACTATTATCGCATGGCGGTTTATCTAAGCTGAACGATGATATCCTCAGGGAGCTGAAAAAACAGATCGCATGCTTAGGATCATAAGGGCGTCTTTACATTTCTGCCATTTTGAGACAATCAGGAATATCACTATACAATATATTTAAAAGTATATCACCAGTACAAGATAAATACCAGCGCATGATGATGCAATTAAATGGTTTCATTTAGGTTTGAATTAAGCAAAAAAAGCAAGTAATTCAAAAACGTACTAACAATATTGTTCCTAATTTTATTTTTAAAACTCTTTTCACTGATATACGCCCTTTTGTTATTCACAGTTTTCAATTAGTCAAGTGGCGTAAGTACTTGTCTGATACTTTGAACCTTAAAATAACAGCAAAGCATAAGTCGAACTGTCCAAGATAAATGAGATAATAATAATAATAATAATAATAATAATAATAATAATAATAATAATAATAATAATAATAATAAATCATATTTTTGTTACGATACAGTAAAGTGATTATTACATTATTAACACAACCCTGACTAAAAATGTGCGTTTTACATGAAAAAATGCCTAATAAACTCGATGTTTGTGACACAGAGCACTCCAAAGTTACGACAGAACATCCATACAATATTATATCTAGACTATGCTAAATTCAGACTGATGATAAGACTAATAGTTACTACACTCAACTTTGATAAATATGTAGATCATTGCTGATTTAAAGCATAACAAAACTACACGAAAGCAATATGCCTACAAAGGTAGACCAGTTTTGAATCAACATCTAGATCATTGTCACTCTCTTGGCTTGTGGTGACTAACTTCAGGGATATATGAAATTTATGATACTGGAATTTAATAATACCTTGTTTGCAAAGACCTTGTAAATCTTTTAACTTTCCTACCGAAATTGGAAGAGATTGTAAATAGATCCTCTCTAAGACTATGTTACAGTTCTGTTTTCTCCTAAGTGCTGATCTCTTGTTCCCTAAAATATGCATTTTCTTGAATTCTTCATGTATGTTGTACTTGAAGTAAACGTGGTTGGGATCTTCTTTCAATTACTTCAACCACACAATGTTCATCCATCTTACTTTTCAACCACTAACATCTACTGGTATATTGTTTATAAGAGCCTGCTTTACTTTTCTAAAATCAAAGAAATCATCTTGTGACATTTCTTCTACTTCGTAAAGTGATTTTCATGCTAGGCGGATGACTGTATTCCAACGAGATGGCTCAAATATGTGAACACTCTTCTTCTTTTTTTCGATCATAGAATGTACTGAATCAACCTCCATCTGTGTGTGGCCTGGAGTAAGATATTTGTGGTTGATGTCAGGTATATTTAATTGTTTTACAGCAAATAGACACATTGCACAGACATGCGCATTCCTATTTTGGCCACTGCATGTATCTGTATAGAAAACAATCTCTTTGTCATTTGCATTTTGAGTAAGAAACTTATACACACATGATGCAATTTCAGATGACCCTATTTTAGCTATAATCTCATCCCACGTGTAACAAACAGCACTATTTGCAATTGCATTTAACACTGGTTGTAGAAAGCAAGTCTTCTTTTGTAACACAATGCTTTGGCATTTTTACGTGGACAGTACAGTACATCTTGTAAATCGAATTCAATGAGTAGGCATTCACCTCTGGTGGCTCTTTCTCTGTCTAAAATGTTATTGGCTCCTGCAGTCTCCTTCATTCTTATATGAGATTGGAATTCCTTCAGATGTTCCTACTTACTTAATGCGTTCATATGCTCGTATTTGTAGCATGTGTCACACATGTCCTTCTTTGGTCTATGAAAATCTATATTAAAGTCCTTATTGAAGCAAACTGTATACAGTCATTCTTTCTCTGGAATAATATTCCTTTCTCTACACTGCTGAACATAAAGGCCGTACATTATTTTTATAGTTAAACCTTCTTGAAGATATTCTTTATTTGAGTTTGGTCTGTTTTAGTGTGAAGGCAACCTAGGAAAAGAATTAATATGGTCCTGAATAATGTGTCTGGCGTCTTGTGGTCGAGCTATTCCAGGTTTGTGTTTTCCTCTCCTGTCATCTAATGTCACATGAGAAGGGATCCTATTTTGTATTGCACATCGAACATTTTTTTCTGAAACACCTACCGTAGGTAGAAACGAAAACGTTTACAGACAGCAACCCTTTCATTGTCATATTAAAAAGTAGAAAGTAGATAATGATCGCCTTGAGTTTTTTGAGTTTGTTCTCACCGTAGGATTTGGGTGGGCATCCAGAAGAGAGCTCATATATTGGCGTCTGCAGTTTAATGTCAAGTTTTCCCCAAAACTTGAAAATATGGATTTCGTTTGCCATTTAATTTATCTTTTTACTGCAGCGCCTCACACAGTTATCAAGGCATAGCACTGGCTTCGTAACAACAGCTGGTTTTGATACTCCGTTCACTGATACATATTCTTTTCTCCCTTGTATGTCTCGTCTTTTATTTTATTTCCAGTTCATAGGATCAGCAGTCTTCTTTCTTCTTTTCTTAGGAGGAGAGCAGGGTTCGGTTCCAATTACCGAAGTAGAAGCTGTATTTTTTATATCGTTTTCATCCTTATCACTACCTGATTGGACTCAAGGCTCTGGCCAACTGGCATGAACATACAAATCACTCTCTGTGGCCCCACTGTTATCAAACTGTTTAAGAACATTATCATCATTTAACAAAAGCTGCTCAGAAGAATCGAATGTGATAAGAAGCTGTAATTCTTCAGTTTCACACAATGACTCAGTAACACTATCATTCCTGTTAAAAATAGATACAACAGGAATATTGCTCAAATCCTGTAACAGGTTTCCATAGTTAGAGTGAAAATGGCGTATCAGGTGTTACACCATTTTGTTATTAAAGTATGTGCCTCATATCTTACGTATTTGTGAGTAACAAATGGGCGTATACTGATACGCCCTTTTGTTATTTACTAAAACAAAACTCTTAACGACTTACGCCATACAAAATTTAAAAACTAGCATAGTTGGAGATATGCCGTTCTGTTGCTCAAATACAGCATTATTTTCGCATTGCAATGATATCATAACCTCAAAATGTCAAAAATTGTAGATACGCCCTTAAGATCCCAAGCATATTCATAGACACAGGTTCGCATCCTGTACGGTTGCTAGGTAACATTGTCTGGCCATCCATCCTTACGTTACATCACAGCCTGCACGGTTGCTAGGTAACATTGTCTGGTCATCCATCCATACTTTACATCACAGCCTGCACGGTTGCTAGGTAACATTGTCTGGCCATCCATCCATACTTTACATCACAGCCTGCACGGTTGCTAGGTAACATTGTCTGGCCATCCTTCCATACTTTACATCACAGCCTGCACAGTTGCTAGGTAACATTGTCGGACCATCCTTCCATACCTTACATCACAGCCTGTACGGTTGTTAGGTAACATTGTCTGGCCATCCATCCATACTTTACATCACAGCCTGCGCGGTTGCTAGGTAACATTGTCTGGCCATCCATCCTTACGTTACATCACAGCCTGCGCGGTTGCTAGGTAACATTGTCTGGCCATCCATCCATACTTTACATCACAGCCTGTGCGGTTGCTAGGTAACATTGTCTGGCCATCCATCCGTACTTTACATCACAGCCTGCGCGGTTGCTGGGTAACATTGTCGGACCATCCTTCCATACCTTACATCACAGCCTGCACGGTTGTTAGGTAACATTGTCTTACCATCCTTCCATACCTTACATCACAGCCTGCACGGTTTTTAGGTAACATTGTATTGCCATCCTTCCATACCTTACATCACAGCCTGCACAGTTGCTAGGTAACATTGTCGGACCATCCTTCCATACCTTACATCACAGCCTGCACGGTTGCTGGGTAACATTTTCGGATCATCCTTCCATACCTTACATCACAGCCTGCACAGTTGCTAGATAACATTGTCTGGCCATCCATCCACACCTTATATCTCAGCCTGCACGGTTGCTAGGTAACATTGTCTGGCCATCCATCCATACCTTATATCACAGCCTGCACATTTGCTAGGTAACAATGTCTGACCATCCATCCTTGCGTTACATCAGAGCCTGCACAGTTGCTAGATAACATTGTCTGGCCATCCATCCACACCTTATATCACCGCTTGCACGGTTGCTAGGTAACATTGACAATCCATCCATACCTTATATCACAGCCTGCACAGTTGCTAGATAACATTGTCTGGCCATCCATCCACACCTTATATCACAGCTTGCACGGTTGCTAGGTAACATTGACAATCCATCCATACCTTATATCACAGCCTGCACAGTTCCTAGATAACATTGTCTGGCCATCCATCCATACCTTATATTACAGCTTGCACAGTTGCTAGATAACATTGTCTGGCCATCCATCCACACCTTATTTCACAGCCTGCACGGTTGCTAGGTAACATTGTCTGACAATCCATCCATATCTTACATCACAGCCTGCATGGTTGCTAGGGAACACATTTTGTCGCCCCGCCAGCCATGAGACATACTTATGTCAAAAGTGATTACGTAAAGCGCTCCAGTAGAAACCTCAGGTGGACTGTCCAAAGAAATGTTCTTACGTTTAAAATATATAGGCACTATTTTCAAGTAGAGGATTTTCCGTTTATGCGAGAAGTGTCTCGTCACTGGCAGTTTCTTTTTTGATTCAAGAACTTATGAAGTAATTTTTTCACATCATGATTTCCCCATATTAAGTCATTTCATCGATGGAACGCTGTTATCAATTCTCATTAATGTAATGTATATCAGAGCTTTCAGGTGGAAATGTAATCTTCCTTAAGTACTTGCACGTTACAAAATCTTCTCTTGTCTTTGTTCGAACAGACTAGAGCCCTCGGTTAAGATACTTCACATATCTCTGCCAAGCCACTAGAGGGGGTTGGCCCGCAGAGGGTAAATGGAATTGCTTTCGTATGGAAAATATAAAGAGAGGGTTGGTAAAGCCGACTTGTCACTCAAATAAAACACATTCACGATAGACTGGAGGGTTAGGGGGATTAAAAGGCGAATAAACGAGCTCAAAGTGATGGGGAAAGGAAATATCATAATGAGATGTTCCCTGTTGATAAGCTACGAGGCGCACAGTGCGAACTCTACTACAAAATAAAGTGGATCATATGAAAGTCATCAAATCGAAGATCATGTTCCACGTGTGACTGACTGACACAGTACACTTTGCCATTAAGGCAACCGCCTAAATTATATGATGGGTTCGAATTGAGATAACAATGTTACTGCTTGTACGTCCCACTAACTACTTTTACGCTTTTCGAAGATGCCGAGGTGCCAGAATTTTGTCCCGCAGGAGTTCTTTTATGTTCCAGTAAATCTACCGACACGAGGACGAACTTCAAATATCACCAGACTGAGCTAGGATCGAAATTACCGTGTCAGCCCCTCAGCCCGGCTCATCATATGATTTGAGAGAGCGAAGTGTATTTATGTGTCTGTGTACTGTCTGGAAGACGAAATGAATTATCGCTACAACATGTGATATGGTGACTAAATATGTGACTGTAACGTCATGTGATGTATGACATTTGATAGTCTTGTGATGCACTATAATTACATTTAGTAGGCCTGCAAACTAGATGGATGTACCTTTTGTGCATACATTTATTTGGTGGACCCTGTAATGATATTACTGGATGAACGTCCTACTAACTACATTTTGTCTTCTATATAGGACAGAGAAAAGAAAATCAAAAAGAAATTTGGGAAAGGAATCCCAACCCAAAGCGAAGAAATAAAATATCTGAGATTTGCCGATTGTAACGTATTGTAACTTTATCTGAGTCTGCAGAGATCTCGAGAAATTGATAAATGATATCGACACGGTTATGGAGAATGAATACGAGATGAAAACCAAAATAAAACAAGCCTAATAGTCTGCAGTCGAACGAAGTCAGGTGATGCAAGAAATATTAGATAAGAAAATGAAGTCTTGAATGACGTGAATGAATATTTTTACCCAATTATCTGATGATTACAGAAGTAGGGAGGAGATAAAATACAGACTAGTCAAAGCCAGGAAGGTCTTTAAAAGCATCAATTTCCTCTCTTCAAACATTGATATAGAAGTTAGTAGGATTTCTTGAAGATTTTTGCCATGAGCTTGGCATTGCAAGGAAGTGAAAATGGACAAAATCTAGCTCTGAAGGAATGAGGATAAAATCGTTTGAAATGTTATTATTTATTTATTTATTATCGTTCCGGCCATCTATGGACCACGTTTTACACTCTTTACTTTATTTTTCACCAGTCCTGACTTCACATTCTGCCAGTACTTCTTCATCCTTCCACTGACTTCTTTCTTCTGTTCTTCTGTGTAGGTTCTCTTCTTCTTCTTCTTCTTCTTCTTCTTCTTCTTCTTCTTCTTCTTCTTCTTCACAAGTTCTTCCCCAGTCTCCTGGAAACCCTTGAACTCCTTCACTTCTTGTCTAAATTTGTTTCTGTCCGTCCTCTTCTTCTACTCCTATCCTGGCCAGGTCGGTCCTTACTTCCCGAAACCATTTTGGTTCCGCCTTCCTTAGGCTGAAGAAGCTGAAAATCCTTTTTGTCAGTCGGTTGGTGTCCATTCTCTGTAGATGTCCATAAAATTGAAGCCTTCGCTTTTTCATCAATACGGCGACTTCCTCTGTCTTCTGATATAGTTCTTTGTTGGGTCTAAGTCTCCTCTTCCCACCTTTCATTTTCGGGCCCAAGATCTTCCGGAGCATTTTCCTCTCTTTCTTTCTGATGTTTTCTAGATCTCCCTTACCAATCATGTCCAATGTTTCTGCTGCGTATAAGCATTCAGGTCTGATGACTGTGTCCAGATGTCTTAATTTGGCTCCATATGACAAAGTTTTCTTGTTGTAGGTGTCTCTAGTGAGCTGATACGCTGTTTCTATTTTTCTCGCTCGTTCTATCAGAGCTAGCTTCTCTGATCCATTCTCTTGAACTATTTCTCCAAGGTACTTGAAGCTCTTTACTCTTTTGACTTTCCCCTCTTTCAACTTTAACATTTGGGGAGCCTCTTTGATGTTGGTCATAAATTCATTCTTACTGTATGATATTTGCAGTCCAGTCATTTCTGCTATGCTATGGAGTTGTTCCACTCTTTTCTTTGCTATTTCTATGTCACTGGCAAAAACTGCGATATCATCAGCATATGCCAGGCAGTCTATCCGTATAGCACCTGCCCCTCTTCCAATACGGAATGCTTCTTTGTCTGGGATTCCTTCTTTCCACTTCCTTATCACCTTTTCCAAGACACAGTTAAAGAGAATTGGTGAGAGTCCATCCCCTTGTCTCACACCAGTCTTGACTTCAAAGGACTCCGATATTTCACCCATGAACTTGACCTTTGACGTGGTGTTGGTAAGTGTCTGTTTGATGATATTCCTTGTTTTACTGTCCACACCAAATTCTTCTATTATTATTATTATTATTATTATTATTATTATTATTATTATTATTATTATTATTACATCAATTACATTACCTGCACGAGCGATATAATATAATATCATATAATATAATATAATATAATATAATATAATATAATATAATATAATATAATATAATATAATATAATATAATATAATATAATATAATATAATATAATATAATATAATATAATATTCTTATAAATAAAGTTGTTCGTGTCTGTTTGTCTGTTTGTCTGTTCCACCATCACGTCGAAACGGCTCGATAGATCTCAACCAAATTCATATTTAGAGTATACTGACCCCGGATAAGGTTTTGATATGCATATAATTTTAAAATATTTGAAAAGACGGGGGTTTTATAGGAAAAACGGTTTTCCTCCATTTTCTCTTATACTATTATAGGTCGTATAAAGACGAGACAAAGCTCAATTTAATCCTCTTGACGCAAAGAACAAAACTCGGTAAGCCCTACGGGCCCGGAAACCATGTTTTAAGGCCCTAAAACCAACCGTTACGGAGATATTGGCACCACACTACCCCTGCTCTAGGAATCGGATAAAGAAATGAACTGCCGTAACCATGGCAACGTCAGGTCCAGGATTCTAGAGCAGTGAGATTATGCATGTACGTTTGAGCATAGCTGCCAACCAAAATTGGTACAAATAAGACTTAATATCTGGAAAAAATATACTGTTGTGTAAGGCACTCATAGGACTCCTTTGGGCGGCAATGGAAAGGGGATGAAGTAAGAGTGTAAAAATCTTACTATATATAGAAATGGAAGTGTGTGTGTAAATGACACATCTCAAACTAAACCACTGGAGCAATTTCAACCAAACTTGGTACACGTATCACTTACTATAGGGAGACGAGCACTGTGGGGTTTAAGCCATCCCTAGCGCCCTTAAGGGAGAGGGTCAGGGGGGTAGTTACAATAATAATCGAGAATAGTGTCGAATTCATAGTTTTCGGGGTAGCTGAGTTGAAAAGTAATACTCTAGAATTTTTTTAAGTCCAGCCCCCTTTTAGGTGGGGAGCAAAGGGTGGCGGGGGTGAGATATAGAAATAATTAAAAACAGTTTCGAATCCATAGATTTCAGGGTCTCTGAGATGAATAGTATTACTCCGGATTTTTTTTTGCAAATCCAAGTGGGGAGCGAAGGGGGTGAGATATAAAATTAATCGAAAAACTACATATAAAAATATTATCTTCTTCTTCTTACTATATATAAAAATTGATGTATGTGTGTGCGTGGGTGTGTGGGTGTGTATATGACACATCTCCTCCTAAACCACTGGAGCAATTTCACCAAACGTGGTACACTTATCAATTAGTATCAGGAGACAAACCGCGTGAGGGTAAGACACCCCTAGCACCCTTATGGGCAGGGGGCGAGGGGGGTGGTATAAAAATAATCTTATAAATAAAGTTGTTCGTTTCTGTTTGTTTGTTTGTTTGTTTGTTTGTTTGTTTGTTTGTTTGTTTGTTTGTTTGTTTGTTTGTTTGTTTGTTTGTTTGTTTGTTTGTTTGTTTGGCTTAAGTGCGGCCAGTATCAAGTATTCGGGGTATAGTAGGTTCGAACCCCACTGTCGGCAGCCCTGAAAATGGTTTTCCGTTGTTTCCCATTTTCACACCAGGGAAATGCTGGGGTTGTACCTTAATTAAGGCCACGGCCGATTCCTTCCAACTCCTATCCCTTCCCTGTCCCATCGTCGCCATAAGACCTATCTGTGTCGGTGCAACGTAAAGCAACTAGCAAAATAAAAAAATAAAAATGTTTGTTTGTTCCACCATCACGTCGAAGGGGCTGGATAGATCTCAACCAAACTTCATATTTAGAGTATACTCACCCCGGGGAAGGTTTCGATATGCATATCATTTTAAAATCTTTGAAAAGACGAGGGTTTTATAGGAAAACCACAACGGCTTTCCTCCATTTTCTCTTATACTATTGATTTTCTGCAAACTCTGTGGACCGTATGTGAAAGGTCTCTTCATCATAAACAACTTTAGTTATGTTCATAATTTACCTTACTCTTCAAATGACGGAGATATTTACTATTTTCTGCCGATACCATGCTCGGCATTCAGTGACCGACAGAGCGATAACGAATATATGGGTTACCATGGCAACGTCTCTGACTGCTTGCCAGCAGGGAAGTAACGTATTGCCATTTTCCTCATCATTCCTTTAAATTCGTGGTTGTTCCTTGGGTAGAAAGCAAGAGAGTCGTCTATCGGCCATTCTGCGGGATATTGGCGGAATATCATTGGAGGTTATAACCGTCCTCGAATAGCGTAAGTAATAACACAAATATTCATCTTCTTATCTGATTACCTAAGAATCCCTGCGCCTAAATTTCTCTCCGATTACCGCTTTCTTATATCCATAACTTACACCGGCATAATTTATTGAGGAGCATTTGATTTTCCAATACATTCACTTGGTATTTATATATTTGTCGTCATCCGGATGTCCTCAGTTATAATCCATTTTCTATTAATTTCAACTTACTAAACTGTATTATTTTCTTCCTTAATTACCACGTATGTATGCGAGTGCTAATCCCGAATGCTGTACACTCTTTCCTTCGAGGAAATATTCTAAGCTATGCAAATGTATAACTTTTGGCCCAGGAAAATTCCGAAATATGGATGCAATTTTAACGGCGGTGCAGACCTTCGTTTCCGGGTAATTGGTAGCTAATCAGTAAGTCGTATCACAAGTCACAAAGGAAATGGCGTTTCATTTTGGAGAGATCTACAACTTTCGTCCTATGACATTTCGTCGTATTTCTATCCCTAATACATTAAATACAAGTTGATTTTGTACTTTTACACGTATATCTTATCATTTGGCACACTTATAGGAAAGGTAGAATCATGACATTCGGAACGCACATTGACATGACCATTGGCAATGTTATAGCCAAATTTTATGATTCTGGCTGTCACATGAGAATCAAAAATATAAAGTAGCATCCAAAAACTGTACAAGATTTCACCCCATTCAATGACTCTAACTCAATCTAACCCATGAATATAGGAGATACGAGAAGATGTCATAGGACCAACCATGTAGAGCACTGAAAGGGGCGTCTGATGGTGAAGTCCGTTTGTAGATACGTCGTACAGTTACAAAGCAGTAACTATCGAAATAAAGGTCTGCACTTCTAGAGTGTGTCTGTACATTGACAATTTTGGCGAAATTTCCGTACAGTTATCCGTTTCAGGTGTAATAATGACCATCGGCATATATTCAGTTTTGCTGTCTGTCTGTTTGTTTGTTTGTTTGTCTGTTTGTCTATAACTTGGAATCTACTGGATATATTTCCACCAAACTTGATATTTAGAATCCACCTGTCCTTTGGTAGGTTTTAGGGCAAATATTGTTTCTAAATCCCTGAATTGACTGGGGGATTATACGAAACCGAAACCGTCATTTTGCATTCTCACAAAATATAGACAACCAAACTTAATGTAAATTTACCTGCTTTAATGGAAATTCATTTCTAAGCCTTTTTCCTCATGTGCATCATTTCAATACGAGGATTAATAAGGGAGATATCATTAACGGACCGTTTTCCGGTACAAGTCCCACCGGACTTAACTCAAGAGCGGGTGCGTGTAAAGCATATGTTTTACAACTTGAAAACTACTGAAGATATTTGAGTCAAACTTTACATTAACATCCACCTGTCAAACGCTACGTTTTAGTCGTCAATAACATTTCATGTTCCCGGAATGGACTGGCGGTTTATAGGGAACCGAAATGGTGATTTTACTCTTACACAATATATACAGTACAAGACCAACCTGACTGGAAATCGACCAAACGTGATGGAATTCCATCTCTAAAACTTTTTTCATGTGCATTTTTTTCGACAGGAGGATTAATAAGGGAGATATCATAAACGGTCCGTTTTTCCGGTTAAGTCCAGCGGATATAGCCCACAAGGTGTTGTACGTGGAGCAGGTTCCTTATTTATCTATGTAAATAAAATTGTAACTACTGTGTGCCTGTACATTGACTATTTTGTCGAAATTTTCGTACAGCTACACGCTTAAGGGGTAATAATGATCATCTGCATATTTTTTGGTTTAGTTTCTTGAAAGTCCTACTTCTTACACTTCTCACCGAAAACCCAGATTGCGGCTTAATCTGCCAGTCGAGAAAGAAAACTGAAATTTGGCAAAATTTTACGTTTTAGCCTGTAACGGACGGAAAACTTCCAAGAGCTTTAAATTTTTCCCTTTCTATCCCGAAGAATATCGAAATATGGAGGCAATTTTTATGATGGTGCAGACCTTCGGGAAGTATTATCACATAACGGATGGCACAATCCCCGTTCAATTTGGAGTGATCTAGAACCTTGGTCTTACGACTTTTTGTCGTATTTTTATCCATTTTTCGTTTGATTTTTCTCTATTTCTCGATGTTAAGTAAAGTTGTACTTTTCACATACATAATTCATACCTACCATCACTTAGAGGAAAGATAGAATCATCATACTCGACACGAAAATTGGTCCACCCAGTAGCCATATGTGAGCCAAATGCTATGTATGTAGCTGTCAATTATCCGAAAAGCAATGGAATGTGAGATAATCTTACACAAATTTTACCCTATTCCAAGTTTCTAACTCATTCTGACCCATGAATAGATGAGATATCATAAGACCAGCAATTAAGGCCGCTAAATCCGGCGTCTTATGCTACAATACTTTCTCGATATGGTGTACCGTTTAGAAGCAGTTAATCTGTAAATGAAGGTCTGCAATATTGTAAACAAGCACATACTTTCGTATGTCGAACTATATATATTCACTGATGTCGATTTTGTAGCGATCGAGGAAGGGTGTGTCTGCTATTGTAATCAGTACTCCGCACACCGACTATGACTGGCAGTAGGAATGGAGTCCTTCTCCAATTCCTGTGTAACTGGCATTAATGAGGCAGGCCTACCATTGTAATGAATAATTCACTTCTCGATTTGACTTTCAGAAGGCACGGGAGCATGTAGCATACGGTCTTTGGCTGTAGGCAAGCGTTCCCGCAGTTATAAACAGATGTACCCATCTAAAATGTGACTGGCATTAGGCATACTGGCCTGCTATTTTGATGGAAACTCATCAACTTGGTGTGACTGGCAGGAAGCTGGCTGGCAGTTGCTAGGGGCTTTACGTCGCACCGACACAGATAGGTCTTATGGCGACGATGGGATAGGAAAGGCCTAGGAGTTGGAAGGAAGCGGCCGTGGCCTGAATTAAGGTACAGCCCCAGCATTTGCCTGGTGTGAAAATGGGAAACCACGGAAAACCACCTTCAGGGCTGCCGATAGTGGGATTCGAACCTACTATCTCCCGGATGCAAGCTCACAGCCGCGCGCCTCTACGCACACGGCCAACTCGCCCGGTGGCTGGCAGTTGGAAAAGGGGCCTATCATTATAATGATAACTGCACAACTCAATTTTGACTGGTTGTAGGGAAGTTTCCTGCCATTATAATAAAAACTCCTCAAATTGTAATATGTCTGGAAGTAGGAAAGGGGGCTGCCATTGTAACGGAAACTCCCCAAATCGATTGTGACCGCGCAGTAGGCAATGGGGCCTGCAATTATAATGTAAACTTCCCAACTCGATTGTCAATGGCAGTAGGCAAGTGAGCCTGTCGTTATCATCACAAATCCGTAACAAGCACTTTACACTGGAAACAACGTATGGGAACCTCTCCATACTGTTTCTCGGATAACGCTAAGAGACATGCTATTTTAAAACAATCTTATTTACTGCATGTACAGTATTTACTTTAATATTCGTATACAATGCAGAATACCGTAGCGAAGTACGGGTACATTTGCTGGTATAATATAATATAATATAATATAATATAATATAATATAATATAATATAATATAATATATTGATATTAACAAGTACGCGCTGATTTGACCACCTTTATTTATACAACCATTAGATGTTAGATGTTTTAAACAATTTATACTTAAAGGAAAATATTTTTAAATATATATTTTTTAATCGGTGCCACAATCGTCCGCTCCAAGATGTTGGAGGTTACTCCAGGTGACTCGAAGTTGTTCAAAATCTCTGTCTGTAGGCCTATTGCACGTCTTGTCGATAGACTTGTAAATTTGTTCAACACCTGGTCATTCTTGTAAAAATTCACTTGTTGATGACGTTGACAGCTTCATTTCTTGTAACAAGAATTGCTCTTTGACACAGCCATGCGTGATCGGTGAAATGCTGAGCCCACGTATGTTAAAAAATGTCAGATCTCTGCGTGCCGTACATATGACTGGGCATCGCACACATACAAACACTTCCGAATATCACGGACTGACTCTGGCTCCTCGTGCCAGGGACAGGAAACAGCTTCCTACACAATGGACTTAAAATGGCTCCTTGACATATATTTCCTTTTTTATGTACGTTGCTTAGAAAGAATGAATCTCTACAGTTATCCTGGTGACATCCCGTTGGATTGTCAAACTCCACCACTCTTTCGTTTATAACTCCCCAACGACCGAAAAAATGAAAATCCGCCTTTGAGGTGCGTTTTGACCCCCTTCTATCCATCTACGTTAAAAATGTCAGATCTCTGCGATCCGTGAATTTGGCCGGGCGTGGCACACAATTATTCACACAGAAAACACTTCCTTTTATTATTCTTTGTTCGTAGCGGCCTAGTAAGGGCCTCTTCTCTGCCCAGTGCTTGTTCATTCGTTGCCGGTGTTGCCTTTTTCTTTCCTCCGCCCACGTCTTTCTCGTCTTCACCTTTGGCCTTTCTTGAAAACCCTGGTGGTCATTTAGTTTGCCCCTAAGTGGGTTGCGTCCTTGTATATCTTCATAAGTGATCCCCATCTCCTGTAGGTCCCGTTCCACCTCCTTGAACCAAGTTGGCTGGGTCTTCTTATCTTTGAAATAAGTTAAAATCTTGTTCGATAATCGTGTTGGTTTCATTCTTAATAAGTGGCCATAAAATGCAATTCTCCTTCTCCGCGTGACATCAAAGATCTTCTGGACATGACTATACAGGTCATAATTATGTCGACATCTATATTCATCTTTGTCTTTATTTGGGCCAAGAATTTTCCTTAAGATCTTTCTCTCTTTAATTTCCAATTCTTCCATCAGGCCTTTGTTGTTCATAGCAAGGCATCCGCTGCATACAAAGCCTCTGCTCTAATGTCTAATGCAATAATGTCTGAGTTTTGCGTTCAAGGATGTGGACTTTTTGTTGTAAACGTCTTTGGTCAGTTGATAAGCCATTTCCATTTTATTCACGCCCGACGCGAAAGCTTATTTTTCAGAGATGTTTGGTTCTATCCACTCACCAAAATATTTAAGCTTATCTGTCCGTTTCATTGCCCCCTGGTTTACCTTTAGCTCTCTTGGTGCTGGCTTGATGTTAGTTATGAATTGCGTTTCCTCCAAAAAGATCTGGAGGCCTCCCTTTTCCGCCTGTTTCTTGAGATAATTAATTTGCTTTGTAGCAATGTAAAGAATCAGAAAAAACTGCTAGATCATCTGCAAAAGCTAAGCAATCAATTGAAAGGTTCATGTTCTTGTAACCCAATCTCACACCATTTTGGAGCCCATCGTTGTTAATTTCTTTGCGCCACTCATGGATGACTTATCTCAAGAACGCAATTGAAGAGCAGGGACGAGAGCCTATCTCCCTGCCGAACTCCTGTCTTTAACCTGAAAGAGTCTGAAATTTGTCCTCTGAACTTAACTCTGGAGGTTGTGTCAGCTAGGGTCTGTTCGATGATTGCCCTGGTTTTGTTATCCAAGCCAAATTCCTTTAGGTCTTGAATAAGAGTCATTCTATCAATCGAGCCATAGGCCTTCTTGAAGTCAACGAACGTCACCACAAATTTCTTGTTCCTTCGTTCCAGATATGAGAGGATAGATTTCAGATTCATCATTTGCTCGGCACATGAGCGCCCTTTTCTGAACCATGCTTGGTACTCTCTCAGTTGTGGATCAAGTTGTTGTTCTGCCTTAATCTGCAGAGCTTTTGACATAATTTCGTAAGATACCAATAAGAGGAAAATACCACGGTAATTGTTAACATCCGTTTTGTCCCCTTCCTTATGCAGTGGGTGAATCAAGGCAGAAGTCCAGTCATGTGAAAGTTTCTCAGTTTTTAAAATCTCTTTGATGATGTCAGTCAATTTATCAATCATTTTGTTGCCAGCATACTTCCACTATTCAGCAGTTATCGAGCCCTCACCTGGGCCCTGTTATTCTTCAGGGACTGGATAATCTGTTTGAATTCTTCTTTCGTTGGAGAAGATGAGTCTGCGTCGACGTGTATGTTATCTTCAAATGAGAAAGTGGATACCGGAATTTCACAACTGAGAAGAGATTCAAAGTACTTCGCTAGAATCTGGCAATTATCTTTGTCGTTGTATGCTAGTTTCCCATCCGAGTATATGAACTGTAAGCCTGTTGGATTATACTTGTTTAGACTTCGCTTGAAGATTCTGTAATAGTCCCGTGTGTTGTTCCTCTGGAAATCTTATTCAATCTGTGTTAGTTTATTCTTGTTGTAGGCACGTTTTACATTGCGAATAGTTTTTTCCGCACATAGTCTCTCCTTCACGAAGTTTACCCAGTTATCTTGGTTCTTTACCGAATTCAATTTTTCCAGGCGAGTTGTGTTTGTTTTACCACTGAGACACATTCATCATTCCACCAGGCATGTTTCTTTGATTTCATCAGTGGGACTGTTCCCTTTGCTGTTGTAACCAAGATTTGTTGTAGTGTTGTAGCTCTTTCCAGTTCTCGGGATCCATGGGTTCTAATTTCTTCGTAAATTCAGGACATGAGCCTAGTTTTTCAGTATCAAATCGATTGATCTTCTTCAAGTGGACCTTTCTGGTGTTTCTTGGAATCAGTTTACCTTTGATTTTGGAAAAATAGTGATCCGAATCAAGATTGGCGTTCGTTAGAACCTTCACATTATGTATCTCTCTTTGAGCTTTACGGGAGACTGCGACGTGGTCAATTTGGAACTCCTCGGGATTGGGATTCGGAGATGTTCAAGTCTTCTGCTTCCTGGGCAGGTGTTTGAAAGCTGTAGATTTCATAACCAACTTGAAAGCTCCACCAGCCTCTCTCCGTTGCGGTATGTTCTATGGTCTGCCGGAGAGTTTCCGATAATGTTTTGGAAATTTGTCTATTATTATTATTATTATTATTATTATTATTATTATTATTATTATTATTACGGAGTTTCCGTGGAGCAGAAAGAGGTGAAAGAAGGTGCTGTGTGGAACGGGTCTATCTACTATATCAAAGATTAAATTAAACTTTAAAGAAAAGGTTATATTTCTTTCAGAATCTCAAACTTAACAAACAACTTTGTTTCAGGTACAAAATAGCAATAAAGATATAAAATCGAAAACCCAAGGATAGGCAATTTACAAGTCTTGTGCTTCAAGCCCCAATTTTACCATTCGCAAATGTTGCGTTAGTCAGATAAGGAGAAAAATCTCCCAATACACAGTGTTCAAGAGCACTTGACTCCAAGAGTAACAATTTATGGCCTTCCAAAGGCACCCCTCAATATTACAGTAAACTTAGAAAAGAGCTTACATGCTTTCCAACATTAACCAATTTCTACAGCCCGCTTAAGGCAACATTACACTAAACCTTACAATCTATGGCCTCTCTGGGCATAATTTATAATTTAGATTTTTTACACAGGGGTATCTATTACCCAACCTACTGGGTCTTCTTGGAAAAATAACAGGTTATATTACTGGCCCGAACACAACCTTAATGGAGGCGTACACTTGCGCTCCTAGTAAAATTTAGTATAAAACCCTAATTGGGCTCTCGGCCCGATGATACCGGGGCTAATCCTAAGCTACTGAGGTGACTCGAATGAAGGTTAATTTAATGCTTTATGGAAAAGATAGACAGTTACAAAATCGTAGTCACCTCACGATAAATTGAAGGGGAACTCGAGAGGGTAACACACTCTCTATCCCCGATTTACAGTTAAAGGCTTTTATGAAGTTTACATTAGAAAGAATATTACATTTCAGAATGAGATTGTTACATAGTTAAAGTTTAGAACCTTCCCCTCGTGTAAGTCTGCGGAGGTAGCTACAGAAACGTAAGACAGGTGGCCATTACCTTGGCGGTTGAACTGCCTGGCGAAGGATGAGGCGCCCCACCTCCTGACTAGACACACATACATACACTCAGAAATTCGGTGATCCAAAGACAAGGTAGCTTGAAAGACCGCAGCTTATATATGCGAGGGGACGGTTCTAGAGGGTTCTGGACTAATCCGGACACACCATCTCAATTTTATTTGCAGAATCAAAAGTTACACCCAAAACCAACAAGAAGCCTGTTACAGGCTGAAAAATAATTACAGAAAAATTTTCATTGACCAGACACCAAAGGTGGCGGGAAGAGCAGGAAGTGTTGCAAACCTTGAAATATATAAAAAAATTCATGAAAGTTAATTTACTTGAGAAAACCTATAAACACAAAATTTCTTCCAATAACAAATTATTCAACTTTGCACCAGAGTGTGTGGCTTCAGACATCTATGGAGAAAAGTTCAAACTTCTTGATGTACACCGAAACAAAACAAAACAAATCCAATCAGTTTAGGAAACTTAGAAATGACAAACTTCTCAGTTATTCAGTAGTGACATCTTTTGATTAATGTCCCAACTTCATGCAGTAGCAGTTTCACGTTTTCTTTGATAGATAGAGTTCTTCAAGGCGCTTCTTTTGAATGTGTGGAGTTGAGGTGTATCTCCCGGTACAATTATTATTATTATTATTATTATTATTATTATTATTATTATTATTATTATTACATATGCGAATAAGCCCATTAAGACTACGCAAAGTACATAGAGGCGTCCATGTTCCTTCCTTTGTGCCCATATTCTTTTCATTCTTTCACTGTGGTCTTCCTTTCAGACAGGTTGTTGCAGTCTTCTTCTTTGGTCTTTCCCCTTGGTCAACATGCCATTTGGGAATTTTGGATCTGAAGATTACTCTGTTTTGGACATCTTCTGGTGTAATTCCTGGCTGTTTAAAATCTAATCTTAATTTCGCCAATCCACTTCATTGTGTCTGTTTTAGCTTTACTCCCGTTTATATAGAATTCGACTATTTGTTTGGGAAGTCTGTCTCGATACTTTCTTTTAACATGACCATAGCCTGCTTTCCCTAATGTCGCTGTACATTTTTGTGTATTGTTTGATTTCCTGTCTGCCTCTAAGTTGTTATTGTCCGTTGGTGAGTTTTGGGCCTAGGAATTTTTCTTACGATTTTGCATTCCTTTTTGTCAATGTTTTCAATGTTTGCTTTCATGTCAAGCTTAGCGTCTCTGATCCATAAATTCATTCTAGTTCAATGACTGTATTGTAATATCTTAGTTTTTTATGCTTGGCGATACATATTTTGTTACAGATATTTTGGGCTAGTTGATGTGCAGTTTCCATCCTTCTATTTTCGTGAATTGTTTCACTAAGTTACTATTGTGATACTCATTTAATTTTGCCATTTTTCCATTAATTTTGGTGCATGTTTTTCGCAAGTTATTTATTCTGCCCTTTCAAAAGATATCTGAAGACAGACATTTACCTCAACTTCTTTCAGCAGTTCACTCTGATTTGGGCGATTTTTTAATGTCTCATGTTAGTACTGCTAGGTTGTCCGCAAATGCTAAGCAATCTATGGCTAATTTTCCTATGCCTTGGAGTAGGTGAACTGGATGGGTTATCAAACGTCTGTGAACTATTTTATAAGACTGACGTGTCAGAGATGTTTTCGGTCAGTTAATATGTCCACTCTAATTGGCAGGTCTTTACATCGGTGGCTCCCTGTTCTAATCCATTTTGTGCATCATTTCACCCAATTTTTTAAATTAATCCATACATACTGACCACGTCTAGAAGTCAAAAGTCAAGGGAGACCACAGGGGTGGACCGTTCGTGACTGATGCTTGAAATAGAGATAGGTGACATAAGGTAGCACAAATAAAAAAGATGCGAAACTTACAAACCAAGCTCTCAACAAAGAAATCTATTTTACACACATTTGTAATAATACTGGGAACGACTCTAATTTCATTAAACAGTCATTAAAAAATACTCTCCGACTGCTTGGCTGAAAGGTGAGCATTCAGGCGTTCGCTTTGGAGGTTCTCGGGTTCAATTCCCAGCCGGGTCAGGGATTTTAATCACCAAAGATGCTCTGTGAAATTATGCAAACAAATCGCTCGTTATCGATATTTTGTTTTATTTATTGAAAGACATATTGATGAGCTTCTTGCGACACTTCTGATTCCCGGGGGTTGGGTGTCTGTGTTCGCCCCAACACTTCCATCTCATGTTCAGACAGCCTACGGTAACGACGCTGACGTCACTTCCGGCACATACTTTGTCGCGTTACCCAAATTTTCGGATGCCCCCAGCCATAAGTTAAGATATAATACAATGTACACTATGTAGGATTGTAAGTTGTAATTCTTACATTGTACATAGGTATGTCTGTCCAATTGCCTTGTTACATTTAGTGCGAACCAAACAACCTGTTATTATTTTACACAATGAAAGATATACATCAGAGTTTTGTGATAAATAAACTTTAAACACGACAGTTTAAAATATTTTTTCACATGATTCTCCTTTCTAGCACCTCAAGTTTATCTAATCTGTAGTTTAGTACCAGGCATTAACTTGCATATGGGCATTCCGGTTTCAAGACTGTAGTGTACTGCGTTGTGCGTTGTTTTAAGATTATTAGATAGGCACTTTAGTTATAAAACTTCTTTGTGATACCACATGCCCTTTCCGCCTTGTGCACCCTTTCTTCTACTTCAGATTTGTTTAAACTATTTTCTTGAATAATTTAACCCAGATATTTGAGTTTCGTTACTCTTTCCAATGGACCAATACCTGTTGCCAAAAAGTTTGGAGCATTCTTGATGTTTGTAATAAATTTTGTTTCTTCTACTGAGATTAATTGTTTGTCGTTTGTCTATTTTTGGTTTAAATCTTATTTTATGTTTTTCAGTTTTTCTCCTTCTTTATAGGTTTACCCTCCAGGGTCAGTTCTTCCCTCGGACTCAGCGACGGATCCCACCTCTATCGCCTCAAGGGCAGTGTCCTGGAGCTTCAGACTCTGGGTCGGTGATACAACTAGTGAGGCCTCACCTGCTATGCTGAACATGGGCCTTGCGGGCGCTATGGGAAGATCGGAAGGGATAGACAATGAAGAGGGAAGGAAGCGGGCGTGGCTTTAAGTTAGGTACCATCCCGGCATTTGCCTGCAGGAGAAGTGGGAAACCACAGAAAACCACTTCGAGGATGGCTGAGGTTGGAATCGAACCCACCTCTTCTCAGTTGACCTCCCGAGGCTGAGTGGACCCCGTTCCAGCCCTCGTACCACTTTTCAAATTTTGTGGCAGAGCCGATAATCGAACCCGGGCCTCCGGGGGTGACAGCTAATCACACCAACCACTACACCACAGGGGCGTATTTCAGTTTCTTTCAATTTTCTTATTTGTTTTGCAAATCGTCCAGAGTTATTCTTGTTCTTCCATATCCTCTGTAATTTCCTTCATCCATCCTATTTGTTGCCTCAGATTCCACAGTCTCTCTATAAGTTTTCTTGGTTATCTGACTTCTCGTCTCTTCGTATGAAAATCCTCAGCCCGTTTCCAGTCATTCGACCGAGTCAGGAATGGAAATGAAGCTCCATCTAGCAGCGAGGATA
Organism: Anabrus simplex; assembly: GCF_040414725.1. Taxonomy (NCBI): domain Eukaryota; kingdom Metazoa; phylum Arthropoda; class Insecta; order Orthoptera; family Tettigoniidae; genus Anabrus; species Anabrus simplex. The sequence goes on along the minus strand of NC_090270.1, from coordinate 20,182,452 downwards.
GGAACTCCCTCGGCTGCCGAATCTAGCGGAAATGATTAATGACTGACAGATGAAATTAAATGATATTGTCCCACTATCGGCAGCCGTGAAGACGGTTTTCCGTGGTTTCCCGTTTTCACACCAGGCAAATGCTGGGGCTGTACCTTAATTAAGGCCACGGCCGCTTCCTTCCAACTCCTAGGCCTTTTCTGTCCCATCGTCGCCATAAGACCTATCTGTGTCGGTGCGACGTAAAGCCCCTAGCAAAAAAAAAAAAAAAAAGATATTGGAGAGTGTCGCTGAAATGAAAGATGACAGGGAATATCGGAGTACCCGAAGAAAAACCAATCCCGACTCCGCTTTTGTCTAGCAAAAATCGCCCATTAAATGACGGGGTTTTGAACCACGTAACCCATCGGTGAGAGGCCGGCGCGCTGTTGTGTGAGCCACGGAGAATGTGACCGAAAAAGTATATATTATATCCTCTTCTTCCGTGTAGCTTCTGTGATGGGCTCCCGTTCGCCGGGCTAAGTGGCTCAGACGGTTAAGGCGCTGGCCTTCTAACCCCAACTTGGCAGGTTCGATCCTGGCTCAGTCCGGTGGTATTTGAAGGTGCCCAAATACGACAGCCCCGTGTCGGTAGATTTACTGGCACGTAAAAGAACTCCTGTGGGACTAAATTCCGGCACCTCGGCGTCTCCGAAGACCTTAAAAAGTAGTTAGTGGGACGTAAAGCAAATAACATTATTATTATTGGGCTCCAGTTCTCTTTATACTACTTCATTTGCCACCATCCACTTGGTCCATATTATTTTGTACTTTTTATTTATGCATGTTCTAGCTAATATTCACTCAACTTTTAGGGTTGTGTCGATTCTGTTTCTCTGAGCGACTTTGAGTTTCGCATCCGTATGTCTCCTCTAGTCGGCCTCCGTGGTGTAGTGGTTAGTGTGATTAGCTGCAAGCCCCGGAGGCTCGGGTTCGATTCCCGGCTCTGCCACAAAATTTGAAAAGAGGTGGAACGGGTGGAACGGGTGGAACCGGGTCCACTCAGCCTCGGGAGGTCAAATGAGTAGAGGTGACTTCGATTCCCACCTCAGCCATCCTGGAAGTAGTTTTCCGTGGTTTCCCACTTCTCCTCCAGGTAAATGCCGGAATGGTACCTAAATTAAGGCCACGGCTGCTTCCTTCCCTCTTCCTTGTCTATTACTTCCAATCTTCCGATCCCCCCACAAGGTCCCTGTTCAGCAAAGCAGGTGAAGCCGCCTGGGCGAGATAATGGTTATTCTCCCCAGTTGTGCCCCCCCCCCCCCGACCCAATATCTCACGCTCCAGGACACTGCCCTTGAGGCGGTAAAGGTAGGATCCCTCGCTGAGTCCGAGAGAAAAACCAAACCAACCTTGGAGTGTATACAGATTAAGAAAGAACGCTAAGTCGTCTGCGAATGCGAAGTACTTAAGTTCATTTGATCTTTCTTAGTTCCAAATTTTATGTTCTTAGGATTTTCCTCGTGCATTCACTCGTCACGTAATCTAGAGCACAATAGAAAATTCATGGCGATAAACCATCTCCCTGTCTTAACCCTGAATTAATCGTAAAGGCTCAGATATTTCTTATTATTTCTTTCTCAGTTAGGGTCTTCTAGATACCACGTGACAATTTTAGGGCTTCATCATTTGTTGCTCCTTCTACTTCCCCCATTACTCCTTCATCTGCTCACTATGACCCTTTTCCTCTCCTCGGAACATTTTGAGCCTGCTTTCATTCCCTCCCGACCTTGTAATCCTTCTATTTTTAACACTTTATTTCTAAAAATCTGCCTCTTTGTTGTTTCTTCTTCCCTTATGTTTATTATTATTATTATTATTATTATTATTATTATTATTATTATTATTATTATTATTGCAAAATATCAAAGAATATAAGATCCAATAGCAGAAGTGTAAAACACGCCAATGAATTAGTTCTTGCTAGGCGGACAAACACTGTATATGATAATGTAGACAGAGAGTGCAGTAGCACTGATACGATGTCTGGTGAAATCCTTTTTGGTCACAGATCCTGTAATGTGAGCCGTGAGCCGCAGTCCTAATGAAGAGGAGCCGCATTGCCAAGTTAATCTCCTTCCATTCGTTTTCGTTCGAATCAGTGGCGTCTTCTCAGGGCATGTAAGTTGTGTGTCAATGCCCAAATAAAATCGAAGGAAAAATAATACATTATTTCATTTTATTACATGTAATGTTACATTGTAGTGCGTTTTTCTTTCGTTATCGTTTCTTATTCCGCTCCTTATAGCCTACTGTAGTTACTCTCAACACCGCCCGGTTCTGTTTCCAACGACGCGGCTGCTTCACTCCATGAAATGCGCATGAGCGTGTTCGCTCCCAGTCTCCTTGCCTCGTGCTTGCTAAACCTGATCAAGGGATTGTTTCTGTTTGCAACGCTTTGTGTTGATTGTTGTTTCCGACTTCTGCGCGAGTGTATTATTGCTTACGCAATCAAATGGGAGGTTTAATTGTTGTAATATAGGAGAGAAAACAGCGTAAAACAATAATCAAACACTAGTTCATCATCACACTTTTATAGTGGAAAAAGTGATTGACCATGCCCAGCCTTTTTCAGGGCTGCCGAAGGACGTCTGTTAATTTTCTGTGCTTTAGTTTTGCACTTGTACGCAGGAAAGTCAATAAGTATCTGCAATTTTGCTCTAATTGTCTTTAGGTTGGCTCTATGAAGACATCCGCTAGATGGCGCCGTTGTCTACGTCGGTGGTAGGTATCAGATCAGTACAGCTTGCGCTGTAAACATGGCCGCGCCTCTCTCTGTTTGTCCCAAGGCAGAACAGCGCTCCATAATCCGTGTTTTGTGGTCTGAGGGTGTACCAGGAGCGGAAATTCATACAAAACTTCCAGAACAATACGGGAACAATGTCTTGCCACAGCGAAGTGTTTATCGGTGGAATGAACAGTTCAAAAGTGGACGCACGAACATGAAGGATGAGGAAAGATCCGGAAATCCTGCTGCAGCCGTAACTGATGCTAATATTGAACAAGTGCGTGAATGATCCTGAATAACAGACGATTGACTGTTGATGACGTGGCGAATCTTATGCAGATTAGCCAGGTGAAGAAGCGGTGCATACGTGACTTGCAGTGCAACCAAGAATCTTTTTTGCTGAGCGTATTAGGAAGCTTGTGTAACGGTGGACCATGTGCAATGAAAAAGCAGGGGAACTACGTTAAAAAGTGCGTACTCTTTTTGTAATAAATTATAAAAATGCATTGCTTATATTTATTGACTTGCCCTCGTATGTTATTACAGCATATACAATTTTACAATGATGAAGTGTCTGAACTGGCCAAAGTACGTATTTCACTATTCAAAGAAAATTGTAATTCTCTGCGGACTTTTTTTCTTTCTCCATGTCTTTCTATTGCATTTATTTATTTTTGATCTGAATAATGTTGTAATTTTTTTTTGCTAGGGGCTTTACGTCGCACCGACACAGATAGGTCTTATGGCGACGATGGGATAGGAAAGCCCTAGGAGTTGGAAGGAAGCGGCCGTGGCCTTAATTAAGGTACAGCCCCAGCATTTGCCTGGTGTGAAAATGGGAAACCACGGAAAACCATCTTCAGGGCTGCCGATAGTGGGATTCGAACCTACTATCTCCCGGATGCAAGCTCACAGCCGCGCGCCTCTACGCGCACGGCCAACTCGCCCGGTAATGTTGTAAAAGAAATAGTGGAAAGGGGGGGGGCGGGAGAAATAGGTGAACTTAAATTTAATCCGTTAATTTAATCAATAACAACTCCTGAACTTCTGGCACAGGAAACGCCACTGGTTTGAATTAAGGGCGGGTGTTAAGTAGAAGTCTTCACCGATGGTCGCTGCTTTCTGATCCCCTTCTCCAACGCGAGAGGACAGGAATGGTTATGTACACACAGTGTTTATTAAACAATATTTAACAATAACAGAAACGTTCTAAGGACGGGGATACTCTATCACCAGCCTGCAATCACGGATGTAATGTGCAAGAACTTCCGACACGCTGATAAATATTCAATGATCCACTGCTCTCAGAATGGATGGTCTATTAAGCTGGCCGGAGTTAACTTCAAGCGCGGAACAATCGGAATTTTTTAACAGGATCCTAGTGGAACCGCATCTCATTTTAATGTTGCGCAATCAGCGTTTCTCCCAGACTAAAGGGAATCTAAAATATTTACACGACGCCTGATGGATTAATAAATCTCACTTTTCAGGGCGAGGCATATTAATTTTTCATGTTACTTTCCTCAATTCAAAAATAGAGAACAACGAAAGTAATGCGTAAGTCCGTAGCAGTTTAGTGGTGACAAGGGGTGTTAATGTCATCAGTAACAGCGATCGCCCCGTCCCCCTTTGTGGGGAAAAATTAAAATATTATTCTATTTTATCCCCCTTAAACCGGGAATTATTAAAAAGGAATTTGTATAAGCCCTGTTGTCTTTTCGGCTATTTCTATCCATATTTTATTTTATTAATAAAAAACTACTTAGCGTAAACACGTACAAAATGTCGTTCGTCGCGGCACAGCGCCACAGCAGGTATAGTTGAGCCCACGAGAGTTGGAGTCTGACATTTGAGCGGTGAAAGCAGTAACTACGAAGTTGTCACAGTTACCTCATTCTGCGGCATATCACCCTCTCAAACAGGATGAGTAGGTCTAATGCAATTCAATAAAATGTGACCCGTTCCGAAGCTCGAGCTGATAATATCGTCATTTACGACAGAACAGGTCATTGCCGATAAATATGAAGTTTTGATAATCACAAACAAAATAATATTTCTGACAATAACCTCAACAAATAGAATAGAACTCTACAGCTAGCCACTGATTAACTTACAAAAAATAAACTAATAACGATAATAATATTGAGAAAAAAACACGTAAATACATAAAGCAGCAACAGCTAACACAGTAACACTACAAATAATACCGCTGAGAGCAAGCCAACCGGTTGCCGCACAATTGCGGTCACGGGTATTTGGGGTCACTGAGATAAACGTGTGCCCACTCACAGAACTTCACCAGTTGTCACAGAACATTTGCGGTCACTGCAACAGGAGGTGGACCTGCTCGCTTCTTGGAGATCAACATTTTTCTCTCGCGGACATTATTTAGAGATTGTTACCTTCAGCCACAAACACCGTTCTATACCGCAACTTCCTGATGTGAGTATTCTTTTTACTATCGTGTCCTGTAACAGAGTTGACAGTTACTAATCAGGGAAATCCTTGTGCACTTTACAAAGGTTATATGTACAGAAAGTACAGAGAGAGTCAACCCGGTGTCGTCACCTGGGTGTGTCTGAAGGAGAAGAAACAGTGTAAAGGACGGCTGACGACAAGAGGCGAAGAAATACTTCATACCGTCGTTCATCAGTGTGGACGACCTGAAGAAGCGACCTTCACAGTGAAAAAAGCAGGTTCGAGAGGCAAGAAGAGAGCGAGAGAAGAAGCGATTCCACTATCACAGTTGGGTGATCTGCACAACAGGGGCTACGACTTTGTCACTGATATGCCAGCTCAAGACACTTCAAAAAGAACAATGCGTCAGCAACGAAATCATGCAAGTGGATTTCAAGTAGAGCCGAAAACAAGTGCTCAGTTAATTCTTAATGATGATTAATGGCAGCCTATTTCTTTTAGCTGACGATGGCAAGGGAGAACGAAAGTAGTATAATTGGATGGTTCGGCGGCCACCTCCACCTCAGGCTCCCAGTGGCCACCTCCACCTCCACCTCAGCCAGAGGCCTCCCAGAGGTCTCCTCCACCTCCCGCGGGAAATTTGAATTTGTAAACAAAGCTACGTGCTTTTTGGCAGCTGTCATCGACAACAACGCATCGCTAACCTCAGTACTGCCATCTTGACGGGCCTAAACCTCAGTAGTGCCAACTTAACCTAACTAGCGCGAGATAAACAAAGCCACGTGTTTTTTGACAGTCATGTGCTTTTTGACAGATTTGTAAACAAAGCTACGTGCTTTTTGACAGCTGTCATCGACAACAACGAATCGCTAACCTCAGTACTGCCATCTTGACGGGCCTAAACCTCAGTAGTGCCAACTTAACCTAACTAGCGCGAGATAAACAAAGCCACGTGTTTTTTGACAGTCATGTGCTTTTTGACAGATTTGTAAACAAAGCCACGTGCTTTTTGACAGCTGTCATCGACAACAACGAATCGCTAACCTCAGTACTGCCATCTTGACGGGCCTAAACCTCAGTAGTGCCAACTTAACCTAACTAGCGCGAGATAAACAAAGCCACGTGTTTTTTGACAGTCATGTGCTTTTTGACAGATTTGTAAACAAAGCCACGTGCTTTTTGACAGACAACAACGCATCGCTAACCTCAGTACTGCCATCTTGACGGGTCTAAACCTTAGTGGTACCAACTTAACCTAACTAGCATGAGGTAAACAAAGCCACGTGCTTTTTGACAGCTGTCATCCGCCATCTTTAAACCACAAAGCACTGTGCTGCCCTCTTTATCGCAGTAGCTGCAAAATTCGTCACCTGTCATCCGCAGTGCTGCCATCTTGACGGGTCTAAACCTTAGTGCTACCAACTTAACCTAACTAGCGTGAGGTAAACAAAGCCACGTGTTTTTTGACAGCTGTCATCCGCCATCTTTAATCTATAGAGCACAGTGCTGCCCTCTTTAGCTACTTACCTTTGAAATGTGGTGGCGGATAATTTGAAAAATGCTTTTTGACAGCAGCCATCTTTGTACACCGTGCTGCCCTCTTTAGCTAGATACCTGTGGTGGCAGACAATTTCACGTGACAGCAGCCATCTTTAATCAAGAGAGCACCGTGCTGCCCTCTATGTGGTGGCGGCAATTTGAAAAATTCTACATTCTCTTGTTTGGAAACAAACCCATGCGCTTTTTTTGACAGCTGTCATCCGCCATCTTTAATCCAGAGAGCACCGTGCTGCCCTCTTTAGCTACTTACCTTTGAAATGTGGTGGCGGCAAATTCCACGTGCTCTTGTTTGGAAACAAAGCCATGTGCTTTCTTGACAGCTGACATCCGCCATCTTTACGGCGGTAAACCTCAAGGCTGCCACCTTATGCATGTTATAGCGTAGAATTTAAAATCCAACAACAGAACATTGCTAACCTCACTCTTGCCATCTTGAAAAGTTCAGTGTTCCAAACACTAGTTCGAAAAACGTAACTCATCGCACCTCAGGGATTTTATTAGGTAAGACGTAACCCCTAGGTTCCATTCCTTGTTCTGAACATAAAACCATTTACCAATAAAGATTAATTTTCTACACTTAACAAAGTACAAGCGTTCTTGCTGATAGCGATCGATGAGGTTGTGGTACCCCCTAACATGTTCTAAACACATGTTGTATTGAGTACAGTGTTCGATTCTAGTCTTGATCACTTATTTTGTGTTCTGAACTCATCGATTAATGTTCAGATCACATGTTGTATCGAGTACAGTGTTCAATTCTAGTCATGATCACTTATTTTGTGTTCTGAACACATCAATCAATGTTCTGATCACATGTTGAAGTTAACAACATCGATTACAGTGTTCTATTCTAGTCTTGTTATGTTTCAATCTGATCAAGGGTATCCCATGACATATTCTAAACACATGATGTATTGAGTACAGTGTTCGATTCTAGTCTTGATCACTTATTTTGTTTTCTGAACGCATCAATCAATGTTCTGATCACATGTCGTATCTAGTACAGCGTTTGATTCTACTCTTCTTATGTTTCGAAAGTCTAAACATGCACAATAATGTTATCGCTGCACACGCTTGCCTTCGCGATGCAGGTTTAAACTTGTTCGATATAAAGCTATGCCTTGACATAAGAGGCGGAGGAGGAGGTAGAGAAGGAGGAGGAGGAGGAGGAGGAGGAGCATGATAAGGCCTTAACAGCCTATGTATAGTCGCCATTGTTTAAGGATGATAGCTGTCAAAAGAATTTTTCAAATTATCCACCACCACATTTCAGCTAAAGAGGGCAGCAGGGTGCTCTGTTGATTAAGCACATAGAATTTCAAATTGCCCTCCACCGCATGCATAACAGCAGCTGTTAAATCATTGGTCAGAAAAATTTTGTCCGTTTTGCTCTACGATGCACTGCTTTCGAGATATTTAACATTTTGCATTTAAGCTCCAAATTTAATGAATCGAACTAGCACGACACGTTAGCCTCTAAGCTAAGAGCAGCAGCCATCTTGCGCAAGCACCCTTAAAGCGTCTCATAAGGAGTTGTGTATAGCCGCCATCTTGTGTCCGCCATCTTGCGCAAGCATCCTTAGGGCGTCTCTAGTCATCTTGTGCAAGGACCCTTAAGCCACCTCATAAGAGCAACCGCCATCTTGCGCAAGCATCTCTAGGGCGTCTCATAAGGAGCCATGTATAACCGCCATCTTGCGCAAGCATCCCAAGGGAGTCTATGTATAGCGGTTATCTTGCATAAGCACCTTTAAGGAGTCATGTATAGCCACCATCTTGTGCAATTAGCGTCGAGAGATAGCTGATGTAGAATTTTTCTTTTTAAATTATCCGCCACCATATTTCAAAAGGAGCCATGTATAACCGCCATCTTGCGCAAGCATCCCAAGGGAGTCTATGTATAGCGGCCATCTTGCATAAGCACCTTTAAGGAGTCATGTATAGCCACCATCTTGTGCAATTAGCGCCGAGAGATGGCTGCTGTAGAATTTTTCTTTTTAAATTATCCGCCACCATATTTCAACTAAAGAGTGTAGCACTGAGGTTTGCGATGTAAGATGGCGGATGACAGCTGACAAAAAAGCGCGTGAGTTTGTTTACTAAACAAGAGCACGTGGAATTTGCCGCCACCACATAGATGGCAGCACGGTGCTCTCTTGATTAAAGATGGCGGATGACAGCTAACAGAACTTTTCAAATTGCCCGCTACTACAGAGAGCAGCACGGTGCTCTGTAGATTAAAGATGGCGGATGACAGGTGATGAAATTACCCGCATGATAGCAGCACAGTGCTCTATTGATTAAAGATGGTGGATGACAGCTGTCAAAAAAAAGCACGTGGCTTTGTTTACTAAACAAGAGCACATAGACTTTTTCAAATTGCCGCCACCACATTTCAAAGGTATCTAGCTAAAGAGCGCAGCACAGAGGTTTGTGATGCAAGATGGCGGATGACAGCTGTCAGAAAAAAGCACGTGAGTTTGTTTCCAAACAAGAGCATGTAGAATTTTTCAAATTGCCGCCACCACGTAGAGGGCAGCACGGTGCTCTCATGATTAAAGATGGCTGCTGTCACGTGGAATTGCCTGCCACCACAGGTATCTAGCTAAAGAGGGCAGCATGGTGCTCAAAGATGGCTGCTATCAAAAAGCATTTTTCAAATTATCCGCCACCACATTTCAAAGGTAAGTAGCTAAAGAGGGCAGCACTGTGCTCTATAGATTAAAGATGGTGGATGACAGCTGTCAAAAAAGCATGTGGATTTGTTTATCTCACGCTAGTGAGGTTAAGTTGGTAGCACTAAGGTTTAGGCCCGTTAAGATGGCAGCACTGCGGATGACAGCTGTGACGAATTTACATCTACTACGATAAAGAGGGCAGCACTGTGCTCTATAGATTAAAGATGGCGGATGTCAGCTGTCAAGAAAGCACATGGCTTTGTTTCCAAACAAGAGCACGTGGAATTTGCCGCCACCACATTTCAAAGGTAAGTAGCTAAAGAGGGCAGCACGGTGCTCTCTGGATTAAAGATGGCGGATGACAGCTGTCAAAAAAAGCGCATGGGTTTGTTTCCAAACAAGAGAATGTAGAATTTTTCAAATTGCCGCCACCACATAGAGGGCAGCACGGTGCTCTCTTGATTAAAGATGGCTGCTGTCACGTGAAATTGTCTGCCACCACAGGTATCTAGCTAAAGAGGGCAGCACGGTGTACAAAGATGGCTGCTGTCAAAAAGCATTTTTCAAATTATCCGCCACCACATTTCAAAGGTAAGTAGCTAAAGAGGGCAGCACTGTGCTCTATAGATTAAAGATGGCGGATGACAGCTGTCAAAAAACACGTGGCTTTGTTTACCTCACGCTAGTTAGGTTAAGTTGGTAGCACTAAGGTTTAGACCCGTCAAGATGGCAGCACTGCGGATGACAGGTGACGAATTTTGCAGCTACTGCGATAAAGAGGGCAGCACAGTGCTTTGTGGTTTAAAGATGGCGGATGACAGCTGTCAAAAAGCACGTGGCTTTGTTTACCTCATGCTAGTTAGGTTAAGTTGGTACCACTAAGGTTTAGACCCGTCAAGATGGCAGTACTGAGGTTAGCGATGCGTTGTTGTCTGTCAAAAAGCACGTGGCTTTGTTTACAAATCTGTCAAAAAGCACGTGGCTGTCAAAAAACACGTGGCTTTGTTTACCTCATGCTAGTTAGGTTAAGTTGGCACTACTGAGGTTTAGGCCCGTCAAGATGGCAGTACTGAGGTTAGCGATTCGTTGTTGTCGATGACAGCTGTCAAAAAGCACGTGGCTTTGTTTACAAATCTGTCAAAAAGCACATGACTGTCAAAAAACACGTGGCTTTGTTTATCTCGCGCTAGTTAGGTTAAGTTGGCACTACTGAGGTTTAGGCCCGTCAAGATGGCAGTACTGAGGTTAGCGATTCGTTGTTGTCGATGACAGCTGTCAAAAAGCACGTAGCTTTGTTTACAAATCTGTCAAAAAGCACATGACTGTCAAAAAACACGTGGCTTTGTTTATCTCGCGCTAGTTAGGTTAAGTTGGCACTACTGAGGTTTAGGCCCATCAGATGGCAGTACTGAGGTTAGCGATGCGTTGTTGTCGATGACAGCTGCCAAAAAGCATGTGGCTTTGTTTACAAATTCAAATTTCCCGCGGGAGGTGGAGGAGACCTCTGGGAGGCCTCTGGCTGAGGTGGAGGTGGAGGAGGCCACTGGGAGGCCTCTGGCTGAGGTGGAGGTGGAGGTGGCCACTGGGAGCCTGAGGTGGAGGTGGCCGCCGAACCATCCAATTATACTACTAACGAATTATAATTTTTAGTGCCGAAAAAGGTAGTGAAAGTCTTAGGCATTGTGCGCATTTTTTAAATGGATGGCACGTTCAAGAGTTGCTGCGAACAGTTTGCTCAGATATATACTCTTTACGCAGACCTTGGAGACTGGAGGATGAAAGCAACGTTTATCCAGTCCTCTTTGCGTTCCTGCCTAACAAAAAGAAAGAAACTTATATTCGTTTCTTTCACCTTATCTTGGAAGCGGTTTCCCAATGGAATCCTAAGAAAATCACTATTGACTTCGAAGCAGCTACGATATCAGCCCTACGAGAAGTATTTCCCTCAGCAGTGTTAAGTGGCTGTTTTTTCACATGAAGCAATGTCTGTGGAGAAAAGTACAGGAACTTTGCCTGACGAGCGACAACAAGAGAACAGAAAAGCTTACTGGCTTCTTCGGCAATTTTGTAGACTTGTGGCTTGAAAACAGCGAGATACCCATCACTATGTGGAGCTGTTACAAAAAGCGACATCGAACAACAAATGCTGTAGAGGCATGGCATCACAAGATCAACTGTTTAGTTGGAAATCCACATCCTCGATTTGACGATTTGGTGCTTTGTTTAAAGAAGGAAGCAGAAGCGACGAACTGCATGTACCTGAAACTGGAGCTCAATCTTGAAGGTAAGAGGAGGAAGACGAAATATGTGAATAAAGATGCCAGGATTGAATGAACCCTCAAGAAATATGAAGAAACCAGCGATATCAGGTCCTGCTTAAAGGCAAGTTCCTACATAGAAAAAACTAGCATAATCTTCTTGCTGCTTCAGGTATCCTAATGTAAACAGGTATGTACAAAGGAACAAAATGTACTCGAATTTATAGGTTGTGACCCATGTGGGTGGGGGACGCAGACGAAGAATACATCCACGATATCTCCTGAATGTCGTAAGAGGCGATTAAATGGGTTGGCAGCATCGAATCTACGAAGTTGGGGCCAGAAGGCGAACGCCTCAATCGTGTGAGCCACTATATCCGGCATTCCTAATTCTTTCCCATCCCATGTTCTCCGAAAAATATATTAGCGTGACGTTAGACTACCAAAAATAAAGAAATTAATTAACGATTGATTGACTTTTGTTTTTTCTAAAAATGAAGGACTGGTTCGGAATAAAACAGTGTCCTTTACCTTGGTCTACCTTTAATTATTTTACGATAAATAAACAGGAAATTTATTATTTGAATTAGCCTCTGATGTTTGTATATAAAAATTCACTTTGTGGTGTATTAGAGTTTAAATATCAAACATACGAGGTTGTATATCTGCGTGAGTGTTTGTGTCGTAGTAGCTGCAGGAACTTTTTGTGATGGTAGTGATTACCGTTTTGTGAGAAATTGAACGGTGTCACCATCCTCCCTTACAACAACCAGAAAAAAAGTCGAATAGGTCAGACTCTATTTTGGGAAAAAAAGAAGGGAAAGGCCACGAAGGACGTGAAAATGTAAGACTGCCCGGGCTTGGCAAATATCGTACCGTGGTGTCGGAAGAGAACAAGTGTTGACCAAGAGTGGCCGGATAAGAAATAGAATGGAATATATTTATTCATCATCTGCAGAATTGTATGTTTCCAAAAACATGACATGACTTGTTTTTCTCCTTCAGACACACCCAGGTGACGACTTCATGTTGACTTTCCCTATACTTCCTGTACATATAATCCTATGCCTTATTAGTAACTGTCAAATCCATTACAGCACACAACAGTAAATACTCACACCAGGAAGTTTCGATATAGAATTTTGTTTGTGTCTGAAGGTATCGAGAGAGAATAATTTGATCTGTAAGGAGCGAGCAGGAGCTCAGGCAGGTTAGCGGGGAACTCCGAGATTAAGCTAATGAGGCCCAACCCCTGCTGCAGTGACCGCAAATGTCCGGACACCTGCCAACCCATGTGGCGATTGCTTCCTTCACTGTGGCATCGCTGTTATCGTTGCCATAGCAACAGACCATTTTCGAGCAGCATTATTCAACTTTTTCTCGCCGGTGGCGCTAAACCTCGTCGACATTAGTATAGTGAAGATTCGCGTAGTAGTGTGTAGCATGTTCCGCGACGAAGGGTAGCGGTGGTGGCGCGCATTCGTCAGGCTGGTAGTTTCACTCAGTGTGTCTGTTCAGTTCTCTTCTAGTGTGTAGCCAAGTACTAAATGAGATTTTAATTGTATATTCACGCCGTGCTTCTATTTAATTAATACATGCGTAATTATTGTTCATTTGTTTAAAGTTTTATTGTATAGTACGATTCTTACCGCACCCAAGTTGCTAGACTGTCAACGTTTATGTCTCTATCGAAATTCGCTGAGAGAGCATGAAAAACTTACCTTTTAATATCAATTTTCATGTCTACGCCCCCCCCCCTCCCACAAGTTTTAATTTGCATTTCCCGCTACTGAATATCATTACACATTGAATTGCTGCCCATTTGGGATTCAAAGTACTCACTAGTGCAATATAATGTCCTGCATTATCTATGACTTTCTGCCAACTCTAGGGCAATTTTTCAGTTCTCCCCCTGAAGAAATCTAGAGTTTTGTTGTTTAACGACTGAACAAGCCAAGTTCTAAAATAATGTTCTTCATGAAGAAAGCATCCTTGCATCTTGCATGGAATTCAAGCGGACAAACTGGGTCAAATATTAGTGTATTTCGAGGTCCACTCAGCGTACGTGATTACAATTGAGGAGCAATCTGACGGTGAAATAGCAGCCCCGGTCTAGAAAGCTAAGAATAACGGCCGAGAGGATCCGTCGTGCTGACCACACGACGCCACGTAATCTGCCGGCCTTTGAGCTGAGCAGCGGCCGCTTGGTAGACCACGGCCCTTCGGGGCTGTTGCGCCATGGGGTTTGGTTTGGTTTCGTATTTCTTTATAGGAAGAAGAGTTCCAAATAATCCTATGCCACTACATCGCAGATGGCCATTGGCCTACCAAGCGACCGCTGCTCAGTGCCAAGGTCTGCAGATTACGAGGTGACACATGGTCACTGTGAAGAATCCTCTCGGCAGTTATTCTGGGTTTTGTAGACCAGGGTCCTTAACTCACTGTCAGATTGTTCCTCAATACTAATAAAGTATACTGAGTAGAACTCGAACCAGCCCTCAGATCCAGGTCGAAATCCGTGATCTGAACGAGAATCGAACCTCAGGCCTACGGGTGAGAGGCAGAAACGCTATCCCTAAGCCGTGTGACGGGCAAAAAGGGACAGGAATCTAAAAATCTTATCCACTGTATTCTTCTTCTTCTTCTCTTCTTCTACCACTTTTCCTACACTTGTGAGTTCGCGGCTGATTAGTGTGTTCCACACGTGGATTTGTCCCTGTTTCATGCCCGGCTCTCAATTTAGAAAGACTTCGGAAAATTGTATACGACAGGAAGAAATGGCGCACTTTGGTCTATGGGGTCACGGAGAGTCGAAAGCGACTAAACGACTAACAACAACAACAACAACATGCCCGGATGCCCTTCCTGACGCCAACCCTCTATGGAGGGATGTAATCACTATTGCGTGTTGGTCTGTTGTCTGAATATGAAGAGGAGAGTAAAGAAGAGTTAACTTTTTTTTTTTTTTTTTACAATTGGTTTTGCGACGCACCGACACAGGTAGGTCTTATTGCGACGATGGCATAGGAAGGGGCTAGGAGTGCGAAGGAAGCGACCGGGACCTCAATAAAAGTACAGTCCCCAGCATTTTCCTGGTGTAAAAATTGGAAATCCCGGAAAACAATTTTCACGGCTGCCTACAGTGGGGTCTCGCGAGTAGGAACGTATAGGTATGAGATCCAAACCCCGCAGGCACTTACTCTGTATTATTATCATCATTATATGAACTCTGCTGCTGAGTTTCTCGACCATTCTGCAATAAGGTAGCCTGTGGACAATTATCTACATCTCTCAGTGTAACGAAATTTTACTGGACGATTGCTTAGGCAGAGTTAATTTTACCTCGTTGGTGTAGAGCTCGCTAGCAGCGGACTGTGATGATCTCTCAGAGATAAACTTTCTCCGTTCGGACGGATAGTTCGGCTCATACCACCAAACGACACATGTCTCAGGGAGATGTTCCGTGCCACGTTTACCGGCTGGCTCTATATTAGATTTCACGCCCACTGCAGCCACAGGTCGATGTCAGTCTAAAGCGACTGCAGTTTGAGAGATAATATTTTTCCATCAGCAGAAAGCTGTGAACGTGAACACGAAAATAATGTAACTTTTTGGAATGCCAGGCTTTCCTATTAATTCCTATCACGCGAGGCGTCAATCAATAACACCGGCGAGTGGACACAAGCAGTTCGATGGAATACAGCGGCGCACACTCACAGAATTACCTCTTCGTCATGGGCTCTGAGCAGACTACAGTTAGCTCTGAGTACGAAGTAATAATAATAATAATAATAATAATAATAATAATAATAATAATAATAATAATAATAATAATAATAATAATAATAATAATAATAATAATAATAATAATTGCAAGTGAATAGTGATGTTAGAGTTATTGTAGAAGGACCAATCTGAGGACCTCGCTAGCGAGTCATTAATCCACTGGCGAGCTGGTGAACTGCTGATAGCTCCATGTACTCCCGGTGGAGCAGAACCTCGGGTACTGTAATGGTCCCAGAGAAGAATTCAGGTAGTGAAGATGGATGTCACTGAAAGTGTCTTTACTGGCTCCTCAAAGATCGATTGTTACTCTCGAGATGAATGAGCGATCTAGACTTCCTTCCTCGAAAAGAACTTCTTGCGATTACGTTCAGTATGTCCTTCTACCGGTTATTTTAAAAGACGCGGCTTTTTGAGTTGGTGTAAAAGAAAATATTTAATGTAACTACATATTTATGGACAGATTCCGTGACTGAAAGGTCACGCCATAGGCCTTCGACTCACAGTACTTCGAGTTCTATTCCCGATATTATCTACGTTTCGTTTATACCTTTAGCTCGAGGATCGGGTGCTTGTGGTCGCCTTAATCAATATTTTATTATCAATCTCCGCACAACACACAACAATGAATAGACATCTCCACATAGGGTTGGCGTCAAGGCAGGCATCCGACTTTAAAACTGGGATTAATAGATGTTATTGCAGGCCTTAGATAATTGAGAAAGGAAGGTTACGATAAATAATAATATACAACGGAGTGTAGTAGTTCACAGTTTGAATCGCCATATCATTCAGCCGAAGCGCATTTTCAGACAGGTTTTTACTGGAGTGTCATTTTGCAATGTTATAAAATGATTTTTTTCTTACAAGTTACAGTTTGAACTACTTATATGGTAACTATGGAGAAACAAATTCGGTGCATACGCCTGTATTCAGAGACCAAAAACGTGCAGGAAGTTGATCGTCACATGTGTCTTGAATCTGGAATGAACGCATCAAACCCGAAGACCATTGCTCGTTTAAATAAACACTTCGCACCTTACTGGATATGTCCCTCTACCGGTTATCTTAAAAGACACGGCTTTTTGAGTTGGTGTAAAAGAAAATCTTTAATGTAACTACGCGTGCAAGGAGACCAAAAACTGTCAACACGGCCGAGAACAAGTAGTGACTGCAACAGGTGTTCACCCCACAAACTGTCAACACGGCCGAGAACAAGTAGTGACCGCAACAGGTGTTCACCCCACAAACTGTCAACACGGCCGAGAACAAGTAGTGACTGCAGCAGGTGTTCACCCCACAAACTGTCAACACGGCCGAGAACAAGTAGTGACTGCAACAGGTGTTCACCCCGCAAACTGTGAACACGGCCGAGAACAAGTAGTGACTGCAGCAGGTGTTCACCCCACAAACTGTCAACACGGCCGAGAACAAGTAGTGACCGCAACAGGTGTTCACCCCACAAACTGTCAACACGGCCGAGAACAAGTAGTGACTGCAACAGGTGTTCACCCCACAAACTGTCAACACGGCCGAGAACAAGTAGTGACTGCAACAGGTGTTCACCCCACAAACTGTCAACACGGCCGAGAACAAGTAGTGACCGCAACAGGTGTTCACCCCACAAACTGTCAACACGGCCGAGAACAAGTAGTGACTGCAGCAGGTGTTCACCCCACAAACTGTCAACACGGCCGAGAACAAGTAGTGACCGCAACAGGTGTTCACCCCACAAACTGTCAACACGGCCGAGAACAAGTAGTGACTGCAACAGGTGTTCACCCCACAAACTGTCAACACGGCCGAGAACAAGTAGTGACTGCAACAGGTGTTCACCCCACAAACTGTCAACACGGCCGAGAACAAGTAGTGACCGCAACAGGTGTTCACCCCACAAACTGTCAACAAGGCCGAGAACAAGTAGTGACTGCAACAGGTGTTCACCCCACAAACTGTCAACACGGCCGAGAACAAGTAGTGACCGCAACAGGTGTTCACCCCACAAACTGTCAACACGGCCGAGAACAAGTAGTGACTGCAACAGGTGTTCACCCCACAAACTGTCAACACGGCCGAGAACAAGTAGTGACTGCAACACGCCGTCTGCCCGCATCATTGAGAATTCCCAGAACAAAATTACAGCAAACGCTGAAATTGAAACCATGTTGCCCGAAAATCATTAACAGGTTGAGTAAGGATGATCTTGATCGCCTCCTGCAGTTTGCTGAAGAGTGGTTCGGAGAGTTGGAACAGAGTGTTGTGTGGGCTAATGAAGCCAAATTTCACCTCTCCGGTAGTGTAAACAGACATAATTGTGTTTACTGACGTAAGTGAAATTCAAATATAGTAGTTTAGTACGATGATAAAAGTTCCGACGTCATGTGGTCTGAAGAAATGTTACGTAACAAACTGTCACTGGCACTTTCTGCTTTAAACATGGCGTCGATGGTGAAAATTACCTGACGATCATTGATTACATTGTTTATCCTTTACTCCAACAGAAAGTCACTTGGATCAGTTGTGGTGATAGCACGATGGAATTGATTCGACCAGGCATTCCCGAGATGTTGGATTGGATATGGCGGACCAATTGAATGAGAATGGCCAGCCCATTACCCTGACCTCATACCTCAAATTTAAAAAGAAAAAATGGGAAACCACGGAAAACCATCTTCAGGACTGCCGACAGTGGAGTTCGAACCCACTATGTTCAAAACGCAAGCTCACAGCTGCGCAGCCCTAACCGCACGGCCAACTCCCTCGGTCCTGAAAGATGTGATTACTAAGCGTATTAAAATGGGACAGTACCCGTGTACCATAATTGCACATCGTAATTTACGTCTCCATACATGTAGTTTACAAAAGTTGAAAACGTGTAGTATAATTGAAAAAGATGCAGTGAAAGCACAAGTGTCCGCCTCTGTGGTGTAGTCGTTAGTGTCACCCCCGGAGGCCATGATTTGATTCCCGGCTTTGTCAGGAAATTTGAAAAGTGGTACGAGGGCCGGAACGAGGTCCACTCAGCCTCGGGAGGTCAACTGAGTGGAGGGGATTTCCTTTCCCCCTCAGCCATCCTCAAAGTCATTTTCTGGGGTTACCCACTTCTCCTGGAGGCAAATACCGCGATGGTACCTAACTCAAGGCCAGGGCCGCTTCCTGCCCTCTTCCTTGTCTATCCATTTTGATCTTCCCATACCCCTAACCCATACAAGGCCCCCGTTCAGCACTGCAGGTGAGGCCACCTGGGCGAGGTACTGGTCCTCTTTTCCAGTGGTATCCCCGACCCAAATTCTAACGCTCCAGGAAACTGCCCTTGAGGTGGTAGAGTTGGGATCCCTCGCTGAGTCTGATGTAAAAACCAACCCTGTAGGGTAAACAGTTTAAGAAAGAAGAAGAAAAACACAAATAAAGAGTAAGGTAACCGGAAAACATCCTTAACCTAAATTTAAGATAACTAAGAGATTTGGAAATAAATCAGAGAAAATTTCACATTGGAGTATGATATTAAAGGGCCATCTGCTTTCATTTTATGCTGACTGGTAGAAGTCAAAGTATGGTCAATTATATATGGGCCACCCGACAGCTAGCCCGAAGTATAGGGGCTGAGTGCCTGCCCCTTACAAGAATGCCAGGGTTCGATTTATATTTTACAATTAGGGATGAATCAGAATTTACCCAACCTCGTAAGATCTACTGAATACCGGACAAGACTACGTGATACTGCAGTATTTGCAGATTAACTAAATCAGGAGGCAAATCTAGCGATAACATGTTGTTTTACTGAAGTCAAACTTTGAATAGTAATCCTGTCTTGAGGTTAAGAAATACTGCAGTGTTTGGTGATAACTAACAATTTTTTTTGCTAGTGGCTTTACGTCGCACCGACACAGATAGCTCTTGTGGCGACGAAGAACGTATTAACCAGTAAATTTATCTTAGCAAAAAGACTTGAATGATTTACTTACATTAATTTCCAACCTAACAGTTTTCTGAGCATCACATCCAAGAGCAATCAAAGACTACTGTACAAACAAATTATATTTGTTACTAATTTAAATTTAAATTATCTGAGGACCACAGACACAAGCAAGCAAAGAGCGTGCTAAGTGTAGCATGAAAAAAGAAACGTTGGTAGCTCATTTTGGAGTATTATAAACTCAGAGCGGATGGCCTCGAGTCTCGCAAATAACAAGAATGAACGTAAGATGTTCTTAAAGAAGATATCCCAGGAGATTACAGAGAGAGATAGCATATTCTAAACTAAGCCCCTCAGTTTCAAGAACTCACGAGAGTGAATGTACACTGAATAACAAAATAATAATAGTAATAATATTAATAATAATATTAGTACCGGAGGTAAACCTTCTCAGCACATTTAAACTGAACGCCTTTTAGAAGGTCATCTGTGTTGGGAAACTTGAACTGGGTATTGTAAGAAGTTTTGAACTTTAACCTTCAGATGTCTGTACTATCAACTTATCTGGCCCTCTGATGGGGAACGGACAATTAATTTTCAAAGGAGTTTTGGTATTTCGTACGTTGTGGAGGCAGGGGAAAACATTGCCCACCTTCTGAAGGCTCACCAGCTCAAGGTAATGGCAGACATCTTTTAATTATGTGATAGTTTCAGAAATCTGACTTAAGAGGAAGGTTTCAAAATTCATTCTTAATATAAATATCTCAAGTTTTATATCACCTTTTAAATGTAGATTTTCAAGCAAGTCTAAAAATACCTGCGAAGAAAAGTTGAAACTTATGGAATAAGGAGTGTTCACCTTCTTTCATTTTCCATTTTTCCATTCAACTTAGTATTGGCGTGACTATGATTTTGTAAAACTTTAACTTTTATCTCTTCTTTTGGAACTTAATATTTCTGCCCATCCTGTCACCCTCTGTAGTATAGGCTTATCTTCTGTAACTTAGGACCGTAAGTTCATACAGGATCGTGTGTTTTAAGGTATATTTCAAAAGGAATGCAAGTGTTTCACCTCCTATCAATTGTTTACGCCCGATTTCTTAAACGTCTCCTTTTGACCACTAAGGCAATTTAAAATGGGCCTCTGTTAATTCCTAATATTACTCATAGTCTATTGCGGGTCTAACTTTCGAGCTGAAATGACTGAACATTGTTGTCAAAGGAATATAAAGTAAAATTTGGATTAGAAACTTGCGTTTTCGAGAGGCTGGAATATAGTAAATTTTATGGCTCACCTGAGTGGAGTAAAAGTGCTCCTTGAAACAGTGTAACGTTTGAGTGACAAAACTCATCTCTTCAAAATCATTATATCAATAATTTTCTCTATAGCACCTTTTCAAATCACTATTGTTACAAGAGCTCACCATTATTCTATCCTACTATTATTTGTTTATCGAGTTTAAAGTCAGAAGAAAGAAATAGAATTTCAAATTTTAGTGTTTGATCGTTTCTCTGTCCAATCATTCACCCCCGCGAACTTCTTACACATCTGCGCCCCATATAATTCCCTGAACAAGGGGCAGATGAGCGTTTTGGAATGGGTCTGGACAAAGCCCCTGTTGACTGCTTTTCGTACAATTTGGAATTGAACTATAAACATTTTTCTGTTTCCAGATTTTTCAAAATTTGTCAAATTTTCTTCTATTTTGTCTGCTCCTAGAGAAGATCTTGCACCGTGGTATTTGCGCAAGGAAGAACTAATTTACGACCTCTTAATGAGGAAGGTCCAGTCTGGTTGTGATGTTTGGGACATCACTGAATGTATTAAATTATTGAACTACTGTATATAATTAATTGATAAGATGTATATATTTAATCACTGGTAGGTCATTTTTAAATTATTATGTATATATATATAGGGTTTTAATCATCCATTTCACATCATCATTTCATTTCTTTGCATCGCGGCTATAACGTATTCTGAACGAACAACTTATTGTGTAAAGTATTTCAACATCATTCGTATTAATAGCTTGCAGTAATTTTCCCAATAGCCATAGTGAGGTGACCAGAGTCAGCAGGCTAATTTCAGCCCATTACCAGGAAATGTACGTCATCAAGCTTACGAGAGACCGTACCCCTCCCATACTCTGAAGAGACAGTTGAAACCTTATGAACGCCTACTTTTCGAAGTTCGCTACCTGGCGCTTCATTTCCGCGGGAAAGTTCAGCCTATGTGAATGGATGTAATGAAGCAAGATGATGGATTCACAGCAATACATAGGAGAAGGGATGAGACCTCGAATCTTACTGGACCATGTGATATGGTTGATGGAGGGAGATTTTGACGGCTATACTGTATACTCGACGACAAGAGCTGGAGAGGACATTCACACTCACATTCACACTGGTGCTCGTACTCTTGGAAGACACTCTTACGACGATTCTACGTCTGCACATCGGGGATTTTAACTTAGTTCACTTCACATCTGAGTAGTATACTACTCAAAAGTTACTCTCATTGGGACCTGTTATCTCAATGACGAGAGTTAAAGTCAACGGGAGACCGATTTTGACTAGTATAGGGCAGGAGAGCTTTTGTTATGAATTTAGTTACGCTACTGTTCCGCAATACGGAAGAATACAAGTGTATTCCCTCCATGAACATAGCCCATGGTGGTTTTGCTTTTAAAATTAGGACTCACTACGACTTTATGTAAGGAGTACAGTAGGAAGTGTTAAAGGCAGGAAAGATATAATACAGCTAGTGTACTATGCACAAAGCAGAAGTAGGACTGGAATCCACAAGAGATGACGCCGCCTGTACGAGAGATCCATCAATCATTAGCTTCTACATAACAGAGTCTACAAATTGTGAGCTAACGGCATATAAATTACTGCAAGTCTTCGCGCAACATTTGATTTTCTTACAGTTTATTTCATTCAAATTTTTTTTTTCGGAAGTTCAGATTTCGTTAATACGCCGTTACGTCACGTTTTTCATCCTAATAAATAGCTGTTTTAATTTGTATTTTCTGAAATGATTATTAATGATCCTTAACTTGTAAGTTAGTGTACTTAATGGTTTGTGTTCCGTCACCCCACCCCTGGGAGTTTTTTGAGTCTCATTACGTATTATTAATTACAAATATTGTTTTCAAGCCATAAGCTTGAAGGCTGGCGCCCATGGGATATTGTTTATGGAGAAACAATGATATATTATTTATTTATATTAATATTAACGTGACCTGCCACGTCATAATTTTGTCACACATCTGTGGGCAGAGTGAGTACGTCACATAGTGTTACTGTTGCAACAGGCGCAGCTAGAGTTAAAGATTATTTAGAGTTTACCATCAGTATGCCGGTGTATGGGAAGAAAGTAATTGGTGAGGCTCTATCCATCATCACTGCCAATATTTCTGATCTTGCCTCTGTTCTCAGTATTTTGAAGGAAGTGAACCCTCAGGAAATCAACTTAAGCTTGTTCAAGCTAGGTTATTCCATTTTTATAATAGGGCGAGGGAGCTATTTTCTCTTAAACTTGACGAGGATCATTCTAGTATGGCTAACACTCTGATTGAACACATTTCTGAGTTGTCAAATAAGGTTATTCGAATGTTATCCGGAGCCGCTAGCGCAAAGAGTAACTATCTTACCCCAGTAAATGTACAAACTGTAGAGGACCCTAAAAAGTCTTCTGAGAGTAGGAAATCTGTTGACCCAAAACAAGGTTCTGCCCCATCTGATCATGTTGTTAATCATCCACCACAGCTTCCACCCTTCATCATCAGTAACGCGGCTTTCGAACCCCCTCAACCTCCAACACCATCTCCGGTAATATCACCCGGTTTCAGTAGTCTACCTCACCTCTTAGCCATGTTGCTTAAGGGCATTTCGAAATTCTCAGTCAACACTATTAATGATGTAACTGTTCTAAGTATTTTGTGGAATTTCAGGATCATGCATTAGAGTTTGGTCTCTCACATCCCCAAATTTTACAAATCATTTACCTATACTCTGTGTGCGTACTCTCCGACAAAACAGTAAAGGCCATAACGGATAGAAGTTCTGTAGAAATCTTCCATGCCCATTTCTTACCTACTTTCCTTCCTGCTAAAGCTACGTCATCGTTAGTACAAAAATTCTAATTCCGAGTCCAAAGGCTAGACGAGAATCTAGCAGATTTCATCCAGGATATAAAATTTTATACAAGGGTGTTCACCCTGCACAACTCTGAATGACAAATTGTACGCGTTCGCCTCTGTGGTGCAGTGGTTAGCGTGATTAGCTGCCACCCCCGAAGGCCCGGGTTCGATTCCCTGTTTTGCCATGAAATGTGAAAAGTGGTACGAGGGCTGAACGGGGTCCACTCATCCTCGGGAGGTCAACTGAATAGAGGTGGGTTCGATTCCCACCTCAGCCATCCTTGAAGTGCTCTTCCGAGGTTTCCCACTTCTCCTGCAGGCAAATGCCGGTATGGTACCTAACATAAGGCCACGGCCGTTTCCTTCTCTCTCCCTTGGCTGTCCCTTCCAATCTTCCCATTCCTCCACAAGGCCCCTGTTCAGCATAGCAGGTTGGGCCACCTGGGCGAGGTTCCCAGTTCCCAGTTGTATACCCTGACCCAGAGTCTGAAGCTCCAGGTCACTGCCCTTGAGGCGGTAGAGAGTGGGATCCCTCGCTGAGTCCGAGGGAAAAACCGAACCCGGGGGGTTAACAGACTAAGAAGAAAAAAAAAGAAGAAATTGTACAGACCATTATCGAAGGGATTTCTCCATCTTACAGATCGTATTCGTGTTTTGCGTCTCGGCCGCAAACATCTTCCTAACTCGAGGCTATGGCAGTGTCCGCTGAGGGAGTCAGATACGGTGACACTCTTCGAGTCGCTAGGAAACTCAACCATCGTCTAATAGTTCTCGGCCACCACCTTGCCGAATCTTTTCTCCCCGAAAATATTATGCGAGTGGATCGGTGGACCATCTTAGAAATAAGTGTCCTCTCGTGAAATCTAATGGACCTAGGAATAGGGTAGGCCCATCCAAGGATGTTTTAAGTGAGGATCGTTCTCACATCTTGCTATAAACTGTACTTGAGTTAACAGCACACCTTCTTGTTGTACTTCTGATGCTGTCTCCGCTAAACTAGGCGAAAGGAAGTGACTAGCGTACTCGGCTGAGTCACCAACTTCAGCTTCTCGAAGCTCAGCCCAGGTCAGGTCGGGCACCGAACTCTCTGAGGAGGGAAGACCTTCTAATACATCTGTTGAAGGTCCGAGAGAATGTCTCAAAATCGCCTCTGAGACCCCAGGATTTGTGCCCTTCCTCAAAATTGAAATAAATTATGAACCAGTCACGGCACTGTAAGACTCAGGAAGTGTAGCTCTATTATTTCTGAAGACTGTTATTCCAAACTGAACGTTTGTTGTAAATTTCCTGTTTATAGTTTTTCATCTGTTAAATATGTTTCGGTGAATTCTTAACCTTTTACATTTTAGGGTTTATTCGTGCTAAAATTCGCATTTTAAATTTACTTGTAAGTTTAAGTTGTTCTTTGCCACACATTTGTCATGTCCTGTGATATTAGGGGCAGATTTCATGTCACATTCTGGTCGTGTGCTCGATCTTCAAAGTAAATCTTGCACATTCAAATTTAAGAATAATTTCCATATTCCCCTCTTAAAATGTAACTCTGCGTCATCTTCTGTGATTTCACCTACCCAGAGTGAGATGTCTTTAGACCTTAGACATCTACCTGAGGGTCAGGCTGATAGCATTCGCAAGTTATGTCAGTCATATCCCGATGTATTTCAGGAAAATCTTGGTGTCACTGATTTAATATAAGATCGAGGTGACGGATTCGGTCCCGGTAATGCTTCCTCCATATAGACATTCTCCACCTGAATTGAAGGCCCTAAAGGATATTAATGATCAATTGTTGAAAGATGGTATTATTCGGCCTTAAAAGTCGGCATATTCATCGTGCATCTTCCTTGTGCTGAAACCTCCAGGTGGCTAAGTTCCTCACCATCCCAGATCTGAATCAGGCAAATAAATAGATAACCCAGCCGGAAGAATCGAAATTTCTGACTACTTTCGCTACCGACTGGAACCTGTACGAATATAACTGCGTGCCTTTCGGTATACCCACGTGTGCGTCTGTCCTTACCAGACTGCTAGATAGGGTCTTCTCCGAAATCAAATTCAAATATCTGTACCATTGTAGCTACCATCTTTATGCGGACGACTTACGAATTTTCTGTCACTGTAAGACCTCTGAAGTGCCTCATTCCATAACAGGCATCAATGCTGACCTTCAGCGACTTAATGATTACTCCTTGAAAAATTCCCTCCTTCTTAACTACTCCAAGACACAAGCAATCCTTATTGGCTCTCAAAATTTTTTGGCCACACTAAGATACGAAACTATTCCTCCAGTTATACTGAATGGTAGAGTTATTCCATTCAGCCAAACTGTGAGAAATCTTGGAGTGACAATGAACGAAACTTTAAATTGGTCTGAATATATTAAGAATATGTGTAAAAAATGTTTTCGATACTTTATTCGGTTAAAAGAAACAGCGATATTTTACCTTGTAATGTGAGAGTCAAACTCATACAAACGCTAGTTCTTCCCGTCCTCGACTACTGTGACGTCATTCTGGTAGACGCAACAAAAGAGCAGACTTTGAAACTTCAGCGAGCGCTTAATTGTTGCCTTAGATTTATATACAGTCTGAGTTATGATACACATGTCACCCCACACTATCACACTATTTCATGGCTGTAACCTGACAAACTACGAACGTATCACATACTGATACAGATATACAGACTGCTCTCTGAAGACAGACCACTATACATTTCATCCCAGCTTAAGTATTTGTCCTCCTTTCACAGCAGTAATACCCGCTCTGGTTCCTCCCTTTCTATTCCTGTCCACCGATCCTCTATGTACAACAATTCCTTTGTTGTGGCGGGTTCTAGACTTGGAATTCCCTGCCAGTCAGTGTCAGAAATTCTACCTCATTACCTAAATTCAAGTCTGCTTGCCGAGACTACCTGCTAAATGCAGCTGACTAACTTGTATGACTGGAAGATCGAATGAATGTGAGTTAGAAAAGTGTAATGTATTTTTGTGTAGGTTATTATTTACTATATAATATTATGTACTCAAACTCTGCTCCCAATGGTGTATCACTACAGTGGTTAAGTGTAAGAGAAGGCCAAGAGCCCTAACTTTGCCACCTACAAAAGCACAATAAATTAATTAAATAAATAAATAAATAAATAATCCAGATGATGTCGTTATTTTCTCTAAAAACCTTTGCAGAACATGTAGCTCGTATTGACAGTCAAGTTATCTGAGGCATCTTTTGCTAATTCATCTATGTCCTTCTTAGGGCATATTCTGTCACCTGAAGGAATTTCAATCGATCATTCCAGAAGGCAGGCAATTCGTGACTAAGCCTCCTAAAGATGTTAAAGGGACTGCTAGATTCATCGGCATGATGAATTTCTTCAGTAAATGTATTCCCAACTTTGCTAATAGGGCGGCGCCCCTAAACCTCCTCCGAAAGAAAGGTGTCAAGTTTGAAATGGAGTCCGTCGCAGCAAGCTGCGTTCAAAGACTTGAAATTAGCTCTCTGTAATGTCCCAGGCTTAGCTATGCCAGATATCTCTAAGAAATTCATCGTTCAGACCTTTTGCAGTCGCTGTTGTCCTTCTTCAAGAATCTGAATTTGGAAGGCGGCCAATTGCCTATGGGTCTTGAACCTTATCGGCTCAAGAAGCCAAGTACTCCATATACGAGTTAGAAGGACTAGCTGTCCTGTTTGCCTTGTAAATTTTCCACCTGTATCTAGATCATCATAAGTTCGAATTAGAGACCGACAATCACGCTCTGGGCTGGGTTTAGGCTAGGCCCTGTCATGCAGGGCGAATAGCCCGTTGGACTACTAGAATCTCGGCGTTTCAATTTGATGTGCGGCACATTCGGGGATCAGAGAATGTGGTCGCAGATGTTTTCTGGCAAGGTTGATTCCATTGACCAAGAGGAAATTTCTTCTCCTTCTATTGCTATGCCTCCTTGTATTAGTGCCATTTTGACTAATGCTCCTATGTTATTTCATGTTATAGCAAAATATCAACGTGAATATCCAATGCTTATTATTGAAACCCTTTCTTCTGGGGAACACGTTGTCCCTTATGTTCTGAGGAATGCAGTTCTGTGTTGCTCTTCAAGGTATGATCAAATGATTAAAATTGTCGTTCCGGCTGTTCTGGTGCCTATGATCTCTAGGTAATACCTTGAGACCCCATTAGGGGGACATTTGTACATTTTCAAAACTAGAGAAAAATATTAGAGAAATGTTCATCTTGAAGAGGATGGACGGTGAGATTAGGGAAATGGTTGAAGCTTGTAAATCTTGTGTGTTTAGTAAGCCCACGTTACCTACTAAGTTACGGCTATTGTCATCTCATGAAGCTTCTGGCCCTATGGAGCTATTATACATAGATTACGTCGGACCCTTCCCTCACTCCAAGGGGAACGGGAACAAATTCATCCTTGTGTGTGTAGTCTGTTTCACACGGTTTTCATGGCTACTTCCGACTAAGCTGGCCACCGCTGAGTACACTATTTCTCGCGTTAATACTATTTTCGCTTCTTTTGGTCCTTGTCAATATAAAGGCATTCACCTTTAATTTTTTTCGTAAATTCTGTTTTGATCTAGCCATCTTACACAAAACAACGTCAGCCTATTACCCTCACCCTTCCCTAGCTGAACGCGTTAACCGTAATCTTCGATCTGGCTTGATCGCTTTTCATCATGAAGATCATTCTCGGTGGGACACTTTACTGCATTGGCTATCTTTTGCATTCAACTCGGCGGTTCACGGGTCACACAAATTTTCTCCCGCATCTCTTATGGTTAACACCCTGTTGTCCATATGTGGTCCATTAATGAGATTCTGCCAGAGACAATAGACCCCGATAATATCAGGGATCTGCGGAGAAATTCCAATAGTAAGCTCAAAGCCTCTCATGAGAAAGTGAAGAGATATGATCGTGGACGGAGACCCGCCAGATTAAAGGTCTGAGATCAGGCCACGGTCAAACATTTCGTTCCGGAAGGCAAGCTTGCCCCCAGATTTCATCTTCCTTGTATTATTCTAGCCGGTGAGCAATCCAGACACAGAGAGCATTTTAGGGTTTATCTCTCCCTAGTAAAACCGGTACAAAATCTGTGCTTTCAGTACAGGCCACCAAGTTATGGCACAGCCAATTTAATATATTTATTTCCTTAACAGCTTAAAATCTTAAATTTTTCACAAGTAAGTTTAAAAGAGGAGGCTTTCTGCCACTGTTTATGGTGCACGAATTGTAAATATTTTGGTTCAAACTGTAATTTTTTCTGCCTATAGTAAAAACCTCCTTTTCACTAATTTATTTCCCTGTCTTCCATTACCTTGCCCCTGCCTCTAAGCCTAAGCCAGAAATTCCGAGCACTCATCTTATATGCCACCAAACTTAACTGCCAACCAATATAAAAAAAGAGAAACACTGTCTATAAAAAAATTTACTGTGGCCAAGGAATTAATTGTTTGCTGTGCACTGATATCATGGGAAGCCGCGTCGTAACAACTGGCGAGAGGTGCCAGCGCGGGGTAAGGGACCGCCTCGTTCCGGTCACGTCTCCCTCATAACGGCCGACTTGGGGACTGTGAACTTTGGGAGTAGCTTGGAAGGCTGTACCCCAACCGCCCACTCTATCATCGGGCGGAACTGTGCCACTTGGCTCTTGGTGGCCATAACCTTGGCTGCTCCTCTCAAGGTAGCGGGGCGAGGTATCTGAGGGTACTTGGGCGGTTCGGGGGACCCCACCCCCGGCATCGGAAGTGACCGCCGCCTTGGCCGTCAAACTTGGGCATGACTGTCCGGATTCCTACGACGTGATAAAAAACTTCAAAATTTATTTAACTCAAATATCTTGTGAAGGTTCCGAGGTTTCCAGGAGACTGGGGAAACACTATAGAGAAAAGGGAGATCCTATACAGAAGATCAGAAGAAGGAAGTAGGAGAAAGAATGAAAAGATACCGGCAGAGAGTAAAGGCAGAGAAGGACAAAAATACCGCAAAAATCGTATGGTGCCCGCTACCGTATGCAGCCTCTTTAATTGGATGCCATTTAACTGTGTGTTCATCAATTTCAATGTGTTCTTTTTCTTTAGGCGTACTAGATGGCAGATAAAACTGAATCTCTTGGACGTCCATGACAGAGTTTTAATTAATTTTGTCGGATAAACACCAAATGTGTCAGCAAAGATCTTTTACACGCCGCCATTGTACGACATGAAATGTCGCACGGACCCTTTCACACCCTTCAAAAATACGACTACTCTTGCGATATTTGAACCCGTGATCCTCAGATCCGTCGTCTGACGCTCTACCACTTACCCACAGAGGAAGCTATTGAAAGGTGGAGAGTTGCTCCTTATCAACGACATATTTACACCACCATCCAATGTACTGTCCGCACACTTTATCTTGGTGCATTTACATCCTAGTGCTGAATCTGCGATCTTCGAGATTCGTACTGGCAACCTTTGAAACACAAACTATGAATCGCTTAAGCATCGTTGTGCGACATCTGGCGTACACTTTACGTACTCGTACTGTTGTTGTTTACACATCAAAGCCAAAGTTTAGAATTCATGCTAGGAACAAGATTCGCATCGAGAGATATGTTTTATAATGTTATATAATGTGTATGTGACATAGTTGTTGGCTTAAGATGATAACGGTTTAGAAATTTCATATCGATCGATCATATTCTCGATTCAATTCAGATTTCATTTTCATTCAGTTGGCAGCACGAGACAGCACTATCGATACCGGGACAGCTCCCTCCTTACTCCTCAAACCCGTACACACATGCATCAAGATAAAGTGTGCGGACAGTACTCATTTTTATATCTCATGTATCCAGGCAACATGTCGTTTGATCGTGTCTATCATGTATTTACTCCAAGCTATTTCACACTGCAACAGATAAATTGGTTTTGGGGTGAAATTTAATGGCGACAACTATGAAATCTGTGAAGCACTGTGTTGTGGCAACCAGGTACTTTCAGTGGAATGTTCAATTGAAAAGAAAAAGAAACGTGACGCCTATTCAAAGCCGTGGGTCATAAAAACGGTGCGTACTTTAATGTGAAAGCGTTATTTATGCAATATGAGGGTGCGAGATAGGAATTCTCCGAGCAGATGCTAAGGAGAGCACCTTATTTCCTGGCCGTACGCATATGAGCGAGACTAGGAGACTATTTCCCTCTTGTAATAAGCTCTCATCACACTCACTGGCTAAGACGAGATGAGATACAAATGTGCCTTAACCACATCTCTCCAGAATGTTTTTTTTTTTTCCCTTGGGTCATCCCGCGTATCGATAAATGGAAGTCCACGCATGTTCGGTACTTAGCTGGAAGACTGGTTCGATCCTCAACAGCTCCACCATAAGCGGTTATAGATGGCCTAAGTTTTCCTTAAGAAGTATACTTCAGAAATGCGGAGAGAGGTGGTTTCCCGTTGCTTTATTCACCGAGCCAGAAGTTGCTATTACATATCAGTCTACCAAGCCCACTGAAATACACGCTCGAGCCGACCCTATATGTGTAATTTTCATAACAGTAAAGGGCTAAAAAAGGAATGCCATTCATCCCTCATACCACAGTTACTTTCATATCGTCAAAGTCAAGGATAAGACTGAGACAGATCAATGGAAGTAAGAAATCTGATCCACCCCATACCAAAGCGTTTTAGTAGTTGTTGCTCTAAGAGGAAGAACGTTTTTGTTTATTTATTGTTTTCTTCTTCACTTCGAAACACCCATCCTTGGGATATGTCACATCAATCACTTCTTAGATGCTTGTGCTCTTTTCTTCTCCCAATAGTTCTTCATTCTATCTGATCTGCTATTTCTTTCCTCCTCTGATATCTGAATCGGTTTTCTGGTGTTGAAAGTCTTAGTTTTGTCTTTGGTGATGGTCTTGGCTGTACAATTCTTTAGCATGACTTCGGTAACCGTAAGATCTCTCAGATCCTTTTCCACTTCCTTAAACCAATTGGGTTCAACCTGCTCTTTTGTAAAAGAAGTTAACGCTCTGTTTAGTTAATCTGTCAGGATTCGTTCGGAACGTGTGTCCATAGAAATCAATCCTACTTTTCCTCATGGTATCCGACAGTCTCTCTGATTTTACGTAGAGGGCTTCGCTTCTATAGAAAACTTGTTTGTTATTTTGGAATTTGGCACCCATGATCTTCCACTAAATTATCCATTTGCCCTTTCCTCCCCATGACTGGTGTTTCCCCTGCATAGAGTGCTTCCGGCTTAATTACTGTGTTATAATGACTTATTTTGGTGTTCCATGAGAGGGCTTTCTTATTGTACGTGTTTATGGTTTCCTGGAAAGCTAGTTCCATTTAGGTCATTCTCGCTTCTATTGCTTTCCCTTCAAGGTTGTTCCATTCAATCCATTCCCCTAGGTACTTGAAACACTTCACCACCTCTATTTTTGAGCTCCTACTTTAATATTCTCTTAGGAGTGTCACGTATATTCGTCATGATTTTCGTCTTTTCGAATCTGACGTTAGAGGACGTATTCGTGAGCGTCTCCTTGATGATATTTAAAGTTTTCCCATCCAAGCCAAACTCCTTCAAAATATTGAACTACGACCCTCTGTCTATGGAATCGTAAACTTTTTGGAAGTCTACAGAAGCCACTATATAAGTTTTCGCCCTCTGTTTCTGGTATGCTAATATGTTTCTGAGGTTTAATATCTGTTCAGGGCAAGATCTTCCTTTCCTATACTCTGCTTGATAGTTCCCAAGTTGGCAATTCAGCGGAGGTTCTGCTCTTTGTAGTCACATCCACCAGTGACGATGTCGAACGTTTTTTGTGAAGAGGGTGTATCAGGACAATTTACCATTCTTCGCAATTTAGAATGTATTTATTTAATTATTTCTTTATTTATTTTATTATTTATTCTTTATTTTACAATATGCTTTACGTCGGACCGACGCAGATAGGTCTTTTGGCGACGATGGGATAGGAAAGGGCTTGGAGCGGGAAGAAAGTGGCCTTGACATTTGCCTGATGTAAAAATAGGAAACGACGGAAAACCACATTCCGAGCTGCCAACAGTGGTGTTTGAACCCACTATCTCCAAATGCAAGCTGTCAGGTACGTGACACACACCATACAGCCACTCGCACGGTGAGAACAGTTTGATTTTATGTCTAACGTCATTTAATTATCCGGGCAACTGAATGACGGAATGTCAGGAATTCAAGTTCACGTCAGCTGTTCTTTATTTATTTATTTATTTATTTATTTATTTATTTATTTATTTATTGAGAATCAAAAAGAGCACAGCTCCGAATTACAAAAATCCGTAATAAATCCCTTATGCACAATTTTCTTCTTTCTTTTTTTCTCCTGCCGCTTTCTCCTACATCTGTAGGGTCGCGGGTGTGAACTGACTCACACATGTGGATTTGGCCCTGTTTTATGGCCGGATGCCCTTCCTGACGCCAACCTTATATGTAGGGATGTAATCACTGTTGCTATTTTCTGTGGTGGTTGGTAGTGTGGTGTTTTGTATGAATATGAAGAGCAAAGTGTTGGGACAAGCACACAGTCCCCGAGCCAAAAGTATTAATCAGTCGCGATTAAAATCCCTGACCCGGCGGGAAATCGAACCCATGACCCTCTGAACCGAGGGCCCCAATGTTGACCAATCAGCCAATGAGTCGGACAAATGTCTTATGTACACTAGTTGCAAACAATCTAAAATGAGAAATACACAACAACACAATTTTACACAAAATAAACTGCAGATTCCTAACGAAAATTAAACCTTATATTTTATATACTTGCATTAACAACATAGAAAAAGGAAAATTCACGTAAATACAACTGAAGATACCGAGAATGAACGGTCAGTGAAGAACCTAAAGGCAAAAAGTAAGCTAAGTAACGTGCTTTGTTTTTTGTTTTCACAATTTGCTTTTACGTTGCACCGGCCCAGATAGGTCTTATGGCGACGATAAGACAGGAAAGGGCTAGGAGTGATAAGGGAGCGGCCATGGCCTTAATTAAGGTACAGCGCCAGCATTTGCCTGGTGTAAAAATGGGAAACCATGGAAAACCATTTTCAGGGCTGCCGACAGAAAGGTTCGAACCCACTATGTCCCGGATGCCAGCTGCGCGCTTGTGATCTCCAAGGGAATATCGTGAAGTCAGTACGCAGGTTCTGAGATGCCAATAATGGCGGAGCTTGTAACCGCACGTCAGCTGTGTTGGGCCAAATGTTGTCGGAGGAATGATCAAGATGCGAAGGGGCACATACCGCCCACTCATCTCTACTAGAGAGCAACATGAAGCCCTCCTGACAGCACAAGAGGAGCCCCCCTCCGTCTCAGCTGAGTCACTGAGGGTTGTGGTGTGGTGCAGTATGCAGCTAACCGAATTAGGGATGTGGGACTCCAAAACTACGAGCCGATACGAAGATGCCACGTGGGAAGATGTTGTCTTAAGCGATGGTTTCAAGTTTTCGTGTTGGAGATAGGAGAGATTCGGGTATATAGTAAACCCAGCACCAGGTATGACGATAAAAACGTTGTCACAAGTGGTCATTGTAGAGTTCATTGCAGGGATTGTTGAAAACCACACGGTGCCAGAATGCTGTTGAGAATTAGACGAACTCTCAACGCCGAGATTTACTAACAGCTTTTGATTCCAGCATTGGATATCACGACAGCGCGTTAGCTTCTAACAGCAACGCTGTCGTTACCCTAGCCATCGCCCTCCCTACCTCAAAGGAAGAGATGTGCGCCAACGGTTTTCAGCCTTTGGGAAGAACTGACGTTTAAGGACGGGTTCTTCCAGACAACCGCTGCTTCTATACCCGATCGACTTCCACCGATCATAGAACACGAGATTCGGCATACATTGATACCGATTAGTGTTTGACTGTATCTGATATTTATTTTAATAGAGACTGACGTGAAGTCTTAGAGGGCACATTTATATTTCCTTCCATGTTGTTTTTCCTCGAACGAAAGAACAAAACTCCTGGGAATAACTAAAAAGAAACCACTTTTACCTTTGCGACAATCAAATTATCATAAATATGTCCGTCGGTCATGGCCATATATCAACAGTTGTTAATTTTAGATCGCCACCAGCCAGAAGACAAAGCCTGCACGGTTGCTAGGTAAAATTGTCTGACCATCCTTCCATACCTTACATCACAGCCTGCACAGTTGCTAGGTAACGTTGTATCGCCATCCTTCCATACCTTACATCACAGCCTGCACGGTTGTTAGGTAACATTGTCTTGCCATCCTTCCATACCTTACATCACAGCCTGCACGGTTGTTAAGTAACATTGTCTTGCCTTCCTTCCATACCTTACATCACAGCCTGCACGGTTGTTAAGTAACATTGTCTTGCCATCCTTCCACACCTTACATCACAGCCTGCACGGTTGTTAAGTAACACTGTCTTGCCTTCCTTCCATACCTTACATCACAGCCTGCACGGTTGTTAAGTAACATTGTCTTGCCATCCTTCCATACCTTACATCACAGCGTGCACAGTTGCTAGGTAACATTGTATTGCCATCCTTCCACACCTTACATTTCAGCGTGCACAGTTGCTAGGTAACATTGTCTTGCCATCCTTCCATACCTTACATCACAGCCTGCACGGTTGTTAGGTAACATTGTCTTGCCATCCTTCCATACCTTACATCACAGCCTGCACGGTTGTTAGGTAACATTGTCTTGCCATCCTTCCACACCTTACATCACAGCGTGCACGGTTGTTAAGTAACATTGTCTTGCCATCCTTCCATACCTTACATCACAGACTGCACGGTTGTTAGGTAACATTGTCTTGCCATCCTTCCATACCTTACATCACAGCCTGCACAGTTGCTAGGTAACATTGTCTTGCCATCCTTCCATACCTTACATCACAGTCTGCACAGTTGCTAGGTAACATTGTCTTGCCATCCTTCCATACCTTACATCACAGCCTGCACAGTTGCTAGGTAACATTGTCTTGCCATCCTTCCATACCTTACATCACAGTCTGCACAGATGCTAGGTAACATTTTCTGGTCGTCCATCCATACCTTACATCACAGCCTGCACAGTTGCTAGGTAACATTGTCTTGCCATCCTTCCATACCTTACATCACAGTCTGCACAGTTGCTAGGTAACATTGTCTTGCCATCCTTCCATACCTTACATCACAACCTGCACGGTTACTATTGTTACACTTCTCTCACACATTTTTCGAGTCACGCTACACAGGTATTTCGGATGACCCCTAGCCATAAGAAATACGTACGTCAAACA
This sequence comes from Anabrus simplex, assembly GCF_040414725.1. NCBI lineage: Eukaryota > Metazoa > Arthropoda > Insecta > Orthoptera > Tettigoniidae > Anabrus > Anabrus simplex. The sequence continues at coordinate 20,146,654 of NC_090270.1, read as the reverse complement.
TTGTCGTAATAAATATGGTACTATCGTGTAAGGTAACGCCCACATCTTTGATAGCAACGAGATATAACTATAGTGGAGCTTTTAAGAAATCACTAGGAGGTCTTGTAGCTACCCTTGCTGACAGTTCAACCAAATGCAAAAGCAGTTATCAAGAATGCACTCATTCTTTCTGTGAACATTGCATTTACACGGTGAAATCACCGCTATCAAGGTCAGGCTGGAAGTCACAGATACTTTCTTTTTCCTATAACAGAAGTTATACTTGAATCTGATTTCCCATCTTCACACCACCAAATGCTCGGGCTATACCTTAATTAAGACTATGTTTGCTGTCTTTCCAATGCTACCCCTTCCCCATTCTTCCATCGTGGAAAACTTTCGATGTGTTAGTGCGTCGTTAAAAACCACCTGCAAAAATAAAGTTGAATTGTCCAATGCAAGGCACTATGGGGAGTTTTCACAAGGTTCGTTATATTAGCAGAAAAGCACGAAAGTATAAAGTCTAAAGATGGGAGAAGTGAATCCACGGCAGTGACATTCCCCTTCATAGAGGTTAGGTCATTTCTCATGTATTTTTACATACGAACTCAGTCTGTACTCTGTTGATTTGCTTCAGTATCACGACTGGCGGTGGCACAAGGGAAATATTGCGGCCTCAAGCCATATCTCAAGTAGACTGTACTTTGGTGATGATTAAAGTGTCAGTAGGTTTAACGCTGAATATAAATCTCATTCAGTGCAAATTACTACCATTTCCAGGAAAACAGGCGTGAACGTAGTTTTATTTTAACTTTCAGGGAATTCTGTCTTCTTTCTTCATCCGTTTACCCTCCAGAGTTGCTTTTCCCTCGGACTCAGCAAGGGACACCAGGGCAGTGTCCTGGAGTATGAGATATTTGGTCGGGGATACAACTGAGGAGGAGGACCAGTACCTCTCCCCGGCTGCCTCACCTGCAATGCTGAGTAGGGTCCTTGTAGAGGGATGGGAAGGGACAGACAAGGAAGAGGGAAGGAAGCAGTCGTAGCCTTAAGTTAAGGGGCCTGGGAAGTGTGCAACCCCCATAAATGTATACCTTTGTTCAATATCAAATTTCTCTGGAATTTATGAACGTATTAGGTTAAAAAATTAACTTGTTATTTATCATAAACTGGCAAATAAGCACACGATGTATCAATGATCTAGTTAAATTTTCTTCTTAGCTATTAAGTTACAAGAATTAGTCGGATTTAAAAATACACAGAAATAAGTCTCAAATTCATGTTCCTTTTTCTCAGAAAATATAGTACACTTTCTTAATTTTAGTTTTTTTTACTTCATAGTGACAGTATTATTTAGCTATGGAAGTAGAATTGTTGATCTAATTGTAACGGATGTTGTTTTAAAGTTTGTATATTTGTCCATGGTATTTTATGACTAAAAATAGGCCTCAAATTTAATAGGAAAAAATCATATTTTCCAAACTACTTAACTTACATTCTCAGTTCTACTTCAGTACATAAAGTAGCATGTATGCAGTATGTGAGTTAAGTATCAGTGTGTTATATTTAACAGGTTCTGAGAAAAAGGAACATCTGATGATAAAAATTGTATACTGAGAAAAATGCATTTAAAGAAAACTCTTTCATTTCACAACTTACATCAGTACATTCCTGGAGAATAATCATCATCATCTGCTTCTAGTGCCTCCTGGGTCTTGGTTCTCTTCCTTTTTCCACTCTATTTTTTTAGATGCCAGACTGGAAACTTTTTGGGCATTTGACACACGTTCCTTGCCAACTTTTCACAAAGCAGTTGTGGTATTGAAACCAGATTTTATGCCCATCCCTTCCAGAAGTTTTAGCCTACGAACGGCTCCTTCATTAAAAGTCACCACAGCATCACAGACACCTATTACCTCCATGTCATACTCTACCAAGACAGTTTTTGGTAGTGTTTTCCAAATGCAGTAATTAAAACTTTCATTCAAGTTCTGTGTGGCTCCATGTAACCATCTTTTCAACAGTTTGTCATCTGTCAAGTCCCTGTATACTGGTCTGATAGCTTCTATTACTGTATAGGTAGTGAATGTTTGTGTTGGCATGTTGTACCTTCATTTTACATTTTCATTGTTTCCATCAGTTGAACACTCATCCTTCAAGTAAGACAGTTCCTTACTGGAAACACTTTCCCTGCTTTCATGCTCTTCAACATGCTGTATTTTTAGGTTAGAAGACGTGCACAGATTATTGTCATTACTACTACTATTTAAATGCTAATTACCACAGAATGTACGCTTTTTAAACAGTCTACTGCTTCTCAGCATTGTTAAATAACTTCTGAAGTACACTTGGAATGAAAACACCACTAGCAAAGTAAGTTACAAAATTAAGACCTAATAACTGTTGCTGTTTATAAACAAGCATTCTCGGTGAACAAAACTGAGACAAAAGAAAAATAAATGCGGACACAGGACACATTGCCAACATAACTAAGTGCGTAAACAAAAATTCCCAAGGAGTTTCAACGCCACACTTTCAGAGAGAAACAAAGCCTGTAAGGAGGGGCGTGGCACTACAGAACTGAATGACGCATGGTCTATTTAAATATTTTTTATACTGCGTAAATGATGCAGCAATATACTTGATATATATATCATTTTATTCAGGAAACTCCCAGGAATTTTTTGCAATTTAAAAAAATTGCATTTTTTTTTACATTTTCACACTTCCCAGGCCCCTTAAGTACCATCCCGGCAATTACCTGGAGGAGAAGTGGAAAACCACGGAATACCACTTCGAGGACGGCTGACGTGGGAATCGAACCCCTCCCGAAACTTAGTGGACCTCTCGAGGCTGAATGGACCCCGTTCAACACCTCGTACCACTTTTCAAAATTCGTGGCAGAGCCGGGAATCCAACCGGGGCCTGCGGGAGTGCAGCTAATCACACTAAGCACTACACCACAGAGGCAGAGACTTTCAGTGTGGAAATGGCACGAGCCCCTACACGGAAGGTGGGATGAAGTTGACGTCCAGACAGCAGTACAGGAAATACGAGCAACTCTTGGATATGGTATTCCACGCACAACACCACTTCTAGAATACAAAGAGGAAATTACTGTAGGGTCATCAATAATGGAAGATACAAGCCTAGATTCCTAGCGAAAATGGAAGATGAACTCAAGTTTCATGTAATACACGTGAAATTACAGACAATGCATATACTCATTTCCGCCTTCAATAGCACCATTAATAAGACACCATAGTAAAGGTTTCCCGCTATAATTTTCCAAATTTACTTATAACTTCACTCTGAAACATAATATACTTAACGGTTATGATTTTAACTCGGGGCAAGTGCATCCACGCGCAGGAAATTAAGATACGTAAATATCGTGTTCCTGCATGATAAACTATATAACTATATAAACTATATCATGATAAACAAAGCTAGTAATGTCCAATAGTTTTATTCTTAAAAAATTCTTCGAGTTTTTGTATATAATGAATGTTACTGTTCTTCTTTTACCTTGAGGGCTCACTTACCCCATTTTCCCTTTCCCCCCAAATATCTATAGAAAAATCGTGAATTTCCGGACTCTGTGACGGATCAGAACTGGAGTGCACGAAATTAGGGGCCAGAAGCAAACCAGTACAAGTACAGTATGCAAGTGTAAGCATCAGTTCAGCTGGTGGGAAGCTTTTTCTTTTACAGTGGCCACCTGCTGTTTCTGTGAGCTCAAAACTTTCATGAACGCTCAAATTAAGTTTTAAGAACTTTTCGAGATATTAAGGAGGTCAGGATATATAATCGATCAATAAAGAGAACCCGTTGGTCGGTCGGTTGACAAATACTCTCTACAGTAAAATATAATTCATCTGGATTAAGTGGCGATCGTTGTTTTCTGCATAAAAGAACACCAGGATAAATTAGAATAGCCTATGTCAGTAATATAAGCTACAGGATGACCCAAAATTCCGTTAACTTTCGACGAGGCAATACTTCACGGAATATTAGAGGTAGACAGGTATTAATTGACACACATAATCGGCTTGACATGGGGTTTTATTGACACCAGCATAAAGTACACAAAATGACCAACAGATGGCGCTGGACAGCAACACGTAAGGTGCAAATGGCCGCATATGCTTGACATGCTTATTAACACCAACAGCAGTGCACAAAGCTGGACAGCAAGACGTCAGTGAAGCCGCATGAGACCCGTGTACGGTATAAAAGGAGGTGTCGCCATATGCGCCTGCGATCACGGTCCCCCGACCTCAATCCGTGTGATTATTGGTTGTGGGGTGACCTGAAGTCACAAATCTACTGCGATCGCTCGACCTTATTAGGGATGCTAAAAGACAATATCCGACGGCAATTTCCCTCGGTCGGCGGATGTTGAGTAGGTCTCGGCCCACAAGTCCGGCTAGTCCGTGGTCCGACAGCTCTGCACTCCGACCGACCAACCGAGCAGAGGAGAGGTGATTATGGCTCTACTGTGGCTCTACGTCTCTGTATTCGGGAGAAGGTGAGGGGCGAATCCCCACCATCGGCTGTCCTGAGAATGGTTTTCCATGGTTATCCATTCTCCTGCACTATGGCGAATGACAGGTCAGTTCCTAGTGTAGGCCACCGTCGACAACCCCCTGACCTTCTCTAACATCTTCCTGGTGTGAGAGACTGCATTACCGTCTAAGCAGCCCGCCTCCCCCTTCAGGGGAGAAATGAAAACACTGATAGTAGTAGTAGGCAATTTCTGACCATAACTACGGATATGCTGTACAGTGCTGTTCACAATATTGTCCCCCGACTGCAGGTATTGTTGATGAATGACGGCTGTCATGTTGAACGTGTGCTATATGGAACATCGTCTTTGCTAAACCTCTATTGTTATGGGAATTATTGCTCGTGGATCGTATGCAGCGCCATCTGTTGGTCATTTTGAGTACTTTACTTTGGTGTCAGTAAAACCCCATGTCACGTCAATCATTACCTCCAATACTTCGTGAAGTATTGCCTTGTCAGATGTCAACAGACTTTTGGGTCACACTGTACATTGAAACCAAACAAATTACTTGTATTGGCAAAGTATTACAGTACAAATTTTAAATCAATTTATGGGAAAGTAATAGTATATATATATAATTCAATATATTTTGGACATTTGAGATGAAAAACGTTACAGGCCTGCATCACGTGTATATTAACATGGTTGAACTGTTGAACCGGTGGATACACGGTGGGGAGTGCGTTCCCCAGCAAAACAAGCAAAGATTGTCCTATAATCATGTGTATGTTTGAGGTTCACCCGAACAACGTAAGTGTGTTTGGTCAGATATAATCGACTGTTGTTAGTGATGGGTGGGTTGTTAGCACGTTGTACCCATAACCCCAAGGTCGCTGGTTCGATCTAAGCCGTGCCGGCTTGAAACACATGTAGAGGAAGACATTTTCAATATTTTCTTTTGGTTGCTATATGTTCAACACTTTCTATGAACTGCAAATGTTAAACAGGTAATGCGTCTTTGTAAAATGTTCTTACAGGACGAGACGGCGGGAATATTACACCCCAAACGGCCTGTCACCACAATAAGTCAGAACGAGGTCGGGACAAGGTAGAGACGTACATCAGCAAGTCTGTCAGTGCAGTACTGTCAAATGTATAAGAATATTAGAGCAACGGATCTACCGCAATACCTACGCAGAAAAGACCCAATCATCATTGCCAGATTCAAGTGCGGGAACGAAGCTCTGACAAACAAGTACCAGGATAAAGAAGATAAAAAGCAATGGGCAATGTACGGAGAAGGGGAAGAAACCTTGAGACACCTGTTATACGTCACGAACAAAGAGGACAGAAACAGGCGGTATTCCTCTGAACGAAGGAGGTGTGGATGAGAGAACTCGTAAACCAACGGGAGAAAATATTGCATAAATTATTTTAAATATTACATGAATATGTTCATGGCCAGGGAGCATCCGAAAATTTGTGTAGCGTAACGCGACAAAATGTGTGACGGAAGTGACGTCATATTAGTCGCTACCGTAGGCCTTGATCGCCAAAGATGCTGCGGCTGTGGATTTCTATAAATAGAGTGTGTTGAAATAGAAAGTATACCGCCAGTGACGTCACATTAGTCGCTACCGCAGGCCTTGATCGCCAAAGATGCTGCGGCTACAAGTTGCAGTTCTCCTTGATATAACATTGCATTTCAATTTTTGAAAGACATATTCATGACTATCAGCCTTTCGTAAATGTAAACTTCTCTTTTTTGCGCATACAATCACTTATTAAAGATTGTAAGTGCCGTATTGTATTAACATTTTTAATATTGTAACTGGAATATTTTCAATGGCAAAAGACAAGAAATAAAATTACTATTACCAACATTTTCTAAAGGAAGCATTTTCCCTTGTTTTGGAATGAAAAACACGCCCCCACCGTTTGTTCAAGAATTACTGATACACTCGGTATCACAAGATCCATGGCAGCCGAGCATCGCTGCACTACTGTGGGTAAAATTCAAGAAGAAGATTACGCTGTCACTGTGTTCTCTGTTGTTTATTGCTGTAACAACTTACTACAAACTTATGAAACCAAGGACTTCTCTTCCCACATGCACATTTGCAACTAGAACTTTCGCGGACTGCTGTTAATTTCTTAATAAAGGATGAATGTGTCTTGTTATTATTATTACTATATTAAAATATTTGTTATTCCTAGTTTATTTTTCAATTGTTAATTTATGTATTTACTTATATTATATACCATTTCAGTATTTTTGTATTTTCTTCTTTCTATTTGTATGTATTGTACATACATTTGTTATCACAGAAATTTTTGCCTCAAATTCGCGAATGTAGACTTGTCAATCTGGTAAATTATTAGGTATTGCTAGCTGAGTTTCCTCAGTCTGGTGGTATTTGAAGATGCTCAAATACGTCAGCCTTGTGTCAGAAGATTTACTGGCACCTAAAACAACTCCTGTGAGACTAAATTCCGGCACCTCGGCGTCTCCAAAAACCGTTAAAGTAGTTAGTGGGACGTAACGCCAATAAATAACATTATTATGTTATGTTCGTTTGTGTTGAGCCAAAAGGCTGTCTGATCCTAGACATCACTGGAGAGACATAAAAGACGAATCAAAAATAGTGTAGTATTCCGTTGCCTTCCGCACTGCGCCAGCAGATGTTATCAGCCTAACATGCTCGTAGCTGTGATAGTTACGGTGTCCACTGGCAAAGTAGAGAGGTGGTGGTATACTATTTCTAAGCATTAGATTGCGTGCCAAAAGGGTGGATTCAAGTCTATTAATAATAAATAATGTTATGGTTTTAACTCCCACTAACTACTTTTACGGTTTTGGGAGACACGGAGAGGCCAGAACTTTGTGCCGCAGGAGTTCTGTTACGTGCCAGTAAATCTAACGACACGAGACTGACATATTTGAGCACCTCCAAATACCACCGGACTGAGCCAGGATCGAACCTGCCAAGTTGGGTCAGAAGACCAGCGCTCAAACGTCTGAACTACTCAGCCCCGCTAGAGATTTTTAACATGCCAACAACACTGTCATGGAGTATCAAAATTACCACATCCGCAATCGAACCCGAGAACTTGTGATCATAAGGCAGACACACTACCTCTGACGTACCGAGTTTTTTTAATGCTTTTTGTTCGGGGCGTCGACCTAGAAAGATCTTTTGCCCTTACTTGCACCATGTGTGAAGAACCTGCGTGTATTTTGTAAATGGCGGAAGTGTAAAGTGTTGAATGTGAGGAAAGGAACGTTAAGGACGGCACAAACAATATTAATCATTTACAATCAAACAACCCTGACCCGGCCTGGAATCGAACCCGGGGCCGCCGGGTGAAAGGCGGACGCATTGCCCCAACACCGCGGGGCCGGAGGAACTACCGAGTGACTACAACATATAATGTAAATAATTAACATCCACCTTCTACTCAATTAATTGAGCTTGCTTCAAGAGGAGAGGAGTGGTCTGTTCCAAACTTGTCTGCAACTGTTGACTGCAAACAGTTTACAACAACTCCGCAGATGGCCATCAAACTTGCACGTCGTGTGTCCTACGACTACTTCGTTATACAGGCTGTAACTTTCTCACATGTAGGGAAAGAAAATATGTAAATGGACATGGGCAGAAACGGTTTATTTCCAAGCTAGAGCTCATTTGGTGCAACTTCTTTTTCCTTTTTTCACAATTTGTTTTACGTCGCACCGACACAGATATGTCTTTTGGCGACGATGGGATAGGAAAGGCCTAGCTGTGGGAAGGAACCGGTCGCGGCCTTAATAAAGGTACAGCCTGCAGCATTTGGCTGGTGTGAAATTGGAAAACCACGGCTTTAGGGCTGCCGACAAAGTGGTTCGAACCCACTATCTCCGAATGCAAGCTCACAGTTGCGCGGCCCTAACCGTACGTCCAACTCGATCGGGAAAGTGGGGTTAATCCTTGGATCCAAATGAATAAATGAATAAAAAAGTTTTCATAGAATTCCAGTAATTTGTCCTTATTTTATCTATGGAACATTAACAGATCGTCTTCAATGGATGTGAATTCATGATGGATATCTGACATAAGTTCATTTCATAGCTGAAAATCGATTGTGCTTTTAAGCATTACCATGTTATTAGTAACGGGTATTGAAATTTCTACCATGTAGCTTAAATTGCTCTTGCATATGAAATATATTAATGATTGAAGAAAGACGTCATGAATGCCGTATATCATGATCATTACTAAGATCTATGAAAAATCACTTCAAACAACCCATACGGGACTCGAAGTGGACCGCCTTGGAGAAAACCTGGTGACTACACCATCAACTAATTGAGGTAAAATCATTCAGAATGGAAGGGTGTTGATACCGGGAAACATAATTTCCAATAAATCTTGGAGAGAGGATTAAAATATCGCACGGAACAACTCGCACCTTATCGAGCACCTAAGTATCGGACGGAGTGACCGTCTACAGGTTATGTCTTCATCAAGCCACTGGACGTCAAGTTCATCAGCCACACCATACACAACTGCCAGTACGCAACGCTACACGTCGGCGGCGACTCCGAAGTCCTCCTTGTTCTCTGCGGCGATATCATCACCAATTCCGAATTCGAGCGCTTCGTCGAAAACACCTTCAACCTAGAATGCGTCTGCAATACGCTAGCCCCGACATATTTGAAAGGCACTTCGCCAGGCACATCACAGACAAGACTCTACACTTGGTATCCTATTTCTCGTACCGTCATGGCTTACACACCACCATTGAACTCTCACTTCATGCCACTAACAAGTAAATTGATTCTGCCAAACCCAGACGGTCTCATCGCCTGTAGACTTAGTCACTACACAGCTCGCCCCGTATTCTTTCATCGTATTGTTAATTTCAACACTGCGGCTGCTGGTTCAAGAATGCGTCTCTCGAACATAATGTATCCTGTTGTTGAACGCTCAATATCAATAACTGCAAAGAACAACTCGCATATCGTACTTCTTGCAGATGAACAGCAATAAAAGTGTGACTTAATGCACACAAATATATGAAAGGAATGTTCATACGTGAAATGAAATGTTTGTGTCCGTTACAGGATTTAATTAACACTTTACCCCTAGCAATGCATTCAGTTCCACAGTACTCACGAATTACATGTACGAATATTCCATAACAGAATAAAATACAATGAAATTAAACGTAACTTGTCCAGTTCCAGTGATAATACGACAAGGAGAACACACGTGGGACAAATTGGAACCCGTCATTAGAAGCAGACGTAATACATTGTTACAGCAGGTTTCCGAAATGTCCACCATTAAGCTGTAATTACACTCAGCACCTTCAGAGAAAATTCCTTTGGACCCGGTTCAGTACCACGTACGGCTGACTGATCCCGTGAGCAGCCGCAAATTCCCGTAGCTCTAGTAGGTGTGTGTGCTTCATCATGGTGGAACTGCATGCTCCGTCTGAAGTTGAGAGAAACAACCTCTACCAGTGGTGGAAGTAACTCTTCCAGAACGTATCGTTACGTCTTTTAGATGCCGATCACGCTGCAGGTGGTACGAGTGATGCAGGTCTTCCCTTGACGTTCCTAGCTCGTGAATGAGTCGTTCGAAATTAACGCTTCGCTAGTGTGAACTAACCACTCAATTACAATGAACTGTCGCTTACTCGTTTTCTTCCCCTTCCCACCATCGGCATCACTCATTATCCTTCCACTCCCAGGCCCATCCTACCTATCAACTGTATTCTTACACGTATTTCCTTCTTTATACGAGACAGGCTTCTCTGTTTATCTCCCTATCAACTATCATCTAGATGCTGTAAGCGGGTAAGTGATGGAGAACTTATGATACGCGTAGGCGACTTGTATGGCACGTCAGACAACATACTAATATATGTTAATATTTTGACATGTAATAAATAGGTCGGATATCTAGATGCATAGCGTACGGTATTTTAATATCACGCTTTAATAAAGAAATATGTCACAATTAATTATATGACCATAATTATTATAAATTCCATTAAGTTAAAGCAAAAATATATCTTATTCCTAAAATGTAAATGTTTTAAAAAATGTAATTTTTAGTGATACACGTTGCTCTGTAAACAAAACACGTCTAAAGCTAGCCATACACGTACAGGAAATTCTCAAGGAAAAAGCCTCCGGGATTTCCTGGGGATTTCCTCAACCGAACCCTCGCCCACACACGGAGAGGATATCATCAAGGGGGATTTTCTCAAGGTTCAACTCCAGGTTGACTGGTGGTGGTCGGTGGTTCACGTGGTGTTGCAAGTAATTTTCATCATGGTAATTTTTTAAACTCACTTGCCACAAGAAAGGTTCATTCTGGTATATTGGTATAAATTCTGTTAAAAGTTCTCGATACATGGCGATGTAGGGCACCCCCGACAATCACTTCACTTCACAAATCCTCAAGGCCTACTGCCGTCAACACATACACGCAGCAAGAGACTGGGAAAGTCCGGCCTGCTTGGCCTCAAGGATGCCACCTCACGGATTGGACTGTTCTGGCCGAACCTTGAGGAAATCCCGCTCGTGTATGGCCGCCTTTAGTCCAACTAGTCCGGAGGGGTGGAATGGGGAGGGTAAGTATTAAGTTTCTCATGTCGGCTATTCTCAACTTTGAACTATGTCATAGCTAAGCGATATCTACGACCATGTTCGCTAGGGCCACACGTGTCAGCCTATGTCACAGCCACTCCTCGCCTCACGACCCTCCAGCCAATCGGCTGTACTCGAGCCAGTCACGTGACTCATTCGCCGCATTGCAAGAACTTTCTGAGGCCCTTGGCGTAAGATATTAGGGCTCATTTACTGCTCAGCACTTGAAGGTACACGAAAGAGACCATATACGCTTCGGTTCTGTTACTTTATATCTTTGGATCTCTACAGCAATCCGTGCAGGCTGTTTTGCAAGGTATGAATGGATGGCCAGACAATATTATCCTGCCAAAATTTGCTAAACTAATTCTGCGTAACAGTACAAGCTACAAAGCTGTAACGTACCAAATTTCACTGTTGTCCTCAGGATTTATTAGCTGTGGTACTCCCGTCTTCCACTCTGAATAAGCCTAGATATTATACACGTCAATGACCAATATTAAATATCGAATCTGAACATATACTTATCTAAACATTTGTAACAAACTTCGGGAGTGATTCCTGAGATCAAACAACATATGTCCTAATGTGCATCCATAGTGAGGTATGGGCGTTACACACGGCCGCTACCGTACTTAAGAATTTGTCGTCCGTCGTGGGTCATATTTGTAATGCCTATTGCTCACGCTAAATATTTCGTAAAATTTGTTGTAAATTTAAATCTATAAAAATTTGGTGAAAACAAGTTGTGTTGCTCATGGTAAAATTGTTTTATAAATTCCGTGGAAGCATCAGGATGGCCATCTACGAACTCACTTCTGAACTAAGATATGTATATGCAGCCATCTATCGATAAACTTTTAAAGCACGAATAAGCTGTTCGCCTTACAGGGTGTTTGAGAGTATGGGTCTAACAAACAAAGCAAAACTTTCTGCTTTAGCTACAATTATATGTTGTACAGTGGTAAAAAGGAAGAAAAGAAATGCCAGGAAATGCTGGACTCGGAATTGAATCAATAAAACAGAAGAAGGTAGAGGATTCCTGTCCTTGGTCGAAAATTAGTGGAGGTTAGAAGACCAGCATTCATATAGGAATTCGGCGATTGTTTTTTCTGCCCCTCTTCTTGCATTTATGTTGCGGTAAAGTGGCGTTTTAACTTCGTACAAACAACGCTATTTATGATATTCGTCCAGTAAAACACTAACAGCTCCCGTAGTCCACCCGATCCTGCCATTTTAGAAAGGGGTGTTTGTTTACAATCGAGCTTCAAGATCTTCTCACGACGTAGCGCCAGCTTCGCTGATTGGCTCGTTTCGTAAAATGAATTTTACGGAATAGAACACGTCCTTTTTTTATGAAAAGTTTTATCAAAGGTTTTATAAAACTTGAATTGACCGTGAGCAACATAAATTTTATAAAATTAAATTATTGTACATTGAATTTGACAGAAAATTTTGCCGTGAGCAACAGGCATACGTGACAGCATCATAAACCTGAATAAGACATGCTTGGACATTTGAAAATCCTCACGATACGGCTGCCGCTAATCATCAAGAGCGCTTTGAACGCAATGAGTGCTGTACTAATCCACGACCAACTGATCGGCTCATACATGCTACACTTACGACCGGTATATTTGAGATTATTGAGCACACGCTGGAACACGTGCCCCTAGCAGTTCACCGCACCATGTGGTTAATCCATGATGGGGCTCTAGCGCACTTCAGTTTGCGAGCACGCCGGTTTCCTTTATTTATTTTTGGCAAAATATGTTATTATTGGGGGCCATCGGAAAATTTGTGTTAGGGAAGTGTAAACCTTCCAACTTTGATGTAAGGTATGGATGGATCGTCAGACAATGTGACCTAGCAACCCTGCAGGCTGCAGTAAGCTTGTAGTCTGTGATGTAAGTTATGGATGGATGGTCAGACAATGTGACCTAGCAACAGTGTAGTCTGTGATGTAAGGTATGGATGGATGTGCAGACAATGTTACCTAGTAACGGTGCAGGCTGTGATATAAGGTATGGATGGATGACCAGACAATGTTTCCTAGCAACCGTGCAGGTTGTGATATAAGGTATGGATGGATGACCAGACAATGTTTCCTAGCAACCGTGCAGGCTGTGATATAAGGTATGGATGGATGACCAGACAATGTTTCCTAGCAACCGTGCAGGCTGTGATATAAGGTATGGATGGATGACCATACAATGTTTCCTAGCAACCGTGCAGGCTGTGATGTAAGGTACGGATGGATGACCAGGCAGTGTTACCTAGCAACCATGTAGGCTATGTCTGATGGCTGGTGGTCATCTGAAATTAACAGACGGTGATGGATGGCCATGACCGAGAGACATATTTATGATTAATTGATTTTCGCAAAGAGAAAAGTGCGGTTTCTTTTAGAACACCTTCCCACAACTGTAGGGGCGTTCAGAACCAGTGTAATGGCTTGCTCAGTCGGCTGAAATGAATCTACGAGGTTTCTATCTAAGGGGACACATAAAATGTGTGGTGTGCGCTACTCTAGTTGACGGAATCGTCAACCTCGAACAGCGTATCACTAACCCGTGTGCAGGTGTACAGGAGAACCCAGGTATGTTCGCCTCTCCATGTTGGTGGGCACTTTGAGCATCTCCTGTTGTGTGCTCACTGTACGCCCTGTAACTCTGTAACGACACATTGTACGATACACATTCATAGGAAATTGTTTTCTTGTTTTGATCCCGGTAAATGCCACCCGACGTTTGTTATATGTAATTATGTATTTTTTAACAATATTGCTTGACTTAGCAGCGACAGAGATGGGTATTAATGCAAGAATGGGATAGGAAAAATCTAGGTGTGGGAATGAAGCGACCGCGGCCTTAATTAAAGTACTGCCCCTGCATTTTCCTGTTGTGGAAATGAGAAACCACAGGAAACCATCCTCAGGCTTTCAACCCACTCTCTCCCGAATGCAAACTCACAGCTACCGGCCCTAACCGAACGGCCCGGTACAAAATTTTAGGTACTCCCTGTATAACAACTCAAGGAGTACCATCTTGATGTGAGACTTGTTCGCACAAGAGCGCGGAGAACTTATTAAAGCTAGTGTGCTACGTTACTTCCTAGCTCCGGTTATCAGCAGAGACGGAAGTTGGCAAGAAAAATCACCTTCCATACCATTAAACTGGATGAACTAAGTTTAAAATGTACTTGGCGAGCGTTTCAACTTACCCTCACTGTGGAATCAGAGACGTCAGGCGGCCGAAGAAATGGCCAGGACGTGCTCAGTGAAGTTCGCACGAACCTTAATAGGCTATTCCTCAAGCGACAAGGAACATAAAGTCTAATATTATTTCATTTCCTTGTGATAACTACGCTACAAGTGGATGTACGGGCTTAGGGAATCGCAGTCCACGATAAACAGAATGAGGACAGTTAAAATTAGGATAAAAACAAGTCATTGAAACACCTAGATTCAACAAAGGGATTGTTAAGGTACTGACGTGGGAGGAAGCCAAGGAGCAGTCTTTCGAACTACTGAAGCAAGCAGATATATCTCAATATCGCCTTTGGAAAGACCAAAATAATAACCAATACTAAGAATCCTCCAAAATATTTGAATGTGGGGGAACAAAAAATAGAGATCGTCACAGATTTCAAATACCTTGCTGAATGGATCAGTTGGAGCGGGCTTGAGAAGAAAGCAATGGAATCTCGGCGAACCAAAATAGAAACAGCCTTCCAGCTTACGAAAGAAACCTGTGACCGGGCGAGTTGGCCATGCGCGTAGAGGCGCGCGGCTGTGAGCTTGCATCCGGGAGATAGTAGGTTCGAATCCCACTATCGGCAGCCATGAAGATGGTTTTCCGTGGTTTCCCATTTTCACACCAGGCAAATGCTGGGGCTGTACTTTAATTAAGGCCACGGCCGCTTCCTTCCAACTCCTAGGCCTTTCCTATCCCATCGTCGCCATAAGACCTATCTGTGTCGGTGCGACGTAAAGCCCCTAGCAAAAAAAAAAAAAAAGAAGAAGAAACCTGTAACAAAAACTCTCTCTCCTGGAATTCCAAGATCAGACATTATAATACAGTAGTCAACCCTGAAGCCCTTTATGCTGCAGAAACGCTGTCTCTAACTACACATGGTCCAATGGAAAAGTTGGGGATAAAGAAAAGGAAAATACTATGAGAAATTCTAGGCCCCAAATTCCATAAAACGAACTTTCACACATCGGCAATGAAACCCTGCATAGGAAATCGGAAAGGATTTCCGACACAATAAGGGAAAGGAGAATTGACTTCTATGGCCACATCCTAAGAATGGATCCGAAAGGATAACTAAAAGAATCTTCGACTATTTCCGTAATAAGTAAACCAAGCCGAACTGGTTTAAGGAAACTGAGAAGGACCTACGAGAATTCCAAATTACAGAAGAGATGCTTGTAGATGGATCTGCAAAGAAAATAACCAAAGATAAAATAAAGAAGTTTCAGGACAGGGTGAAGCCCAAACGACTACACAGAATTTCTGAAGAAGAGAGGAAGGCAAGATCTGAAAGAATGAAAAAGTACTGGAAGGACAGGAAAACACGACTCACTAACCATTGATAGATATATCGTACCCCAAAGAGGGTGAAACGGACAAGAATAATAATAATAATTGTACCGGGTGGTACACCTCAACGCCGCGCATTCAAAATAAGTGCCTTAATGAACTTCTCTATCGGTCAAAAAGTGAAACTGATAACACAACAAGTTGGAACTTTAATCAGAAGATGTCACCACTGAAATATTAAGTAATTTTGTTACTGTGTTGTTTCCTAAACTGACTGAATTTCTCCTTGTTTTGTTTGCTATACATCAAGAAGTTAGATCATTTTTCCCCAGATGTCACTACCAAAAAACTCTGATCATGCACTCTGGTGCAAGGTGAAAGAATTTACAACTTAAAGAAGTTTTGTATTTCTAGGTTTTTATAACTGAATGTATGTTCATTTATTTTTGGGTTGCCAATACTTGCTTTTCTTTCCGCTAGTTTTGAATCTAGCCAATCATGAATTTTTGTAATTAATTTTCAACCAATCCCTCATTTTTTGGTTCACTTTGAATCTGCCAATAAAAATTAAGAGGGTGTGTCCTGATTAGTCTTGAATGATCTCGAACCTACCCTGAGGGTATATAAACTGCGGGTTTTTGAGTTTCCTTGTCAATTGATCATCTTCTTTCTGTGTGTGTGTGTGTGTGTGTGTGTGTATATATATATATGTGTGTGTGTGTGTGTGTGTGTGTGTGTGTGTGTGTGTGTGTGTGTGTGTGTGTGTGTGTGTGTGTGTGTGTGTTCAGTCAGGTGGCGGGCCGCCTCTTTCTTCGGTCAGCAGAACATCTATAAGGTAATGGCTACATAAATTCATTCTTTCTTGCTACCTCCGCAGCTTTATTCGAGGGGAAGGTCCGAATCTTTAATTATGTAACAATACTTTCTTTCGGCTAATGTAAAAACTTCATAAAATCTTTAACTGTGAGTTACCCTCTCGAGCTCCCCTTCATCTTGCTTTGAGGTGACTACGTTTTGCAACCTTGTTGTAATATGTTAAAGTTATTTCCATGCGAGCCACCTCAGTAGTTTGGGAATAGCCCCTGTTTCATCGGCCGAGAGCCCTGTAGGTTTTAATATCTCATTATCTGGAGCGCAGTGTTCGCCTCCATTCAGTTTATGTTCGGGCCGTTTTATTTAACCTGTTCTTTTCCGCAAAGGCCCTGTAGGTTGGGTCCTAGATACCCCTGCATTAAGCAATTTCCATTTGTAATTCGTGGCTTGTGAGGCCGGAGATTGTAATAGTTTGATGTAATGTTGCCTTGAGTGGGCTGTAAGAAACTGAGAGCCTGTTAGCTCTTTTCAAGTTTTTGTAATAGTAAGGAGTACCTCTGGAAGGCTAGATATTGTATTTTGAGAGCAAGTGCTCTTGAATTAGGGGATTTCTGCCCTTGAGTAAATGATTCCTTGTTTGAATTAAAGTTGTAACCTAGATCCGGTATCTGTGAAATTGTAACCTAGGGGCTTGTAGTCCAGAATTTCAAGGTCTGAATGTTGAATTTTCTAATTTCTGAAATTGTCATTGTACCTGATGTTTCATTGTTATGAAATATTGTGAAGTTTGAAGTTCTAAAAGAAATATAACCTTCAGTTCAAGTTTTAAATTTATTTTGATATTGTAGATAGACCCATTCACCCCGGCACCTTCTTTAACCTCTTTCTGATCAACGGGTACCCCCGAAACAACAACAACAACAACAATAATACTACTACTACTACTACTACTACTAATAATAATAATAATAATAATAATTGGCCGCCTGAGCAGGGCGTTAAATTCATGAATGGTTCACCCGAAAGGAGGTGCGTTCGATTCTCCGTGAGGAATTTATTAAACGAGATTTCCACTCCCGGAGGTGCACATGTGTCTGAGGTTTACTGAGCCTACACCAAAAATGAGTACCAGGTTACTTCTTGGGAGCAAAGGTGGTTAACCACTCTACCCCACCAAGTGCCGAGGTGACGGATAGTGGAAGCACACTCCATGACCCAGGAAATAACAATAGTAGCAGCAATGTATGTCTAACCCGTAGTCCCGTTTCTTGTTACGCTGTCGGAGATGAAATTATGTGGCATACTTTTAGGACCGGACACAAACATCAGTTTGTGACTGAAACTGGGTAAGAAGGTGAAGGGAGTCGGCTGTGGTGTATCAACAGGAACACTCCCGGCATTTGACTGGCAGTGAAAATGGGAAACGCAAAAAAAAAAAAAAAAAAAAAAAAAAATCCCTGGACAGTAGTCGGTGGGGTTCAGCCCACTCGTCTCCCGAATGTAGAACCTGGTTCCATAATCGTGGCGTATTAATTAATTAAATAATAATAATAATAATAATAATAATAATAATAATAATAATAATAATAATAATAATAATTGTACCGGTTGGTACACCTATACGCCGCACATTTGAATTTTCCGCCTTAAATTACTTTCTACCGGAGAAACTCTGAACTTTAACAACTGAATTAATCCAACAGTTTCTCAGAATATTCCACTGTGTGTATTTCGATTTGTTTTTGCTTTTTGGTTGATCAAGAAGTGTGGACCTTCTCTGACAGATGTCTCTACTAAAAAACTATGATCATGCACCCTGGTGCGAAAGGAAGGAACCTTTTGAAGAAATTTTGTATTCGAAAATTAGTCTTTACTAAATTTTGTTCTTTCATTTTTTGGGTTGGCAATATTAATCTTTCTTTCCGCCAGTTTTGAACTCAGCCAATCCCGAATTTCTTTAATTAATTTTTGACCAATAGTGTCTTTCTTCTTCAATGTTGATGTATAACTTTTACCTACCCAATAAAGTTGAGTGGGTGTGTCTTAATTATTCATGAAAGGTCTCGAAGCTTCCACAAGGGTTTAAAAACTGCTGATTTTCTCGGCTCTTCGCCACTCGAACAACATCTAGCTCAGTGTGTGGATTTGTAGCAGGGGGCGGGAAGCGCCTCTTCTTCAGGCAGCAGCTCTTCAGCAAAGGTAATAGCCTCTTAACATCTTTATTTCTTTCTTGGTCAGCAGTTTAACCCCCGGGGAAGGTTCGAAACCTTTTCAAGTATCCTACCTGTTTAAAATGTAACTTAGTGCCGGCTTATGTAAACATTTTCTTATTGCTTTAAATGTAAAGCGGGGATAGAGAGTGCTTTACCCTCTCGAGCTCCCCTTCATTTCGACTTGAGGTGACTATGTTTTCGTAACTGATTTTCTAATCTTTCCTAATGTGTTAAAATTTTCTTATACAAGTCACCTATATAGTGTGGGAATAGCCCCTGTGTATCGGCCTAGCGCCACTTAGGTTTTAAAATGTGTATTTAGGAGTGGTAATTCACGCCTCCATTCCTTTTGCGTTTTGGGCCGTTTTTATTAACCTAGTATTTGTCCACTAAAGCCCGGTAGAATGGGTACAAGATACCCCTGTTTCTTGTAAGTGTTCCTTGAGGGCAGTTTGTAGTAAAGTCCGTTTATGGCCTTTTGATAGGCTTGAAAGATTGAGAGCGGTCAGCTCTTTCTGGTATTTTGAAAGGTGCCTCTAGGAGCTTGACATTACGAGGTGCGAGCAAATGCTCCATGTAATGAGGGGTTTTCTGCCCTTTTGGTAATTTGTGGTTGTGAGCTGAGGGCTCAGGAATTGTAACTTG
The DNA here is from genome assembly GCF_040414725.1 of Anabrus simplex. Classification (NCBI taxonomy): domain Eukaryota; kingdom Metazoa; phylum Arthropoda; class Insecta; order Orthoptera; family Tettigoniidae; genus Anabrus; species Anabrus simplex. Next base: position 20,127,310 of record NC_090270.1, on the reverse strand, counting down.
GGGCTCGAAGCCCAGAATTTGTAAAGACCTCTTAACTTGTGCTTTCGTTTGTAAAACTACTATCGTCCCTGAATTTTCATTGTGAAAAGTGAAAAGTTGTTAAATTTTGTTGTCTGTTGAAAATATAACCTTTATTTAAAATTTTAAATTCATCTTTCGGACTTGTAGTTAGACCCATTCCAGTCCGCACCTTCTTTCAGCTGTGCTGATCCACCAAAACACGGTAATAATAACAATAATAACAGCCAACAAGGCAGGCTTAAGAATTTCTGCAGAGAAAACAAAATTCATGACAAATATAAAAAAAATGCTCCAAAATTGCTAGGAACAGATGCTGGTTCAATCGAAAGGGTAAAGCAATTCAAATATTTGAGGGAAACAATCCAAGAAAATGGTTTTGAAAAATCTGCTATAGAGGCAAGGACACACACAATGGAAAGAGCATATGGTATAACAAATAATGCATACAACAAAAAATGTGTATCTATATATCTTAAAGCACTACAACACAGTTGCGAAACCAGAATGCTTAGTACTCAATTATTAACTTGAAAGTTTTGAAGTACTAGAAAAAAAATATATAAGAAAAATATTAGGTCCTCTAAAAACTACAGAATTTCGTAAATTAAGAGGTAATAACGAAATTTATCAGAACATAGAAAACATATCTATAACAGTACGGAAGATGAGACTGTTACTTTTTGGACATATTTACAGAATGGACTACAATAGACCAACGAAAAAGGTCTGGAAGAAAAAGTCAACAACCACCTGGATTCAAGAGATCGAGAAAGACTTGGAAAGAAACAACATCAGAGAAGAAGAAGTAGTGGAAAGAGACCCTTTCAGGAAGAAAGTTTTAGAGATAGAAGGATTCCAAGGGAGGGAGACAAAGAAAACCGGCATACAGTGGTCTGAAGAACAAAAAAGGAAACATAGTCAAATAATGAAGGAATATTGGAAGAGAAGGAACAACAAAAACAAAGGATGAAGAACGGAAATTGGAACGTGGTCCCTACTAGGCCCTAACGCAAGAAGAAGGAGAAGAAGAAGAAATATCATAAGTTCTTCTTATTCTTAATTTGTTTACCATCCAGGGTTGGTTTTCTCCCAGACTCAACGAGGAATCCCACCTCTACCGCCTCGAGGGCAGTGCCCTGGGGCATGAGACATTTGGTCGAGGGGTACAACTGGCAAGGAGGACCAGTACCTCGATCAGGCGGCCTCACCTTCTATGCTGAACAGAAACCTTCTAGGAGATGGGAAGATTGGGAGGGACAGACAAGGAATTGGCCGTGGTCTTAAGTTAGGTACCATCCCGGCATTTGCTTGGAGGTGAAGTGAGAAACCGCGGAAAACCACGTCAAGGATGGCTGAGGTTGGAATCGAGCCCTCCTCCACTCAGTTGACCTCCCGAGGCTGAGTGGTCCCGGTTCCAGCCCTCGTATCACTTTTCAAATTTCATGGCAGGGCAGGTAATCGAACCCGGGCCACCGGGGATGCCAACTCATCATACTCACCACTACTCCACAGAGGCGGATATGTCTTCTTATTATAGTTGGTTCGAACTCCACTGTCGGCAGCTCAAAAGATGGTTTTCCGAGCTTCCCGATTTTCTCATCAGGGGCTGTACCTTAATTGAAGCCACGGCTGGTTCCTTCCCATTTCTAGCCCTCTCCAATCCCAACGTCGCCATAAGACCTATATGTGTCGGTGCGACGTAAAGTAAATTGTCATTCTTCTTTTGATTGCGCAACAGGTAGTGAAATGTGCGATAAATTAGGTTAGCAAATTAGTTGTTTTATTATAAGTCCACTGGTCCACCGGCGTGTCCGTAAACCGCGAAAGTTCTTAGCAGTCCGTAAAACTAATAACATTAGCAGTTGTAAGAAACAAATGGAATTGATTTATGGATCATTCTACTGAGGGCAGTGGTTTGAAGTTCAGCATGAAAAAAGTAACATTTCGCATTTTTCACTAAGTAGGGTAGCGCTGATATTCTCGTGGCACTGACCATGAGCCTTAAAACGATCACTATCACACAAGCTATCTTGCAAATCTTTGAGAAAAGTTCAGTCTCTTGGCCTTACTTCATTTCGTTGATTTTTGTGGTAAAGTTCCATACGGTTGTGTTTGTGTAAGTGAGAGTGGAATATAGCCTAACCTGCACCAACTGGAACTGACCAAAATTAAATCTTCAGCGAGAGCACAGCTCGTGCTCGGAGTTGGTCTAAACATTTATTATGGATAGTCATAACTCGGGAAGTTGCAGCCTCCGCTCAATAATTAACAGACTGGTCAACTCGTGCTCGCTGACAAAGTTTGAAAGTTTCACTACCTCGATATTTCTGTGCCCACAAGCCGACGCAGAAAATTGGTTCTCTCGGAGCAAACACTAGAGCACACTATCGCTGCGAAATGTGGATGTGGATAAGGTTAGTATTCACTCGGACAGGTACCAACTCTACTACGGAGAGAAAACGGAACAGAACTTGAACACGTCTCATGCAAGAATTGTATTCCAGTAAATGGCTCCAAATACAATATGACAATTGAACACATGCCGAAATTTGCTACATTTTCGCGCACGTCAATCTTTGAACGGAGGGTTTGTGACAATCGCACAGAGACCGTGTTGTCATTGATTTCCTATTTTGGATGTAAACAAACTGTTAACCCTCTCCACTAGCCCAGTTGCTACGGAAGAACACACACGACTATTATAACGCTGTAGAATTGTTGAACAACAAGATTAACAATTTTTCAGGGAGGCCTCAATCAAAGACAAAGGTCGTTTTGACTTGCTTGAAAACAGTGGCAGAGTCCAGAGAGTTGTAGTGATGTATCAGAGGAGTATGGAGGAATATATGATAAAAACACACCAACTGTGGAGAAACGGTATGAAGGATGTCCACAATGTTAGTTATTGCTGGAGTATAATTCGGGACAAGAAGGAGGTTCGATACAAAAGGAAGAAGTAAGACGCGAAACATTGCTGTGGCAAATTTCTGTCGATATCTTCTTTTTTTATAAACATTTATAGGCATTCCTGTGAATGAATGTTAAAACGTAACAATATTATGTGAGCACTAACGTTTATTGAATTACTTAACTGAATTTCTGGCAGTATGTCTATGATTCTAAATTGTTTGCTTGTTGTTTTAAGGGGCCTAACATCGAAGGTCATCGGCCCTGACTATAAATTAAATATATATATATATATATACTATAATGATACAAAAATATTAAACATTTAAAAAAAATAAAAATCGCATTACTCATGTATGAAAACTAAAACCAGATTGGAATTCCGCGTTACAATGTCAATAAGAATCACGCATTTTTCCTCCAGAATAAAGACTTCTTTTATTTTTATTTTTGGTTGTATAGTGTAACTCTTATAACCTTTTTATGAGAATGGAGATAAATTTAGACTGAAAGACATGAGAGAAATAGTACGTCATGTTGGACAAAAGGATTCAGAGAATAATGGAACAGTACGAACAGGGTAAACTTGGCATGTTCAATCAAAGTAGACACGATATGAGAACATTTATGGTAGCTCCTGCACGCTCAAAAGCTTGAGTGTAGTGAAAAGGGGGTTGTTGGAAAATAATCACTGAGACTTCATTCACCCAGTCGGACAATGTGTTTTGCCTGATTTAAATTTAAATAATATTAATATATAAACTCTTAAAATTAGTCATGGCCTGTCACGGAACAGTGTCTACAACTACAGTAATAACCGTGACTATGCCAAGGCTGATGTTACGTGTGAGAGAAATCAGTGGGTCCTGTCAGACTGTACATACACACGGCTTCATGAGACGTTCTCTTTCCTATGTTGCCAATTTAGTGGAATTTTCGTTTTAAATTCATGGATTTTTAACATCAGCAGGAAAAAATATGGTTTAAATGGACAGTGTTCTTTTTGAACGAGTGCTATTGTAATTTACAGCACATTTCGAAATATCTTCTTCATCTTAATCTGTTTACCGTCCAGGGTTGGTATTACCCTCGGACTCAGCGAGGCATCCCACCTCAACTGCCTCAAGGTCAGTGTCCTGGAGCGTGAGACATTGGGTCGGGGGATACAACTGGGGAGGATGACCAGTGCCTCGCCCAGGCGGCCTCACCTGCTATGCTGAACAGGGGCCTTGAGGGCGATCGTAAGATCGGAAGGGATAGACAAGGAAGAGGGAAGGAAGCGGCTGTCGCCTTAAGTTAGGTACCATCCCGGCATTTGCCTGGAGGAGAGGTGGGAAACCACGGAAAACCACTTCCAGGATGGCTGAGGTGGGAATCGAACCCTTCTCTACTCAGTTGACCTCCCGAAGCTGAGTGGACCCCATTCCAGCCCTCGTACCACTTTTCAAGTTTCGTGGCTGAGCCGGGAATCGAACCCGGGCCTCCGGGGGTGGCAGCTAATGACACTAACCACTACACCACACAGGCGGACGACGAAATGTCAATGGATACTAACATTTGACCAAATAATATTTAATACTTTACAGGAGAGGTCTACTGGCTTTTGATATCAGGAAAAACATGTCACCTTTCCGTGGTTTCCCATTTTTACACCAGGCAAATGCTGGGGCTGTACCTTAATTAAGGTCACGACTGCTGCCTTCCCCCTCCTTGTCTATCCCTTCCGATCTTACGATCGCCCTCAAGGCCCCTGTTCAGCATAGCAGGTGAGGCCGCCTGGGCGAGGTACTGGTCCTCCTGCCTAGTTGTATATCCCGACCCAATGTCTAACGCTCCAGGACACTGCCCTTGAGGCGGTAGAGGTGGGATCCCTCGCTGAGTAAGAGGGAAAAACCAACCCTGGAGGGTAAACGGACTGAGAAAGAAAGAAAGAAAGGAAGAACAAAAGAAATTTCGAATAAGGTTGCATCGTATAAAGGTGCTATTCTTCAAAACACATTCCATGATCGTTCATGATGTATGTCCTATTATGTTCTAATGCTGATGTCGGAAGAGCTTTTAGCTTACTAAACGCTGTGAAAACGTCCCTCAGAAACAGACGGAAATGTGAAATCGTAAACTCGATTTAGAATAAATCTGCCTGACGAAGGTATACGAAACAAAACTGTAAATATTATACCCTAGCAGAGAATATCCACAGGCAAATTGGAACGATGAAAGTTTACCAAAACACAGAGAAATTCCGAATCTCAACCACAGAACTGGAGGCACTTGGAAAAGGTGTTTTTTAATGAACCTCGGTGAGGGATTTGACTTGTTGAAAGAAAATACCGACACACTATATTGAAATGTTTGTTTCAGTTTTGAGGGAATTTTAGCGAATTTTCAGGTGTGGCTTGGGCGGATGTTGGCAATATTGCTTCTTTCTTAACTTGCTCTTTATATTATCTCATTAGCATGAATTAGTATTACGACTAGAATTCTACGTCTTTCTTTCAGCTGGCTAGTTTAAAACGTAGACACTTATTCTGTACAAATATCAGATAAGAGCAAAATGTTATTCTAATCATTTGCAATTGTTCCGGTATACCGTGGTGGTCAGAGGTGAAGGAAGGTGGGGCATGAATGGATGGATAGAGAAATTATTGAAACTTTAAAATTTCGGAATATATGTCCGGGATCTATGGCTAAATGGTTAGCGTGCTGGCCTTTGGTCACAGGGGTCCCGGGTTCGATTCCCGGCAGGGTCGGGAATTTTAACCTTCATTGGTTAATTTCGCTGGCACGGGGGCTGGGTGTATGTATCGTCTTCATCATCATTTCATCCTCATCACGAGGCGCAGGTCACCTACGGGTGTCAAATAAAAAGACCTGCATCTGGCGAACCGAACATGTCCTCGGACACTCCCGGCACTAAAAGCCATACGCCATATCATTTCATTTTTTTCGGAATATATTCCTATTCTTCTTTTATTTTCAAACTTTACACTACCGGGCGAGTTGGCTGTGTCGTTAGGAGCACGCAGCTGTGAGCTCGCATCCGGGAGATTGTGGGTTCGAACCCCACTGTCGGCAGCCCTGAAGATGGTTTTCCGTGGTTCCCCATTTTCACACCAGGCAAATGCTGGGGCTGTCTGTACATTAATTAAGGCCACGGCAGCTTCCTTCCCATTTCTAGGCCTTTCCTGTCCCATCGTCGCCATAAGACCTATCTGTGTCGGTGCGACGTAAAACAAAAAAATGAAACTTTACTTTTTGCTAAGCAAGGAACAAAATCAGGTACAATGTCTAGCTGGTGATCTTAATTTACAATACTAGAGAAATCTCGAATAATCAGATAATAACCCTTTAACTACTTGAGCTTGAAGCTCCCTAGTTTTACATCAGTATAAAGAGCGTCTTTGGTCCACACAATTACTTTCTAGGAGGAAATCCTCCAAAATTACAAGTTCCAGACCAATTAAGCGCCTAGCTACATTTAACAAAACCAAACGGTAGACATTGTCTTAATCGCTCAACAGTCTGATTTACCAAGACACAAAATGAACAAAAATAGTTGACTAAAACAGGGGTAACAAGAACCCATTCTACGTGGCCTTATTTAAAAAACAAAAGGTTAAATTTACTGGCCGAAAAGCAAAATGTAAGGAGGCGAACTCTTTCAATCGTTTGGAACTCACCAGATCATCATTAAACCCTATGTGGGCCTATGGCCCGAAGTTACAGAGGCCAAGCCTATACTACGGAGGTGACTAGATGGAGAGAGAGTTTGCAAAATTAAGAGATAGAGTATAAAGGCTACAAAACCGTAGTCACCTCAATATCAAGTTGAGAGGAAATACAAGAGGGTACCTCTTCTCTATTCCCTGAGTTCTTTAGACTAGTTTAAAAATTTTACATTGAGAAATAAAGGTTATATTATGAAGGAAATTTGAAACCTTTCCCTCGAGCTAGCTTTCAAAGACTGTTACATGGTTGAACAGAGTCTGCCATTACCTTGAGCTGGTGGACCTCCCGAAGATGGACGAGGCAGCCCTTCCCCCTGCCTCTGTTACGAACACACTCTAGACCGGAGCGATCACAAAGACAACATGGCCCGAAATCTCCCAACTTTTATAGCGGAGAGGAATGTTCCAGATTTCTCTGGGCCAAAACACTGACACACCCACAATTTCCATTGGACCTTAAAATAAATAGCAAAATTTCTCATCGGTGAATAAATAAATGTACAAATTACCTATTGGCTACAATATTAGGTTGGCGGGAAGAGATAGAAGTGTGACTTTAGAACACGAAAAACAATTTAAAAACAATTCAGTTTTACAAACTAATAACTAAAAGTTTCTCTTGAAACTGAATTGTCCATCCTCTCATCAGAGGGAGTATCTAGGTAAACAGTAGTGACCTCTGTCGAAAAACGTTCAAACTTCTTCTACCGCAGTTTCAAGGTTTACGTTATAGATGGCCTTCTACAAGGCGCTAGTTTGGCCGGGTGTACCTCCGGTACAGTAATAATAAAAATAGACTGTGTGTTCTTCATTTGAATGCGTTATTTCTACTCGCCTTTGATTAGTATTTAAGTCCAGAACAATTATTTCGCCCAGTAGTAATATAATATAAGGAGAAATATTTTCATCCCGTTCTACCCTCTGGAAAAGAATGTGTTTACCGTCCAGGGTTGGTTTTTCCCTCGGACTCAGCGAGGTATCCCACCTCCACTGCTTCAAGGTGAGTGTCCTGGAGCGTGAGACATTTTGTCGGGGATACAACTGAGGAGGATGACCAGTGCCTCGCCCAGACGGCCTCACCTGCTATGCTGAACAGGGGCCTTGGTGGGGGATGGGGAGAATGGAAGGGATGGATAAGGAAGGGGGAAGGAAGCGGCCGTGGCATTAAGTTAGGTACCATCCCTGCATTTGCCTGGATGAGAAGAGAGAAACCACGGAAAACCACTTTGACGATGGCTGAGGTGGGATTCGAGCCCACCTCTACTCAGTTGACCTCCCGAGTCTGAGTGTACCCCATTCCAGCCCTCATACCAATTTTCAAATTTCTTGGCAGAGCCGGGAATCGAACCCGGGCCTCCGGGGGTAACAGCTAATCACACTAACCATTACACCACTGAGACGGACGAGCTGGGAATTTACCGGAAGTAATAGCTTTGTTCGTGCGGCAATACGAAACTATTCCAAACTGTCAGGCGCATGCGCACATGGATTTCGCTGTATTTGAAGCGTTCGTGCAGCGAGAATTTGGTATTCTGACTGCTAGTCTGCTGTTCTTGCAGGTGTGGATTCCAGTTTCGTGCAGTTTGAGAACAGTCAACAGAATTTGGGGATTGTTTTGGGATTTCTAAATCAGGCATGCGCATCAGCCTCCGTCACAATGGTTCAGAAATCTTCAACTGATGACAGCAATCTAGATTTATTTGATGATATTGATCTGAATAGAGCAAGGCCGAAGGATGAAGATAATAATGTTGTATTTTAAATAAATATTCATTCATCTTTGTATCCTATTACTGTCACTGATTGAGCTTAATACTATCCTGTAAAAATCCGTAGAATAGACTTCAAAATAAGTTGTTTTATTCGTACCTTGAATGTTGCAAGCAAATGTTTCTACTTTTCAGTCCAAATGAGTGATATATTTATGATAAAATATTACATTCAGTAGAACACAACATCAATCAATCAATCAATCAATCAATCAATCAATCAATCAATCAATCAATCAATCAATCAATCAATCAATCATTCAATCAATCAATCAATCAATCAATTAAATCCAGTATAAATCAATTGGGAATGGTGCTGACATCTAATGGTAATTTTTTACTGCTACGTGACCGTTCGCGCAGCAAAGAATCGAAAACCGTTTCCAACTGTTCCTAATCCGCGCATGCACTCTTGTACAAATCATAAACTATCTCAGACTTGCTGCACGAACAAAGCTATAGTCTTTCTTTCAGCTGGCTAGATTAAAACGTTTTAATATTGTACGAATGTCCAAAAAGTCATAACTGTAATTCTTTAACCAAATGAAAACTAATAATGTGTAATAGTGAAAAATATACTGTGTGTTCTCGAGTTTAATGCGAGGTTTCTCATACTCTTTGATTATGTAAGCCGAGATCACAATAATAGTGATTTTGCACTTAACTGATCAGTATGGGATTGAGAGGCAGTATAAGGAAGATTACAGTATTTTTCTCCATTCTACCCTCTGGAAAATATGATGAGGTTCTTCGCTGAAATACAGTACATAGCCTACTGGGGGTCGACGTAACACAGTTTATCCGCTAATTAAAGTGTGATCCACAACCAGTGTCCTCACGTGTGTGTGGCTGCCATCAATGTCATTTTCATTTTCCACTCACTGAATACTCTAAATATGTTGCTTACAGTTGTATAACCTTTATTTCCATTGACAATTACTCCTTAAAATTACATCTACTATTTCCACACAAGTTAGTCGACGGCGACGGCATCTTGTTTGTTTATGTCGACCTACCATTTGTCACCGCCTTCTGTATTTCGTGTTTCATTACGCCTCCATAACGCCCATACGAAGAAAGCCTCTAGGAAATGTAGTAAAAGTTAACTGACTTCGCTTGTCCTGTAATAAAGTACACGCAAATGCTATTTAATGAACTATTTCGCTTTATTTTGGGAGAGGTTCGTTCTTCTCTTCATCTCATCTTTACAAATAACTTTCCTCTTGCACTAATCATCATCTTACCTGCTCTCTTAATTTGACTACCTTTGCGTACATTATCAAAACTCAGCACGTTGCATTCTGTAATTCAACGGCTTCTATGTGTATGAACTTTAGCCGTTTGTGAAAATCATAATGTACAATTAATTGGCACAATTAAGCAACGTTACGTATCAATAGTAATCAGCAGTTCTCCCGTAATTCAAGCTCTGTTATGGTCGGAATTTACAATTTTACACTACTTGTGACGTCCAATTTTCTGAATAGGAAACCATAATAATGCGATGCATCGTTTCCACACGGCAGATTCGCTATCGAGAATTGCATGACTAAGAAGAAACGTATAATGTACAGTAATGACAAATAAATAAATAAATAAATAAATAAATAAGTAAATAAATAAATAAATAAATACATGCATAAATATCCTACCAGATTTTAAGAGCCTCCTTAATTAAGAGTCCACGTTCAAGGGATCTCCTCGGTACTGTCGAAACTTGTGTCAGTCCTCGTTGAGGTCTGTCGCTTACCTAAAAGAAACAATAAACAACCATCTCAGTAAAAGATCATATTTTAATTTAATCTAAATTTATTTAATAACTTCCCAATATAATGTAAAAATTTAAGAACAATAAAACTAACACTAATATTATGCAGTTGTATTGATCCAAACCTAACATTTACATTAATTAATTAATTAATTAATTATAATTAATTAATTATAAAGTAAAGTGATAAATTCAACAAGGCTCGAATTACCAACGAATCATTAAATGAGCGAGTTACCGCTGTTCCACAAGAAGTATATCATCGCTGCACGAGCACACTTTTCGTTGTGTTCATTTTCTAATGGTTATGCGTAAAGAAAAACGAATGTTACCCTGGCGTACTGCAGGAATGTATGTATATTTGCATGACATTTTTACACACTCCTACTCCGTGTGGTTAGGGTCGTGCAGCTGTGAGCTTGCATTCGAGAGATAGTGGTTCAAACCCCAGTGTCGGCAGCACTGAAGATGGTTTTCCATGATTTCCCATTTTCACACCAGAAAAACGCCGGGTCTGTGGCTTAATTAAGGGCACGACATAAAGTGTCGAATGGACTGTCTTCCGGCCTTCAACAATCCGACTACCTCTGCCGAGTTTCAAACCGCTATCTTCGGATCCGAAGACCGACACGCTACCACTGATCCACAGTATAATGTTTTAATGTTAATTTTCCTTTACACATTAGCATAGGAAAATATACGTAACGAAAATAGTTCTCCTGGTCTGTGTATCAACATGTGGAGGAGAGGCGTGACCAGTCTTAAGGGAAATAATTGATAGGAAGAGCATTGTCAGATACGCGGTATTGCTCACACAGTGACAATGACTCCTTCTTACACCATAGTTCAGTAGAGTTCACAGTGCTTCTACTGCGCATCTACAAGCGCATGCATGGTGTAACAGCACCGGGATCCGAAGTAGAACTTAGAATATATTCACTGTTCAAGTTTGACCACTTTTCTATAGCTGTGCATATTCAAAACATGCTCAGAAACCAGAGTCTTTTTGATCTCTGCTACTTCTTTAGAATATCATATCCGGAGGTCTAAGTAACGTAGAATGGTTTTCATCTCCAAATGCTCGCCTTAGATTGCAAAATAGGAAAACAATTAAACGTTCGCACAGCTTTATACGTTTAAGAAAACTGTCTAAAATATGTTGGCGAGTAAAACTTTTTGTAAGAACTGTATGTCGTTTTCAGTTGAATAAGTCGGAAAAACAACGGATCTTACTGAGAGACTATTTTCTACCGAACTCACCCGTAGATACTGCCAACTTTTTACAGAATAATTTCTCGTTTTATTTTACCACTTCTATCACAGATGTCATATCGCCTGCAGCTGTCCTTAATGTCCCCATTTCATGGATCGTAAGTCGAGGTGAGAGGGCCCGGTTACAACTTTATTATAAAGTGCCTAGCATTAAGAACCCGATAAACCTTCATTGTTTGTGTAACAACTCAATCAGCCCCTCGGCTACGCCCTGGTCTCTTGTAGCTCAGTGGAAGCTGCAGTTCACAACAACACGTGAAGCCTGCTCTGTCCTAGCGTTTATTTTACAGGAAAGAATGAGAACCCAGTCCGCCTCTGTGGTGTAGATCAGGGCCGAATTTAACTACTGCAAAGCCTCTGCGCCCAAATTATTTTGCCCCCTCCTCAAACTTCATAAGACAAAATAGCAATTAGTATTTTTTTTTTTATAAATATTTACAAAGCCGCACCAAGATTGCATCGCCCTTGGTGGACAGATTGTCGCTAAGCGACAATCACTTATGCTATATCATTATAGTGCGGTATGAACTGCTGTATATAGGATGGGAACACACCGCCATGTTTTATGAGGGATCTTTCCTGCTAGGAATTTCATGTAACTAGGAAACCCATTGCCTGTTATTATAAATCTAAATAAATGTGTATAAATATGAATCAATGTGTCCTGTGCTCGCAAAACACTAAAAGTAGTCGATCGTCGTCTGTGTTTTGGACAGCCATAGTACGAGTTTTATGAATTGAATCGAGAAGAAGAAGAAGCACAATAGTCACAAAAATGCCCATGACAATTAGATCAACAGCTAAGACGTATAAGTTGCAAAATCTGAATGATCGAACTTCATATCCTTAAGTAATATTACCACATTAATTAATCATCGGTAATGCCTTGCCCACGTTCGAACATAGGCCGCCGTTCTCGACACGCTCAATGGATATCAAATCGCACTGATCAAGAATGTTTAGACGACAATGAACATGTTAGAGTCAGAACTTCTCAAAGGCGATCAGAAGGATCACCTGATTACCGGGAAGAAAACTTAAAGTCTTACGGGTTGAATCGAGAATAAGTGCTCCACAATCATCTCAACAACACTAAGAACAAGTATATCAACAGCGAAGACGTATGCAGTTTTAATATCTGAATGATCGAACTTCATATCACCGAACTGCTTTTTCATACCAGCCGTATATTCAATACAATACCTCATGTAAATTAGTTCAAATCGGAAAAAGTGGAATAATTTGTCCGCATAGCACAGCAATGAAATTTAAAGGAGAAACTTCTGGAATGTGCTGCGCGAGCGGAAAAGGGAGAGACTATTTTCTGTCGAACTCACCCTTAGACAATGCCAACTTTTTACAGAATATTTTCTCGTTTAATTTTACCACTTCTTTTACAGACGCCATGCAACTTATGACTGCAACTTATGATACTGTGTGGAAAAAAGGACTTATCTGCAAACTACTACGCGTTTTGCCATTTAAGAAGATTGCACGAGTTATTGATAGCATGCTCACCCAGAGGAAGTTTCGTGTAATACGGGAAAATGGCACTAGCAGTGAGAAAACTCTAAACAACGGTCTTCCCCAAGGTTCTGTATTAGCTCCTCTGCTTTTCAACTTGTACATATCTGATTTACCTCAAACTATCTCTAGGAAATTCGGATATGCTTATGATTGGGCTCTAGCAGTACAAGATAAATTCATGGAAAACACTGAAGAAACACTGACAGCTGATCTTACCCCTTGGGACAGTACTTTCGCATATGGAGATTACAACCGAATCCAAATAAAAGTGGAGTTATATGTTTTCACCTAAGCAACAAAATGGCTAATCGTGAACTGAAGGTTCAGTCTGAGAACCCTTACCTTGCCCACAACAGTTATCCACAATATCTAGGGATTACTCTTGACAGAATTCTGTCCTTCAAGAAACATCTTCGGAAAACGGCTGCTAAGTTACAATCAAGGAACATCTTACAGAAGCTGTGTGGAACCACCTGGGGATACGGCTGAACAGCAGTGACATCAAGTTAATTGACACTCAGCTAAATCACACTATGCGTATGATAACAGGGACAATTAAATCCACTCCCACTTTCTGGCTACCTGTTCTATCCTATATTCCACCACCTCACCTCCGTCTAGAAAATGCTCTCCTACGAGATTATAAGAAAATAACTAACAACAGTCAGTTGCCAATCCATGGTGATATGAATGATGCTCTTATTAACAGGCTAAAATCTAGACACCCAGAACAGCCAGAAACCTAGCAGAAGCTAACTGTAATCTCTTTCAGACATGGAAGCAAGTATGGATATCCAGTGCTCCGTCAGAATATCACAATCTACCATGGCTGAAAAACAAAGCAGAGGGTTTTGATCTTCCACGGAAGATCTGAACAACCATCAACAGGATTCGCACTGGCCATGGCAGATGTGCCAACTCCCTCTATAAATGGGGAATACTTAATTCGGCAGCGTGCAGTTGTGGTGCTGTGAAGCAAACAGTTCGGCACATTGTGGAGCAGTGTCCTCTCACTGCCTACCAGGGAAACCCAAGAGACTATCACCCTTGTGTGTTGACTATGTAAATAACTTGAACTTGTAAATAATTCAAACTGTAAATGTTATGTATTAGTACTGCATTTATATATATGTAATGTGATGTATTAGCCATACGCTGAATAAATAACTGACTATTCAAAACATTTCCTCAAACACATAATAAATTACAATTCCTGTTTTCAGGTGACTTCATTCGGCGCGAAATTTATAGCATAGCATTTTATGCCGATATTGAAATTCAGGGACAAATTTACCATAGATCATTAATCTTTGATACCTTTTCCCAGAAATAATCACAAATTTCTCAACATCTATTTCATCGGAGATGAAAATGACCAGCTGAATTTAAGCTGCCAAATCTCTACTGGAATCAGAAGGCATATTGTTGAGTCGTTGCAAAAAATGCTACATGACAACAATAATTTATTTCGGATATGGAAAAGTGCGATTGACCTCATGTTCACTAGAATATATTTATTTACTTGTCCATTAATTTCACATCAGACTGAGCCACGTGGCCGGGTTTAGCAAGTAATAAATAATAATGCGATAGAATGCCTTCGAGAGTACAACTGAGAGAGCAGATGGCTGTCAACTCTGCACAGTTCATCACCCCGACTTTCAAACTTTAGCCCGTAATCACGATAAGAGTGGGAATTCTCATTTTCCGTTAACTGCTGATTTCCGAGCTTCCAAACACTGAAGTCATTTGTTGCAAATAGGGATGTGCCTCCAAAGAAGTAAGGAGCACAAAAACAGATCGTTAACTGCAGATATAAACCAGATATTCGCGTTTCGTAATGTCTTCATTTAAAAGACTTCTTTCAAACAGTACTTTTTTCAGTAATCTCTATTTGTGTGCATACATTCGCACATAATTACAGAAATTGCCCTGGTACTAGACCGTCTTCACGATTATCACTTACAGTTCCAACAGCAGACGAATGGAAACGGAACTAAAAGTAGGCGTAAACTCAGCAGAGATTTCTGTGCCGGTATCATCATTTTTATTTTCGCAGTTGCATGAGAGGAAGTTTTTTCAGTTATAATTTGGATCCTGAGGAAGAACAAATCCAATTTTGGTGTTTCAGAGAACAATTCCCTTTCCATCTTTTCTGCTAATCTGCGATAATTTGCGCCACTTACCGTAATCATCCATGTTGTGTAAGCAACACAAAAACACTTAATAAAACTCTCACAAAATGAATAAAAATAGCTTTGACTTCCAGGGAATTCGCCGACAACTCTTGGTATTATGATAAATGAGCGGCCTTCTCGATACACTCAATATCAAGCAGTTGTCTCTAGGTGGTGCTGATCCACCGCCTGCTTGACTAAGTTGCTCCCCGCAGTCATCTTGATACCCATACACAGAACCGAAGGGGCTGTGCTTCAACAATGTGGTGGTATTTATAATACACTGACTGACAGAGCAAATGCAACACCAAGAAGGAGTGGTCAGAACTTTATGCCAATTGCAGGGTAGACTGACGTCACTGAGGTATGCTCATGATGTAAAATACGCCGCTGTGCTGCGCACGTAGCGAACGATAAATGGGACACGGCGTTGGCGAATGGCCCACTTCGTACCGTGATTTCTCAGCCGACAGTCATTGTAGAACGTGTTGTTGTGTGCCACAGGACACGTGTATAGCTAAGAATGCCAGGCCGCCGTCAACGGAGGCATTTCCAGCAGACAGACGACTTTACGAGGGGTATGGTGATCGGGCTGAGAAGGGCAGGTTGGTCGCTTCGTCAAATCGCAGCCGATACCCATAGGGATGTGTCCACGGTGCAGCGCCTGTGGCGAAGATGGTTAGCGCAAGGACATGTGGCACGTGCGAGGGGTCCAGGCGCAGCCCGAGTGACGTCAGCACGCGAGGATCGGCGCATCCGCCGCCAAGCGGTGGCAGCCCCGCACGCCACGTCAACCGCCATTCTTCAGCATGTGCAAGACACCCTGGCTGTTCCAATATCGACCAGAACAATTTCCCGTCGATTGGTTGATGGAGACCTGCACTCCCGGCGTCCGCTCAGAAGACTACCATTGACTCCACAGCATAGACGTGCACGCCTGGCATGGTGCCGGGCTAGAGCGACTTGGATGAGGGAATGGCGGAACGTCGTGTTCTCCGATGAGTCACGCTTCTGTTCTGTCAGTGATAGTCACCGCAGACGAGTGTGGCCTCGGCGTGGAGAAAGGTCAAATCCGGCAGTAACTGTGGAGCGCCCTACCGCTAGACAACGCGGCATCATGGTTTGGGGCGCTATTGCGTATGATTCCACGTCACCTCTAGTGCGTATTCAAGGCACGTTAAATGCCCACCGCTACGTGCAGCATGTGCTGCGGCCGGTGGCACTCCCGTACCTTCAGGGGCTGCCCAATGCTCTGTTTCAGCAGGGTAATGCCCGCCCACACACTGCTCGCATCTCCCAACAGGCTCTACGAGGTGTACAGATGCTTCCGTGGCCAGCGTACTCTCCGGATCTCTCACCAATCGAACACGTGTGGGATCTCATTGGACGCCGTTTGCAAACTCTGCCCCAGCCTCGTACGGACGACCAACTGTGGCAAATGGTTGACAGAGAATGGAGAACCATCCCTCAGGACACCATCCGCACTCTTATTGACTCTGTACCTCGACGTGTTTCTGCGTGCATCGCCGCTCGCGGTGGTCCTACATCCTACTGAGTCGATGCCGTGCGCATTGTGTAACCTGCATATCGGTTTGAAATAAACATCAATTATTCGTCCGTGCCGTCTCTGTTTTTCCCCCAACTTTCATCCCTTTCGAACCACTCCTTCTTGGTGTTGCATTTGCTCTGTCAGTCAGTGTATTATTACCGACAGCTTTCGCACAAGCGGTACGAAAATTCCGCTATTCATGTCGGGAGCTTTCGCTTTTGAATACTTCGAAAATGAAAAACTCGTTTTCAAAGTATTAGATATTTTCATTGTTGACGCCCCATCAGTTTGCCGCTCAGGTCCCGGGACCACAAGGCCCATGCCATCATCAGAGATCCGGATTCGATTCTCGGCTCTGCCACGAAATTTGAAAAGTGGTACGAGGACTGGGATGGGGTCCACTCAGACTCTGAAGGCCAACTGAGTAGATGGGGGTTTCGATCCCCTCCCTTCAGCCATCCTCTAAATGGTTTTCCGTGGTTTCCTACTTCTCCTCCGTGCAAATGCCGGGATGGTACCTAACTTAAGACCACGGCCGCTTCCTTCCCTCTTCCTTGTTTATCCCTTCCTATGTCGCCATCCCCTGCTCAGCCTAGCAGGTGAGGCCGCCTGGGAAGCTGCTGGTCCTCCTCCCCATTTGTTCCGCCGACCCAATGTCTCGTACTCCAGGACACTGCCCTTGAGGTGGTACAGGTGGCAACTCTCGCTGAGTCCGAGCTATAAACCAACCCTGGACGGTAAACGGGTTGAGAAAGGAAAATGTTCGGTGTCTTCTTTGATGGTCTAGGACGGTTGCACTCGAGGTGCTGCAGAGTGGTAAGCAACGAGGATTCTATATTGCCATGTGCCGCGTTTCCGAGGCATTTTGTATTGGATTGTGCCTTTTTATACAGGATGTAAGAACAGTCGAGATTTATTTCTGAAGACGCAGAGCAAAGTTCTCTGCGAAACGTAAAGAGTTACACCTTGTTTTCTCGACACCGCGTAAGCCGATATCATGTCTACAAGTACGGGCCGTGAAAGCGTCAAACTTAACATTAGGAACTATATATTGTGCTAGAACCTTTCGCCACTTTTCGGATCCATCCTGAAGCAATACCACATTGTCGCAGATCAATGGCACATCATCAGCAAACAGTAATGCCTCATAGAAGTGCTTCTGTGATTTCTGATGTCAGTGATGCTCTGGTGAACTCCAACTTTGACAGGAAATTGTTTTGATGTATCTGCAGTGTATCTCATGCGGATGTTTGCATTCTCTAACATGTATCGGATCATTTTCAGATAAGAGTCTGGAATGTCATGAGTAGAGCTGGGATTTCTATGTAATTACATATTTTGTTCCTTGCTATTTAGGTGCTGGGAAAACTCATATGTTCACAAAACACTATGTTAGGGTTATTATTACCGAATTTCATTTTACATATTTTTTTAATATTTGTGGGCATTCTACATATTCTTACCTATATTACATAAAATTACATATTTTAGCGTTTTCCTGTTTTCATATGAAATAAATTGCTGAATTGAAGTTTCAAACTTAATGTGGGGCTGTTGTCTGTCCTCTAAACAGGGGGATTAAGGTATTATGAGTGGCAGATATTTGAGACGATGATAGGTGCAGGTGCGAAATAGGTTTTTCTAAAGGTTCCAATTAGCTGCAGGAAAACTGTTACTTTACGTGTGCCAGTCTTATATCTTCCATCCCTTTTAGAGCTAATTGCTTTACAACTAGCCACTTTCATGTTGGAATTTCCAGGAATATTTTTCTAAATGTATTCTGTGACCTCTTTGTTATGTACTTAGGAATTTCCAAATCTATTCTTAGAGCTGTCTTCCTCTGAAATGTCTCAATTAGGTTTTAGTTTCTTTTGAACAGCTGAAGAACATGGTTCATGAACATCAGTTTCCTCTAGAGTCAATACGGCACCAGTAGCGTCCTCGCTGGCTTCAAAGTTAAAATCATGGATTGCAGCTGACGAGTCCTTTGCAAATGATGGCAAAGTAGTGATTTGCCAAGCATGCAACAAACACATCGCATGTTCCATGAAATCCCAGCTTGAACAACATTCACGAAGTGCTCTGCATAGAAGAAACCAACAGTTAGGTCTACAAAAAGAAACAAATCTTTTTAACACAGATGCAGCCTTCTCCTTCAAGCAACCCTTTTTATAAAGACTTGTGCAGTGTAATGATTGCAGTCAATATTCCATGGTATAAACTTGAAGTGCTTGAATTCACATCTTTTCTGAGAAAATACTGCAAGCAACATGTTCCTAACCAATCAACACTACGCAGGAATTATTTTCAAGTCTGCTACGACAAGGTAATGCACAACATAAGACAGCATATAGGAAATTCTTTCATATATGTTGATGAAACAATAGATACTATGGGTAGATGTATTGCAAATCTTGTGGTAGGGAAGCTACAACCTGACAGCGCCTCAAAACCGTGTTTGATCTACTGTACGGAGCTAGACTGTACAAATCACTCAACTATTGCAAGATTTGTGAATGATGGATTAAGAGCTCTGCAGCTGACTGAGATTAAAGAAGAAAAGGTATTAGTGACGTGTTCTGATGCTGCAGCATATATGCTTATGGCTGCAACTGCTTTGAAGGTGTTTTATCCCAATGTGCTCCAATTTACATGCTTGGCTCATGGACTGCAACGTGTTGCCGGAGATATTAGAACTAGGTTTCCACAAGTGAATAGATTAATTTCAGCAACAAAAAAAAGAAAGGTTTTCTAAAAGCTCCACAACGAGTGCTATCTTACAAACAGCAATTGCCAGAGATACCACTGCCGCCAGAACCAGTGTTAACGAGGTGGGGGACATGGATAGAAGCAGTTAACTTCTATAGTGAGCATCTAGATGCTATAAAGACTGTGGTAGATTTTTTTGATCCTGATAATTCCGTATCTACTAGTGAATCACAAACTGCCTTTAGTGATTCCAAAGTGGTCTCCTCAATCACCTACATCAGGGGCAACTTCTGCTGGCTTCCAGAAAGCATCAAACGTCTAGAAACATCAGGACTGCCACTGCAAGATTCTATTGCCATCATAGAGGATGCTATTGAAAAACTAATTGCTGTGCATGGGGAAAGTGATGCAAGTGTATTGAGTAAATTGCAAAAAGAGTTGAAGAGAAATCCTGGTTTTTCGACATTTCACAGTGTGTGCTGTGCCGAATTCTAAATGGAGATGACGTTGATCGTCCTGAGGACATTTCTATAGCGAAAATTCCTCTCCTAAAATTTGCTCCAGTTACATCATGTGATGTTGAAAGATCTTTCTCTGCATATAAGAACATACTAAGTGACAAACGCCTTTCCATGACCCCAGAGAACATCGAAAAATACTTAATAGTTCACTGTGCTACAACATTTAAGGAATAAACGTGCTTTGAGTAATGCGTGATCCAACAGGGTCCATACGCAAATAATAATAATAATAATAATAATAATAATAATAATAATAATAATATGGTTCGAAAGAACACTGAAAAATACTTAATTGTTCATTGTGCTACAAAATGTAATATAAAGCATGTTTAGTGTGTTATAACTGACAAAATGGTAAGTTTATAGTAATTATATGATATTACATATTTTTTCCCATTCTGCATATTTTGCTACATATTTTGGTGCTTTTGTTACATATTTATGCACATATTATGCCACCTGATACTACATAAAAATCCCAGCTCTAGTCATGAGCTTGTAGTCGGTACGCCATCGCTGTCTTTTCAATATCGATGAAAACTGTGCGCAGGTCTTTCCTTTTGTCTTGGTTTCTTGGCATCTCTGTGTTTCTCAGGTTGTCCTTCTACGGTAATACAGCAGACCTACAGCGTACAGCCAGCGAGTGGTGGGTGGTCAGCCGACAGCTTTGGGCAGAGGGCGATGGTCCCTTAGTGAAGAACCCATTGAGTAGCAGCTGTATAGTTGGGGACAAATCATGACGACCTCGCCTCGCACCACTACTTTCCAGCGGCAGCTCGGTGTCTGTTAGCGACTTACAGGATTTACTACCTCTACTGCAGCCAGAGTTGCCAAATCGGCAACTGCACTCGACACGAAGAAAAGGAAAATACTACAGAGAATGAGGAAGAAAGTGGTTTGGCAGCCTCTCCACAACAAACAGGGATCACTTAAAACTCGTTAACTCAGCAGGGTGCGGGGTGTGATTGACTACTGGCTTCCAGCTCGCTTCCAGGAACTGAGGCCGTCATGTTTTGTCCCCAACTATACCCCAGAGAGGCGGCTACAAAACGGCATCTATTTGCCGGGTTAGAGGAGGCCTCTAATAAACTCTCTAAAGCACATTTGCAGACAGCGTGATGTACTCCATGCCAGTCGTAAGAGGCTACTGAAAGGGAAATGTGAAATTCAGGTTAGATCTTAGGCACGATAACAGCTTCCCGCAGGCTAGTGCGTGCGTGGCGGGTTCCCATGTTTGGAAACCACCGGTCAGGCTAAAAGTGAGATCAAATATAGAGAAACTACGCATGAGCGCCAAACATCAATGAAAAGGACTGCCTTCCTTGTGCCCTTAGTTTCATGGAAATGAAAGCCAACAGCAAAATTATAGCCCTACTTTATTCACATTTATTTTAAAATATAAGTTGTTGAAAATTATTATGACTATATTATTTAATCCGTTTACTCTTCAGGGTTGTTTATACCCTCGGACTGATCGAGAGATCCCACCTCTACCACCTCAAGGGCAGTGTCCTGGGATACAACTGCTAAGGCGGACCAGTACCTCGCCCAGGCGGCCTCACCTGCTATGCTGAACAGGGGCCTTGTGGGTGATCCGAAGATGAAGGGATAGGGGAGGAAGAGGCAAGGAAATCACCATGGCCATAAAATTTGCCGGTATTTGCCTGGGGGAGATGTAGGAAACCACGGAAAAGCAGTTGGAGGATTGCTGAGGTGGGAGTATAACCCCTGTACTCAGTTGACCTCCTGAGGCTGAGTGGAGCACGTTCGAGTCCTCGTACCACTTTTCAGATTTCGTGGCAGAGCTGAGAATCGAACCCGCACCTCCAGAGGTGGCAGCTAATCATACTAACCACTACACTACAGGGGCGGACACCTTATTATGACTTAATTTCAAATAAAAATTAATTTTAATAATAAAAATGGTCGCAAATAATTATTTAAAATAAAATGCAGTACTGTACTTAGACAAATTGTACACCTATAGTTTAATGCTATGTGTGACTACTATTACGATCGCCGAATCTACTCTACATATTCCTACCTTGCTTACTGCTGCTCGCTTCTACTTCCTTCTCGCCGCACCATGCACCTCACTCACCTGTCGTCTACTTGACTGATTACGTCATCTTCGCTGCCCTTCGCTCTGCCTGTGCGCTGTGTAACCACGTGACATTATGCTTCTAGAACTCACTGGCTTGTAGCCTGCGCTTTTTTTCTGGAATCTTCCTTTCTACTATATTTTGCTCTCTCCGCCGTTCCACCGTTGAGTCGGGCTTCGTGGCGGAGTGGTGGACCACACACTAATACCGTGCTCATTGTAATCATGTCAAATTCATCTGGACTCTATCTACAGCGACTTGGTGAGCAAGACTTATAATATTTATCTGCATTTGGACTCTAAACTTTCATTCGGGCTATTGCCTGCTGTAATACTTTCTTCTGTCGAGTGGTTATGCTTCCCTTTTAAAAGCTCATAACTTAGACTGCTTCTATTCACGCACTGCGCTACGGACGATTGTAAATTATTTTCTGATGTCATCCTAGATCTATGCTATTACTAAACTTCAGCAATACCCGGTGAAGAAAATACTTTCCCCGTCCTAATACTCATCCTACTTCCCTTCCCCCTCCCTTTCATGCTTTTTCTCTTTCAGGGTTCTGTTTCGATGTATATTGTACACTTCCAATTTGTTCAACAGGCTTTCCTTTTATGTACCATTGGATAATTATTTGTAAATGTGGCACACCTTTTGGATTTTTCTTCTACTTGCAATTATTTATCTTGTTAAATTATGGTTGTTAAATATATATTCTATTTCGCATTGTTATTTTGGTGATCTTCTATTGGCCTAGCTTCTTCCTTACTGCGCGATTTTCCTTGATTTATACTACTCCTCATCATCATTTATTATTATTATTATTATTATTATTATTATTATTATTATTATTATTATTATTCTAGTACGCTGAGCTCTCTTCCGTATCGCTATACATCTTTGCATATTCCACTGCGTACTTCTGATTATTTATCGTTACTTGTACTTTTGTCTCAACACGCTACCACCCCGACTGCTATGGTAGCGCGTTATTATACAGGGTGTTAGGTGTATACGTGCAGATATTAAGCTAGTCGGCAAAGAAAAAGACATCTCACAATATATGCTATGTACTTTTTATCTTGTCCTATTAGTTTGCCCATAACTGAGCCAAATATATCAGGACCTAATGTGTTTTGAACGGCCGTAGCAGGATGTGCCGGTTACGTCATTCTGTCCACGCGTAGTGGAAGTACAGTAGCAGAGTCTAGGGCTTGTTGAACCTGTTTCTTATCGCAGGCCAACACATGTTGTTGTGCACTTCCCCTAAAGCCTTGGCAAGTAGGAGAGGATGACTCGCGTGCCAGGCCACTTGCTGTACTCGAAAACCGGTCTAGGGTACTCTGTGTGAAATGTACACAGGATCCTTACAGTGACCTCGAAGATACGCACCAGCACATGCGTGCGAATAAAGTATTGTGTAGTTGTGTGTGATTTATAAGACGTCAATGGCATTACTCAGTGATCCAAGCTGACAAAATGAAAGGAAATAGTTAATAAGTAAATGAAAAATGAGCGCAACATTTCTGTGCTGTTATTGCGACAGTCTACGATGAATTTCTGACAATAGACAATCCGAGTTGTCTATGCTTATTCATAAACTTTTCAGGTCAATGAAAGGACGGTGGACACTGAAAGAAAAGGCTGTAAGTATTCAGTCATATTGTTATTAATGAGACAGATTTCAAAAACCGTAGTTGCAACCATGCGTGAACATTGCTCGAAGGAAAAATAGCTACTGTTGATTTCTTTTGCTAGATGCTTTACGTCGCACCGACACAAATAGGTCTTATGGCGACGATGGGACAGGAAAGGGCTAGGAGTGGGAAGGAAGCGGCCGTGGCCTTAATTAAGGAACAGCCCAAGCATTTGCCTGGTGTGAAAATGGGAAACCGCGGAAAATTTTCTTCAGGGCCGTCGACAGTGGGGTTCGAACCTGCTATCTCCCGAATACTGGATACTGGCCGCAGTTAAGGGACTGCAGCTATCGAGCTCGGTCTACTGTGGAATTGCCGCCGGGCATTTCTAATAGAAGCCTTATTCTTCTTTTTCCTAATCTGTTTACCTTCCAGGGTTGGTTTTCCCTCGGACTCAGCGAGGGATCCCACCTCTACCGCCTGAAGGGCAGTGTCCTGGAGCGTGAGACATTGGGTCTGGGGATACAACTGGGGAGAATGACCAGTACCTCGTCCAGGTGGCCTCACCTTCTATGCTGAACAGGGGTCTTGTGTAGGCCTTGCGGGGGAATGGGGAGAATGGAAGGGATAGACAAGGAAGAGGGGAGGAAGCGGCCGTGGCCTTAAGTTAGGTACCATCCCGGCATTTGCCTGGAGAAGTGCGAAACTACGGGAAACCTCTTTCAGGATGGCTGAGGTGGGAATCGAACCACCTCTACCCACTTGACCTCCCGAGGCTTAGTGGACCCCGTTCCAGCCCTCGTACCACTTTTCAAATTTCGTGGCGGAGCTGGGAATGGAAAACGGGCCTCCGGGTGTTGGCAGCTAATCACACTAACCACTATACCACAGAGGTGGACAGAAGGCTAATTACTGGACAGTAAGTGCCGATAGGTAATGTAACGGACCCGTTTAATTAAAACGTCCGTAATAATAATGTTACTACTACTACTACTACTACTACTACTACTACTACTAATATCTTTACGTTCCACTAACTAATTTTCACGGTTTTCGAAGACGCTGAAGTGCCAGAATTTTGTAAAGCAGTACTTTTTTAAATGCAAGTAAATCCACAGACACGAGACTGGCGTATTTCAGCACCTTCAAATACCACCGAACTGAGCCGCCATCGAACCTGCCAAGGTGGGATCAGAAGACCAGCGCTCTATCGTCCGAGCTACGCAGACCGGCATTGGAGCTTAGAGTAAGTTGATCGTGCAGTTAGGGGCGCGCAGCTGTGAGCTTGTATTCTGGTGATAGTGGGTTCGAACTCCACTGTCGGTAGCCGGGAAGGTGGTTTTCCGTAGTTTCCCATTTTCACATCAGGGAAATGCTGGAACTGTACCTTTATTAGACTTCGAACGCTTCCTACCCACTTGTATCCCTTTCCTCTCCCATCGTCGCCGTAAGACCTATTTGTGTCGGTGCGACGTAAAACAATTTGTAAGTACATGTTTCGGTAATTTCGGAGACATGTCTGCAATTATAATATTAATAATAATTCGGACCTGTTAAAAGTTCACTATTTTCTTTAGTGTTTTCTGACAGATTACGAGCCACGAAGTTTGAGTGGGGCGATTAACTTTTATTTTCATAATAGTCAGTAATAATAGACTAACACAGTTTTTATAATAATATTGTTAGTGGCTTTTCGACGGATGCAAGCTAATCGCACGGCCAACTCGCCCAATAATAATAATAATAATAATAATAATAATAATAATAATAATAATAATAATAATAATAATAATAAATCTTCACGTGCCAATGGAGACGCGCGGTGTCGGAATTTTGCCCACAGGTATTCTTTAACGTGCCCGTAAATCTACCGATCAGAAGCGGTCGTATTTGAGCACCTTCAAATACCAGCGGACTGAACCAGGATCGAGCCTGCTAAGTTCATGAAACCAGTGCTTGAACCGTCTGAGCCACTCAGCCTGGCAACGTTTATTTTGATACGTTGAATAGGCACTGCAAAATCAGCAGTAAGCTAGAAGGTTCTCATTTACATTTAAACATGTTCTCTTCGGTTGGAAGCACGAAAGGAAGGTACGTTTAATTAATTTATGTTTATAACATGTCCCTTACTGGTATGAAGTAAAACGTTCGATGTGTTTTGACATTTCAATTCCGATACTACTCACTTTGAAATTCTATCCCATGCATTCTTTCGTTGACGTAATAAACTTTATTTACGTACACGTCAACTCGGGTTGTTTCTGCATACGGCGAGTTGGACTCCCAAAAGACCATGATATTGAAATCGCACTGTGGGAGAATATTCCACGTAAGCAGTTCGACAAAAGCACTAGACCTGTCACATGCCGGTTGTCTGCTGTTCTTAGCGACGGGGATGTCGCTGGACGGCTTCCCCACCCCTACATGAAACCGGTCTGTCTGACCTTGACCTGAATAACAGCTGTCAGAGATGCGAATTATCGTCCGTACTAGTACGCGAGTTACTTCATTGTAGTAGCATCAGTAGTAGTATTTGAATAATGCCAGTGTATGAATACCACGAATACCATTATATGCTTCTAGTGTATCGTGTGGCAGAACAGAACACGGGTCGCCCTTCATGAATCTATCGGGAAAGGCATCCAGCAATTTATATTTTGTTTCTTATTCCCTACGAGTTAAAACAGAGGACACTTTGCGTTTTTAAGGGCCGATGATATTAAGACAGCAATCATCATCATCATCATCATCAACATCGTCGTCGTCGTCACGTATAAATATTCAATAAAATAATCGTTTTATATTCATCATTACTGAAATAGGAACTATAAGTTAACATTTAACTTAAGAAGATTGCGTAGAGTGTTTTGTTAATTTACAAAAGAAAGTTTATCATTTCTTTTAATGCAATCTGTATGTTTTTGTTTTCTAAACTGTTGTACTGTAATGTTTAACATAGGTACATTATGTTGTTCACAGGCGTTTTCGTGTACGTTCGTAAATCCGTACTTTTCTATTCGAGATAGTCTTGTTACCGTCCACCTGGAATTACGGAGCCCGTGCTGTATGTTAGTTCATTATTTTTCTACAACAGAGTGTTACGAATGCGACTGTAGTTCCCGCGACCATGCCACTCTTATGTCTGTGTCACTAATGTGCACTTTGTTCAGCTGTGTGCTGCTTGACTATGTGGCTCTCGTCACCTTCTTCTTCCTCTTCTTCTACTGCAGCCTTATGTCTTAACAGGTATACTGTATTCTACCGACATCATCTGCCTCTGTGGATCAGCGGTAGAGTGTCGGCCTCCGAATCCCAAGATAGCGGGTTCAAACCCGGCAGAGGTAGTCGGATTTTTGAAGGGCGGAATAAAGTCCATTCGACACTCCATGTCGTACGATGTCGGCATGTAAAAGATCTCTGGTGACACATTTGGTGTTTACCCGACAAAATTCATTAAATCTCAGCCATAGACGCCCAAGAGAGTTTCGGTTTACTCGGTCTGCCATCTAGTGGGGGCCTAGAGTAAAACGGAACGTCGAAATTGACGAGCAGACAGCCAGATGGCGTCAAATTGAAATGTCTGCACACGGTAGCTGAGG